>NC_052066.1:134131944-134454346 GCF_015852505.1 Tachyglossus aculeatus | reverse complement strand
GACATCTGTAGTGATCTTCTAACTGGTCTCCCTGGTTCCAGCCTCTCCCCTCCCAAGTCTATATGTAACTCTGCTACTCAGATCATCTTTCTAAAAGTCATTCTGCATACGTCTCTCCTCTCCTCCTCATGCTCCATTTGTTATTCATCCATCTTATAAAATATAAACTTATAGTAATAATAATAGTAATTGTAGTATCTGTTAAACACTTACTATATGTGAAGCACTGTAGTAAGCACTGGGGCAGATAAACAATAATCAGGTCCTTCATGGGGTTCAGAGTTTAGGGGGGAGAAAGAAAAGGGATTGAATTCCTATTTTATATATGAGGAAACTGAGATATAGAGAAGTTAAATAACTTGCCCTATTCACATAACAGGTAAGTGAGAGAACCAAGATAGAAGCAGCACCTCTTATGCCCAAAGCCATGTTCTTTCTACTAGGCCACACTACTTCCCTTCTGATCACTGGTTTTAAAACACTCCATCAGCTCTCTTCCACTTCTTTTGTTTCTGCCAATACCCCAACTTGCATTTTCCATTGTTCACAATTTCTCCTTTTCACAGTATCTCCCTCTCAAAACTATCATTCTCACCCCTGAGTTACTTCTTTTCAATTGCCAGGAAATATTTCCCCATTCAAATTCATCAGAAAGTTTTCCCCATCTTCAAAACCACCTACTCAAGGAATCTTGACCTGACTATTTTTTCTTCTTCCCAGATCACATTCTCCCTACTTTCAACTCCGTGCTTTTGCTCCTGCTTAACACTTTTCAATTAATTATTTCTTGTTGCATTTTTGTAGCTATTATTTTACATAATTTACTATTTGAGTAAATCTATTGATAAATTATTTTTTGTCTGTCTCCCCCATTATGGGCAGGTAGTGTTTCATCTTTTATTATACTCTTGTAAGTGCTTGGTACAGTGCATAATGAAGGCAGTAGGCATTTGATAACTTCTATTGATTAATTTAATGTTATGACAAGGAATCCATAAGATGGATCAATAAATAGAAAACAACTCAGATAAGTAACAACTTGATTCAAGCTAGGTGTCCCTCATTACCAAAGGTATTTATTGAGAAGTTCAAAATAAGGTTCACTTCAGTTATTCACAACCTGATTTTGGTTGTCATAAAACAGTTCTAGATCCATCATTTTGAATTCCAGGCTCCCACGCTTTTGAGAGTGCTTGGATATAGAGGATGAAATTTATGGTGGTGATGCCAGCACAAGTTCAGGAAATATCAGGAAGCTACCCAGAATTGCCAATATGCCAAGATGCACTAAGATCACAAATGTCTAGTGGCCGCATACCTGGTTGGTCATATTTAAGTTGTTGATGAACAGATTGTTCTTTGCCTAAAAACCCAACAACTTTTTCCCCACATTTGTTAAAACATTAATACTGAAAACACACTAGCTGCTTTAGTATTCAAATTTAAAATAATTTTAACAATTAGGAGAAATAATCAGAAATAAGCTGAAAGGAATTGGATAGGAACAAGGTTAGAGTTGAATAGACATCAATTAATCAGTCAATCAATAGTCAATCAATAAATGAGTGTCCACTGTGTGCTGAGAAGTGTATTAAGCTCTTGAGAGAACATGAATAAATGTCACTTGATCTCTGCCTTCAATGATCTTACAGTCTAATAGAGGAGACAAGCAGTCACAAATCATTTACACAGCAGGAGAACTGAGAACGGGGCTGCCAGCGGAGATGCCGGGGTGGAGGGGGGCAACTTGGAGTGGTTGGAGATCGATCATAAACTTCCTGAGGGCAGCTTGAGGAGCAGCATGGCCTAGCGGAAAGAGCCTGGCTCGGGAGTCAGGAGACCTGGGTTCTATCAGGCAAAAACTCCTCACTCTTGGCTTCAAGGCTGTCCATCACCTTGCCCCCTCCTACCTCACCTCCCTTCTCTCCTTCTCCAGCCCAGCCCGTACCCTCCACTCCTCAGCTGCTAACCTCCTCACTGTGCCTCATTCTCGCCTGTCCCGCTGCCGACCCCCGGCCCACGTCCTCCCCCGGCCCGATATGCCCTCCCTCCGCACACCCGCCAAACTAGCTCTCTTCCTCCCTTCAAAGCCCTACTGAGAGCTCACCTCCTCCAGGAGGCCTTCCCACACTGAGCCCCCTCCTTCCTCTCCCCCTCGTCCCCATCCCCATCCCCTCCGCCCTACCTCCTTCCCCTCCTTCCCCTCCCCACAGCACCTGTATATATGTTTGTACATATTTATTACTCTATTTATTTTAATTGTACATATTTACTATTCTATTTATTTTCTTTTGTTAATATATTTTGTTTTGTTGTCTGTCTCCCCCTTCTAGACTGTGAGCCCGTTGTTGGGTAGGGACCATCTCTATATGTTGCCAACTTGTACTTCCCAAGCGCTTAGTACAGTGCTCTGCACACAGTAAGTGCTCAATAAATACGATTGAATGAATGAATGAGTGAAATTTACAAACAGCAGAAGCAGAAGGAATAAAAAATATACAGCTAATAAGCTAATTATATAGCTAATAACAATAAGAGTAAGGAAAGATAAATCGGTGGTGTTTATTGAACACTTAATGTGTGCAGAGCACTGTTCTAAACTTTTGGGAGAACATTCATTCATTCATTCAATTGTATTTATTGAGCGCTTACTGTGTGCAGAGCACTGTACTAAGCTCTTGGGAAGTACAAGTTGGCAACATATAGAGATGGTCACTACCCAACAGTAGGCTCACAGTCTAGAACACAAGAGAGTTGGTAGACACAACCCCTGCCCATGAGGAGCATACAGTCTAGAGGGCAAGACAGACATTAAAAAAAATCATGGATAAGAATACACAAATCAATATATGCATAACTCCTAAGAATGGCTGTATAAACATAAACATCAAAGAAGGTAACTCACTGAGCAAGAACTAATTGAAAAAGGACCATTTTGCTGAATATGTATTGAATAAAATATCTCCTGGAAAAGGACAATATGGCAACTAAAATTTGATTTCTGGCCTGAGTAATCCTCGGATTCCTACAAATACTCACAGAGAGAGCAAAGGAAATAGAGCAAAATTCACTGGAACCACAGACCATCGACCCAGTCTCAGAATCTACCTTCATTTCCACCACACCAGTACCTCTCCCTCATTCACAGAAAATCATTCAGGTTATACCAGTTTCCAACTGTACCTCCCAGTCCCTCTGCCAGCTTGAGGGAGCCTTTAGACAATCAATCCTCAGAGACTGGCAGCCTGGAAGTGGAATGGAGGGGACACTGTAGTGCCTCCAGTTCTTCTACCCCACATTTGTCAACAGCTTACAAGCCAATAAGAAGGCACGAACAGACTCCCTCACAGCCTAAATTCATTTGGAACCAATACCAAGCAAGCAAGTTTTGGTTGGTCATGGGATAATCACAAAATGAAAAGTTTGCCATTTGCTTTCTGTTGGACACATTAGTGCCATTATGAAATAAGGGCTAGCGATTTGGAGTGGGAAGGAAATAAGGGTTTTGACCTGTGTTTACACATTTGGGCCTTTATGAAACATGGGTTGGGGATTTGGGGTGGGGAAGGTATAGGGATTTTGACCTGTGTAAACCTCATTATATTAGAGCATATCGGACAAAAAATGAAAAAGAATTCTAGAGGATCTGAACCTGGTCATGAGCCAGAAATGAAACGTTTCTCTTCCAAAGGAAGATTAGCATGTAGGAATTGCAAAGTCATCCTTATATTCATTACACCTTCTCTAGACTACTGGGTGCAGTTCCAGGTGTCACAGACTGAAAGTCATGCCAAGACCTCTGAGGGAAGACAGATGCCACCAAGATGACCAATAAATAGGGAGAGTCTATCGGAAAGTGT
Organism: Tachyglossus aculeatus; assembly: GCF_015852505.1. NCBI lineage: Eukaryota > Metazoa > Chordata > Mammalia > Monotremata > Tachyglossidae > Tachyglossus > Tachyglossus aculeatus. The sequence continues at coordinate 134,450,486 of NC_052066.1, read as the reverse complement.
TGAAGGGATAATTATATTCACTGGCAAGCAGAAGAGATTTTAATAACCATGTAAAGCCTAGGAAAATTTATTGTAGGAAAGGTAGTGAAAATTTATTGTAGGAAAAGTAGTGAGGAATAATTTCACTGAGGACAGAGGAAGAAAATCTGCCATATTATGAAGACTCTATCAATCAATAGTTTTTGTGAGTGCTTACTCTCTACTAAACCCTGAGGAGAGTATAGTAGATATACTAGACATGATTTTTGCCATCAAGGAGCTTACAGAAGAGCATAGGCCTGGGAGACAGAGGATCTGAGGACCTGAGTTCTAATCCAGCTCCACCAAATACCCACTGCATGACCCTAAGTAACTTAACTTCTCTGTGACTCAGTTACCTCATCTGTAAAATGGGGATTCAGTACCTGTTTTCCCTCCTGCTTAGATTGTGACCTCTGTGGGACAGAGACCATGACTTGATTATCTTGTATCTTCGCTAGTGCTTAGAAGAATGCTTGACACAACTTAACAAATACCACAATGATTAATTGCTAGTGTAATGTAATGGGTGACATAAACATTAAAATGAATTACAGTTAGGGGGAAGCAGCAGAGTGTAAACATAGTTCCATAAGTGCTATGGGATCCGGGTCTGGGGAATGTGAGAATACAAAGTGCTTAGATAACACCTAAATTGGAGGGGCCTTTAGATAGGTAATAGGGTGAGAAGATGAAGGATTAATCAGGGAAGGACTACTGGATGTGATATCTGAAGATGGGGAGACCAGATATGCCAGATATGAAGGAAGAGGAAATGGCAGGCAAAAAGGAGGGTATGAGCAGTAGGTCAATAGCAAAAGAGATGAGGCCAAGGCACAGTAATGTTTAGTTTGGAATGGGAAATTGAAGAAGGTGCTGGAATCTTTTGAGTGTGAAGTCTGCCATGAAGGCAGGAGGTGGGTTAGATGATTTTTCAATTCCCTTTCTCACTTTCAGACCAATCAATCAATCGAGCATTTAACTTATTTACTGAGCACTTAATGTCCACAGAACACTATACTAAGCATGTGAGAGAGTACACAGCCATGATACCTGCCTTCTAGTACCTTACAAAATAGTAAGGAAATCAAATGTTAAAATGTATTACAGACAGGAGAAGTGTGGTGAGCCCACAACAAGCTGCCTTATTAATGACTGTTTGTGATCCCACGAACAACAGGGAAGAGACTTGCAAAGGCACTGATGGGCTGTATGTGAGGGCAGGTGATTGCTGGGTCGTGGGGGCGGAGCACAGAGGGAGGTATAGCTTTCTCCCCCTGTTCTACCCAGTAATGGGCCTGGACCAATGACGGCCATGTAGAGCCACAGCTGTGAAGCCTAAAGCAGATAAAAGGCAGTCATTTTGAATTGCAAGTGGGCACCTGGAGGCATGATGGAGGCATGCAGGAGGCATGCAGGGGAATGCAGGCCTGCAGGAAAGCAAGGATGAAGCACTGTGAGAGCAACAGAACAGTAGCACTCAAAGGCAGCAGCACTTGGAAGCAGCAATAAGATGCATTGGCTGGACGGGCTCCATTGATCACAAACTGGTATTGGACCCTTGGTGGAGTGAGTGTGTGTATGTCACACCCTTGCATGCTGGTAAAACTAAGTAAAAAACTTTCCATGTTAACTTTGGTGATCAGAGGTGTGGTTTGACTTCTACTTCGTGTCGCCAAAGCTTCCCCAGTCCAGAAAGGTCCTGGTTGGTGTGAACTGGGTGCCCGTGACAGGAAGCAACAGAGTATAAAGATATACTGTGAGGGTGGAGGTGGGAAGAATATCAAAGCTTAGGCAGTATGCGCTCAAGTGTATAGGTGATACAGAAGGGAGGTAGAATAGTGTAGGGAAATGAAAAACTAGTCAGAAAAGGCTTTCTGAAGGAGCTATGGTTTGATTAGGGCTTTGAAAATAGAGTAGTAGTCTATTAGATATGAAGGAGGAGGGAGTTCCAGGTGGGAAAAAAACAGGAGTCAGTGATGAGACTGATGAGAGCAATGTACAGTAAGTAGATTGGTCTAAGGGGAGCAAAGTGTGAAGGCTGAGTTGTAGTGAAAGAGGAGAAAGGATAAATAGAAGCAGCATGGCCTAGTGGAAAAACCACAGGATTGGGAGTCAATCAATCAATCAATTGTATTTATTGAGCGCTTACTGTCTGCAGAGCACTGTACTAAGCACTTGGGAAGCACAAGTTGGCAACATATAGAGACGGTCCCTACCCAACAGTGGGCTCACAGTCTAAAAGGGGGAGACAGACAACAAAAACAAACATACTAACAAAATAAAATAGAATAGATATGTACAAGAAAAATAAATAAATAAATAGAGTAATAAATATGTACAAACATATATACATATATACAGGTGCTGTGGGGAAGGGAAGGAGGTAAGATGGGGGGGATGGAGAGGGGGATGGGGGGAGAGGAAGGAGCCCCTGCTCAGTCTGGGAAGGCCTCCTGGAGGAGTTGAGCTCTCAGTAGGGCCTTGAAGGGAGGAAGAGAGCTAGCTTGGCGGATGGGCAGAGGGAGGGCATTCCAGGCCCGGGGGATGATGTGGGCCGGGGGTCGATGGTGGGACAGGCGAGAATGAGGCACGGTGAGGAGATTAGCGGCAGAAGAGCAGATGGTGCGGAGTGGGCTGTAGAAGGAGAGAAGGGAGGTGAGGTAGGAGGGGGCAGGGTGATGGAGAGCCTTGAACCCGAGGGTGAGGAGTTTCTGCCTGATGCGCAGACTGATTGGTAGCCACTGGAGATTTCTGAGGACCTCGTTTCCCCCTTCTAGACTGTGAGCCCACTATTGGGTAGGGACCGTCTCTATATGTTGCCAACTTGTACTTCCCAAGCGCTTAGAACAGTGCTCTGCACACAGTAAGTGCTCAATAAATATGATTGAATGAATCCCAGCTCCATAATTTGTCTGCCGTGACCTTGGGCAAGTCATTTAAGTTCCCTGTGCCTCAGTTACCTCATCTGTAATATGGATATTAAGACTGTGAGCCTTATGTGAGACAAAGAACTCCTGACCTTCCCATCCAAACTCTGCCTTCCCCCTGACTTTCCCACCACTGTAGACAGTACCACCATCCTTCCTGTCTCACAAACCCGTGACCTTGGTGTTATCTCTCTCATTCCACCCACATATTCAATCTATCACTAAATCCTGTCCGTCCAATCTTCACAATATTGCTAAAATCTGTCCTTTCCTCTCCATCCAAACTGCTACCACATTAATCGAAACATTTATCCTAACCCTGTATGAGCCTTCTTGCTGACCTCCCTCCCTGTCGCTCCCCAATCCAGTCCATATTTTTCTCTGCTGCCTGGATCATTTTTCTATAGAAACTGTAAGTCCACATTTCCCCACTCCTCCAATGGTTGCCCATCTACCTCCACATCAAGCATCAGCTTTAAATCACTGAATCACCTTGTCCCCTTCTACCTTACCTTACTGTTCTTCTATTACAACCCAGCCTGCACACTGCGCTCCTCTAATGCCAAGCTACTCACTGTACCTGGATCTTGGCTATCTCACCACCAGCCACTCAACCTCATCCTACCTCTAGCCTGGAATGCCCTTTTCATATCCAACAGACAATTACTTTCCCCGCCTTCAAAAATTTGTTGAAGGCACATCTCCTCCAAGAAGCCTTCTCTGATTAAGTCCTCATTTCCTCTTTTCTCACTGACTTCTGCATTGCCCAGACTTGTTCCCTTTATTCACCACTTCCCCCCAAAGCCCCACTAAACCTATGTATATATTAGTAATTTATTTATATTGACACCTGTCTTCTCCTTTACACTGTAAGCTCATTGTGGGCAGGAAATGTGGCTGCTATATTGTTGTGTTGTACTCTCCCAAGCACTTAATACATTGCCCTGCATCCAGTAAGCGCTTGATAAATACAATTGACTGACAGGGACTGCATCTGACCTGAGTATCTTGCATCTAACCCAGCATTGCCTGGCACATAGGAAGCTTGTTATGGGTAGGAAATGTTTCTGCTAATTCTATTGTATTGTACTACCCCAAGAGCCCAGTACATTCATTGATTCATTCATTCAATCATTTATTGAGTGCTTACTGTGTACAGAGCACTGTAGTCAGCACTTGGGAAGTACAAGTCGGCAACATATAGAGACATTCCCTACCCAGCAACAGGCTCACAGTCTAGAAGGGGGAGACAGACAACAATTTTAAGTGCTCAATAATTACCATTGCTTGATTAACAAATACCACAATTATTATCATAATTATTAGTAGTAGCTGGGGGAGAGCTGATTGAGTGCCCTAAAGTCTACCGTAAGAGTTTCTGTTCGATGCCAAGATGGATGAGTAATTCCTGAAAGGTTTTGAGGGATCGGGACACAAGCACAGAACAATTTTTAGGAAAATGAATGAGGCAACAGAGTGAAGAATTGACTGGAGGTGGAGAGTCTGGAGGCAAAGAGGTCAGAAAAAAAGTGATGCAGTAGTCGCGGTGGGAAGAGACAAGTGCTTGGACCAGTGTGGTGGTAGTTTGGATGGAGAAGAACACACAATCTGTCTTTGAATAAAAGAGAACTTGGTAAAATGAGTTCAAGGATATTCCAAGAAACTTTTAATTCTGTTTCCCAGTTCCTTTCTGACAAGTTTCATTTTTGGCACTTCAGTTTTACGAGGCTCATCCCAATGTTTATTCAGCTAGGGCTTTTTGTATCTTTCACTTATCTCCAGGCCTCCTGCTTCTCCCTTTCCCAAAAGTTTATAAGCCCCAATTCCTGCCCCTTAGACTGCTGTTGACAGCCACATCTGTCAATTATAATGGCAAAGAGGTCAGGGAAAAACCTTCAAAGTCCCACCATCTTTGTCCTAATGGTTTCTGATTCCTGTTCTTACAGCAACAACTCTAGAACGTAGTCCAATCTTCAACCCTTCCTTCTTTTCTTCAATTTCTCCTCATTCCACTCCTATCCCTTAGGAGAATGTCTTTTTACAGTGCTGAAGAAAGAGGTGATGATGATGATGATGATGGTATTTGTTAAATGCTTACTATGTGTCAAGTACAGTTTGCTGGGGTAGATACAAGCTAATCAGGTTGGACACAGTTCCTGTCCTACATAGGGCTCACAGTATTAATCCCCATTTTACAGATGAGAGAACTGAATCACAGAGAAGTGAAGTGACTTGCCCAAGTTCACACGACAAGAGGCAGAGCTGGGACTAGAACCTGGGTCCTTCTGACTCCCAGGCCTGTGATCTATGCATTACCCATGCTGCTTCTTATGCTGCTGCAGAAGAATTCATCTCAGACTCCTGTTTGAATGGCTGAGATTCCATGTTGCACTAAGCATCTGCTTAGTAACCTGCTCTGCAGTTCCTAGCGTTGTCTAGTCTCCAATTACCCATGAGGGTCTTCTGCAGTTCTTTGGCAACATAAAGTATATATTCCAAAATGTGGAAGCATCCCAATCTCATCCTCGCAGACACCATTCGACATTCGACTCACATGGAAGAAGGAGAAAAGCAGACCGTCAAGAGATTGGCAGTATCCTTTGATGTACAAGTAGTGAATATCATGTAGCTATCACATGTTCATATAAATAACTTGTTCCTGTAGCTCACTCATACCCAGTCTGTCAATCGTGATATCCACATGCTGGAAAGTTTAGCATGAACATTGTGCAGTCTGTCCAAATTAGTATCTTGGTATTGGTGCCGTGGGTTTTTAAGGGTCTTCCTTGTGTTTCCCTGCTCATTTTCACCTCACATTCCTCAAATGGTAATGCCTTCCTTTTGTCTCAAATTAACAAAGCTTGGATATGTGGGCTGGTGGCAGGGGTGGGGGTGTTTTCCCTATTTCCATGTTCTGCAGATGCAGATATGTGCAATTCACACATAGGGCTGTCTTCAACTAAGAGTAACTGCCAGGAAAGCTAGTGATATTCTAAAAATCAATGCATGATACCCAAATGTGTCATCTGCTGGATGAATTTTGTGTTAGCTATTCTTCCGTGCTAGAAACTCAAAGTTGAAATGGTTTTCAATCTCAGACTCTTCTAGTTACCTCCAAGCTGGTAAAGGGTAGGATTAGAAAAATTTCCACAAATATTTCTCCAACCCTAACAAATTGTTTCATTTCTTTTATCCCACAGAGAGTAGAAAAAATAGAGGTGCTAATTTTGGAGGTGTGAGTGAAGCCCTTTAGGTAATACCTTTGTTTTCCGAACCTCAATGTGGGTGTATTTTCAGTGTGGCAGACCTATGACACACTGGTGCTTTTGTTTACAGCTTCCAATAACATCAGCTACAGGATAAGCAGTAAAGGACCTCTCTTGAGGATTTAGGTATAGAAAAGAGAAGGTTAACAGATCAATGTTCAGCTACACTCCCTCCCTAACCCCTACCTCACCTGTTTCCACACTAAGGCAAAGAGGGCAGGCTGATAAAGACCTATCAAAAGATTAAAAGTCTTGAGGTCCTCCTAAGGGTCTCAAGGTCAAGGGGTGAAGAGAATCTCTTCCTAATTCAAACTCAGGTAGACTGGTCCTCTACCATGACACTGATTCTAAATTCACCCAGGGGGCTGTAGGGCTGCATTTGATAGACTTTTCTGGGCCCTCAGCTCTTCCCAGCTCCCTTATTCAAGCATTGTTAATTTGAGAAAAATGAAAGCAATTGCCTCTTGTTAAACATGAGGAGAAAATGAACAGGAGAACATAACACAATGAGGGTCACATGATTATCCATTGTTGGGTAGGGACCGTCTCTATATGTTGCCAACTTGTACTTCCCAAGCGCTTAGTACAGTGCTCTGCACACAGTAAGCGCTCAATAAATACGATTGAATGAATGAATAAATGATTACATGACATTACATTTGATGATGTTAAAGCTATCTCCCCGGCATTACGGATGTGTGCCTAGCAAGGAGCCTTTCCCAGCCCATTGGGGACTGACCACTTCAAGAGCCAATTATATGTTTTAAAACTTGTTAAATGATTGGGCTATTATCAATCCTACAGTCAGTGGTATTTGTTGAGTGCTTACTATGTGCAGACACTGTGTTAAACTCTTGGGGGAGTACAACATAATACAATAGAGAGACTTGATCCCTGCCAAGAAGGACCATTAGCTGGTGATAATGAACAATAAGTATGACTGGCCCCTGGGATCTGGGCTACAGCTGGTGAGTCTTCTTCAGCTTGGGGCCGGACATGGGGAGGCAAGAACAAGGGAAGGAGTGATGCTCTGTGGCTATTTCCCTCCCCTCAGGTCTGAGAGCTCTCTTCCTCTCCTGATTTACCAAAGCTAAGGTGAGTGTTGACTGAAGTTGTGGTTCATGTGCTTTCTATCCACAGCAACAACTGTAAGCTCACTAGACTGTAGTGAGACTGTAAGCTCACTAGACTGTAACCTAGTTGTTTTCAGGGAAAGTGTCTTACCATCTGTAAAATGGGGATTAAGACTGTGAGCCCCCTGTAGGACAACCTGTTGGCCTTGTAACCTCCCCAGCACTTAGAACAGTGCTTTGCACATAGTAAGTGCTTAATTAATGCCATTACTATTATTATTATTATTATTACTAACTCTGCTGCATTGTACTCTACCAAGCACTTAGTTCAGTGCTCTGCACATAGTAAATGTTCAGTATATATGATTGGTTGATTGACTGAACAAGCCAGAGCTGCAAGGAAGGGAGAGAGTTCTGCCACTGGAAGAAGAATGATGAGGGGAGAAAGTGTATCCTATCCAGTTATGCATGTGGACAGGTGTTGTAGCAGCAGCTCAGCATCTTGGGGCTGCATTGTGAGATCTTTGAGTTCTTCTTCCCATAGCCCAAGGCTCCTGAGCTTCAGCCCCATGAGCCCCCAAGCACAGTACAAGCATCTTATGGGCACACTTGCTGATGTCTTATGAATTTTAAACTATGCCAAAATCATTTCTTTTCTTCTGACCCTTCTAATATTGTGATATGCACGCTCATCGCTGCATCTTATCTTTGAATCCAGTGAGAGCCCGAATCAGGATATTACTTGTTTATCAAAGCCCCAAAATCTGGTATTCTGAACTTGTAAAGAGAAAGAAAAAAAATGCTAAAATATGTTACAAAAGTTTCATATTTTCCAAGTGTGGTCCTCCAATCATATGCAATTATTAAGACTTCTATTTCTCTGGGTTCATCTTTTGAAATATCTATCCATGGGTAAACCTTACTTTCTAGAAGGAAGCAGGTCTAAACCTAAGTCATTTCAACAGAATATTTAAATCAAATAAGATATTTATTTAAAGCTTCATTTTTGCTTGTTGCATTTATCAGCTTTATGTATTTCCTATAATATTCCAAAATCTGTAGACATCATGAAGTGCATACACTCAACTCTATCATCGCATGAAAAACACATGCATTAAATATGAGAAGGGAAAAATTCTATGACTCATCCTACTTCTATCAGATGGAAAACTGACTGGACATTTCTCACACCCATATCAATCAGTCAATCAATCATAGTAAGCCCTTACTAGAAAGAGTACAGTACAACTAGTACAACAGAGTTGGTAAACATGCTCCAAACTCGCAAGAAGCTTATAGCCTATAGGGGGAGATAGACAATAATATAAATAAATAAATTACAGATCTGTACATAGTGCTGTGGGGCTGAGGGAGGGATGAAAAAAGGAAGCTAATCCAAGTGCAAGGTTGATGCAGAATGGAGTCAAAGAAGAGGAGATGAGGGATTAGTTAGGGAATGTCTCTTGGAGGAAAAGTGCCTTCAATAAGGCTTTCAAGGTAGGGAGAGTAATTGTCTGTTGGATTTGAGGAGGGAGGGCATTCGGCCAGAGGCAGGAAGTAGGCGAGAGGTCAGCAACTAGATAGACAAGATCGATGTACAGTGAATAGGTTGTCATTAGAGGAGCACAGTCTGTGAGCTGGTTTTGTAGTAGGGGAACAGTGAGGTAAGGTAGGAAGGGTCAAGATTGAGTGCTTTAAAGCTGATATTTGATGTGGAGGTGGATGGGAAACTACTGGCTGTTCTTGAGGAGTTGGGAAACATGGTCTGAATAATTCTGTAGAAAAATGATCCAGGGAGCAGAATGAAGTTTGAACTGGAGTGGGGAGAGACAGGAGGCAGGGAGGTCAGCAAGGAGGCTGATACAGTAATCAAAATGTGATAGGATAAGTGCTTGGATTAACATGGTAGCAGTTTGGCTGGAGAGGAAAGGATGAGTTTTAGTGATGTCATGAAGGTTGAACTGACAGGATTTAGTGACAGATTGAATATGTAGGTTAAACGAGAGATGAATCAAGGATAATGCTAAGGTTATGGAGTAATGCCTTAGTAAGAATTTGCTTGAAGAAGGGATACAAAATAATTAAACCATAAAACTCAGAAATAGACCATAAACTCTAATTTTTCTAGTCTATCTTCCTCCAAATATGGATTTGGTATTTATTAAGTTCTTCCTATGTGCTAATGCACTGTTCTAAGAATTAGGGTAGATACAAATAATCAAACCAGAAGCAGTTCTGGTCCCATATGGCTCTCAAAATCTGAAATGTGGGGAGGGTAGATCACTTATCCACAGTTTACACTTGATGAATCTGAGGCCCAGAGTGCTTAAGTCACTTGTTCAAAGTCACTTAGCAGGAGAGTGACGGAGTTAAACCTATATGCCTCAAGTGATAAAGAGTCTTCTTACCATGTGGAAGACTGGTTTCATGGCAGTGACGGCAAAAGGAATTCATGGAAGAACAGGAGGCAGACTGGACATTTGAGACTTGGGCAGCTCTTTAGAAAGACTTAGGTTCACTCCAGAGGTGGATGAAAACCCTATTCCCAGCAGTGAAGACAAACACTTCCCAGGAAGCCTCAACAGTTGCTGGGGATTATATGCAACCAGCTCAGTAAATCTATCAAATCAATTGATCAATGTTATTTATTTATGTATTTTTTTAATGACATTAAGTGCTTACTATAAGCCAGGTAATATACTAAGCTCTGGGGTAAATACAAGATTGTCAGGTTGGACACAGTCCCTGTCCCACATGGGGCTCACAGTCTTAACCCCCATTTTATAGATGAGGTACCTGAGGCCCAGAGAATTTAAGCAATTTACCCAAGGTCACACAGCAGACAAGTGGCAGAGCAGGATTAGAAGGGTTTACTGAGACTTAACTGATTATAGAGGGTTTACTGTTTACAGAATGTTGTACCCCTGCCCTCAAAAAAATTGTAAGATCTAGTGGGGGAAGTTGGAGATAGATGTTAAAATAAATTATGGATAGGATGGAAGCAACACAGTGTAACGAATGTAAATAAGTGTTATAGGGGTGGAGGAACAAATTTGGAAACGTGGTTTCACCTTTTCATTTCCACAATTTTTTCACCCATCTCCAACCGGAGAGCTGATAGGTTGTTTAGAAATCACCTGTCTCTCACCAGAAATTGATCTGTAAATGAAATGCAGCATATTTGAACAAAAACAAACTTGATGTTTGTGAAATTTTAAAAATTTAAGTACAAATTTCACCTGAATAAAAAAAAAATATGCCCCCAAATCACTTCCCTTCCATCCTGAAAACCACACCTTGCGTATGCACTTTCCGTGGGTCAGCCAAATATGACTCACTAGTGTAGTTTAAGAAACTATGATTCCTAAGGGAAGAGCCTCATACTGGAGAAATAGAAATGCAAGGCGCAAAAATAGACTGAGTAAATCATCAATATTATTAGACTCTTTTCAATCAGACCAAAGTAAAGCCTTTCAGCCAATAAAATCATTACTTCCTCCCCATATATGCCCTACATCCCATAGAATAGAAGTTATGGGAACAGGGAGTCAATAGTGGCAGAAATACAACACAGAAAGCAGCCAGGAATGATTCCTCCTGGGGTGCAGTGTTTCAGGGAAGAGACCCTACGGCACTTATAATAAATTAAAAGCATGCACAGACAAATTCTTGTTCACTAATCTTTAAACCCAGTCAAGTCTCACAATATGCTCATTAGTTTCCATATAGGTCTCTAACGACACTTCTCTAGGAACATTTAATAACAGCTGCCTCCTAAGGCTTCATGACCTTTATGATGGCACGGAAAATGCCAGAAAGTTGTATTTGCCATGAAGTAGCTATTGAAGACTAACATTAAACTGTGTCATTGGAAACAAACCATACTCGTTGTCTGCTGCCAGTTATGAAGAGCTTTTAGTCATCCCTTTTTCATACTGGATGTTTTGTGCTGGCAGTTTAAAGGAATTAACAGGATCTGCAAAAGTCAGTGGATTGAAACCTGGTTTTGGATGTGGAGGCTTAACATTCAAACAGGGAGGGATCTCACCTTTGGGAACAAGGGAATGGTCTGTTGATCAATACTTTTCTTGGTGTTTTGATGGTCAAACATGTTGCTACTGGTCCTGGCTTCAAAGGCCAACATATCAGTTTTCCTTGGCGATTCGCAAAATGCTAAAATCAATTGAGTGATATCATTTTATCTTGCTCTTTGAGTTGTTTTGGCTAAGCTCGTCTCTTGAAGATTTTCTTGAAAATGTGAAAAATAAACAATCTCATACATTTGCAATGCAGGGGTTTTCAATTTTCCACATGATGAAGACTATGCAAAGTGGGTAAAGTATCTTTCCCAGGAAGTGTTAGCTGAGGCTACACTGCTGTCTTAATTCAGTAATTGGAAGTGGGTGGCAGGCCTACCTTTGGAGTGGGCTGGAGATATTCATATCAGTCAGACAGAAATCATTCTTCTTGAAGTGGTTGGAATTTGGGCCTTTGAATTGGGCCAGCAAAAGAAATCAATAGTATTTACTGAATACTTTCTGTGCAGCACTATGTCAATTCCTTGGGAGAATACAATATGGAGTAATAAGCATAATGAAGCAGTGTGGCATAGTGGAAAGAGCCCAGGCTTGGGAGTCAGAGGTCATGGGTTGTAATCCCAGCTCCACCACTTGTTAGCATTGAGACTTTGGGCAAGTCACTTAACTTATTTGGGCCTCAGTTACCGCATCTGTCTGTGAGCCCCACATGGGACAACCTGATAACTTTGTGTTCATCCCAGCGCATAGAACAGTGCTCAGCACATAGTAAGCACTTAATAAATACCATTATTTGTTAAGCACTGTATTTGTTTATTATTATTGTTTATTTATGTATTTATTTGTTTATTATTTATTTGTTATTATTATTGTATTATTATTCTTATTCTTATTTTTAAGCACTTAACAAATACCAGGGATTGACGGCGGGACAGGCAAGAATGAGGCACAGTGAGGAGGTTAGCAGCAGAGGAGTGGAGGGTGCGGGATGGGCTGTAGAGGGAGAGAAGGGAAGTGAGGTGGGAAGGGGCGAGGTGATGGAGAGCCTTGAAGCCGAGAGTGAGGAGTGTTTGCTTGATCAGAAGTTTGGCAGGCAACCACTGGAGATTTTTGAGGAGGGGAGTATAATGATGCTACTGATGCCTGTTTACTTGTTTTGATGTCTGTCTCCCCCCTTCTAGACTATGAGCCCACTGTGGGCAGGGATTGTCTCTGTTGCTGAATTGTACTTCCCAAGTGTTTAGTACAGTGCTGTACCCACAGTAAGTGCTCAATAAATATGATTGAATGAATGAATAAAAGAATCTGTTCACCATTCCTTTCCCCTTACTCTCCTTACCCACTTTCCCTCTTTGTATTGGGGCTGATAAATAAATACTGTTTCCTTAAGTGATAGGAGATGGGAATGAAAAATAAAGATTTGCTTGCCCAGGAAACTCTATCTGGTAGCCTGGGGCAGTGAATTTATGGACCAGCAATCTGCAGACTTGCCTGTACCTGGAAGTCCAATCAATCAATGAATCGTATTTTTTGAACACTTACTGTGTGCAAAACACTAAACCAAGTACTTTTTTTAAAAAAAAAATGTTATTTGTTAAGTTCTTACTATGCGTCAGTCACTGTATTAAGCACTTGAGTAGAGACAAGCCAATCAGGTTGGACAGTCCCTATCCCTAATAGGGCTTAAAGTCATAATCCCCATTTAACAGTTTAGGTAACTGGGGCACAGAGGAAAAACAAAATGATGGCATTTGTTAAGTGCTTACTATGTGAGAAGCACTGTTCTAAGCGCTGAGTGGGGATACAAGGTGATCAGGTTGTCCCACGTGGGGTTCACAGTCTTAATCTCCATTTTACAGATGAGGTAACTGAGGCACAGAGAAGTTAAGTGACTTGCCCAAAGTCACACAGCTGGCAAGTGGCGGAGCAGGGATTAAAGAAGTTAAGTGACTTTCCCAAGGTCACACAGCAGACAAGTGGTGGAGCTGGAATTAGAAGCCAGGTCCTCTCTCTCCCAGTCCTGTGCTCTATCCAGTAAGCCACACTGCTTCTCACTTAGGAGAGTACATTATAATAGAGTTGGTAGAAACATTCCCTCCTCACAATGAGCTTACAATCTAGATCTAAATTTAAATTAGCCAAGTTCTGGATTCTCCAACTGTAACATGTAATTGCCTAGCCCACTACTCCAACCAGTCAAAATTATATTTTGATTGTGTCATTCAGTATCTGATTTCACCACCAAATAGAAAAAAAAGATGCCCTGTACTCAAAGCCAGACAGGTGGTGTTGTGAATGTAAAATAAGCAAATGCCCATGAAAAAGTCAGAGGGCATTTTCTTTTATAGTGTCTTGGTATTAATGATAATCCACAATTTATTTGTTTGTGTCCCTCATTTTGTAATAAAAACATATGAATTAAAGTAACAAAAACTTGTATTATGAAGTGTCAGTGGGCTGAACTGATTCACCTAATTCCTTCAAAAAAACAAAGAAATATCAGGAAAACAGAATGCATCTCTTTCCGTTCTCAGCCAGTCATCAAGTCTTTACATAACACTTAGGTTGCAAAGGCAATGGTGTTTTGAGATATATGTTAAAAAACAGGGGTGGTTTTGAAAATTATGTATTTGAATTCCTTCCAATAAGTTAATTTCACAAAAGTTGTGTATTTTGCCATGTATTCGCTTTTATCATACATAGGTTCCCCAATTTTAGTGCAGAATACTGTACTAGGAAGCTTGTATTCCCGAATTTCAATAAACCAATGACATTAATGCACCTGAGTGCCAACCTTGTGCTGGATTCTAAGTTTCTTGGGGACAGGGATCATGTCTACTAATTCTGTTGTTGTCCCCAAAATATTTAATATAGAACTCTGCACCCCTTAAGCATTCAATAAATACTATTGATTGACTAATGGATTTAAGTGGTTGGAAACAAGACATATATACCCTATCCTCGAGAAACTGACATTCTCACGAGTACATATGAGCATATTTCCTTGTATTGGAATGAATTCTAAGGTTGCAATGCATTTTTTAATTTCTGAAAAACAATCAGTAAAACTGTCCCACCCAGAGTGACTTCAGCATGTTTATACTGTGGCAAATGGTGGACAACTTTTCACAATTGCCCAGGCTAGTTTCCTTCCTCTTTCTCTCCATTATTTTACTCTGGACCTTAAGGTCTGTCTACTTTCCATGCACAGATGAACGCACTTGTAGAAGTCACTATTTTGATGTTGATCTGATGGCAGTTTCAAAAAATTTTGGGCAATGTTTCAAAAACAGTAGTTATCATTCTAGTTAGGAAGGATGAAAGATTTAGGGATGCAAACATTCTTAATGTATGAAAGTAGATGCCAGGATGCTTAGAGGGTAAATTTCTAGTTCTAGCTTGGTAGAGCTGTAGCTCCTGATGGAAATTGTTGTTGTTTATGGTATTTGTTAAACACTTACTATGTGCCAGGCATAGTTCTAAGTTCTGGGGTAGATATGAGGTAATCAGGTTGTACACAGCCCCCACCCCACATTGGAGCTCACACTCTTAATCCCCATTTTACACATGAAGTTATTGAGGCACAGAAAACTGAAATGACTTGCCCAAGGTCACGAAGCAGACAAGCAGTGGTGTCAGAATTAGAACCCAGGTCCTTCTGACTCCCCGATCTGTGCTCTATCCACTAGGCCATGGAAATTCCTCTATTTGCTTGACTTTAAGGGCCAGGAATGTGAGGAACACAGAATGTTTGAGACTGGAGCAAGTCAGCAAGGAGGCAAAATAATATATGATGGCAATATAACAGCAAAACTGAATTGCCTTGAAGCAGAGCCAGCTCTGGGGTGTGGCAACACTTGGGGCAGCTCTGCTCTTACTGAGCCTGAAAACACGATATTTGGCTCTCCTCCCCTTCCAACTGGGACTAGGGCAGGGCCAAAAATATGTGTGCTCTGAGTATTTCTAGAGATGACTCCGGAAACGGGTCATAACAGAGGAATTGACAGATGTAGGGACTATCTCCAGGGTCATCCCCACAAATCCCAAAAGGTCACTTCTAATAATAATGATAATAATAATTATGGTAAATTTTAGCTGCTTACTATGTGCCAGACACTGTACTAAGTGCTCGGGTAGATACCAGGAAATCAGCTTGGACACAGTACCTGTCCCACATGGGGCTCACAGTCTCAATCACCATTTTACAGATGAGGTAACTGAGGCCCAGAGAAGTAAAGTGACTTGCCCATGTTAACACAGCAGATGTGGCAGAGCCGGACTAGAACCCATGATGTCCTGATTCCCAGGCCTGTGCTCCATCCACTATGTGGCTCAGTGGAAAGAGCCCTGGCTTGGGAGTCCGAGGTTGTGGGTTCTAATCCCATCTCTGCCACTTGTCAGCCGTGTGACTTCGGGCAAGTCACTGAAATTCTCTGGGCCTCAGTTCCCTCATCGGTAAAATGGGGATTAAGACTGTGAGCCCCACATGGGGCAACCTGATCACCTTGTATCCCCCAGCACTTAAGACAGTGCTTTGCACATAGTAACTGCTTAACAAATACCATCATTATTATTATTCCAAGTTGTACTTCCCAAGTGCTTAGTACAGTGCTCTGCACACAGTAAGTGCTCAATAAATATGATTGAATGAATGAATGTCATGCTGCTCCTCTCACACTTAATACAAGCGTCCACAGATGGCCCCACTAACTCCCCCTGTCTCTAGGTCTGGACTGAAGAACTAGTGGATTATAGAATGGTTGGTGTCCAACTAAACTACTTAATGTCGAGACATCTTAAATCAATCGATCAATTGATTGTATTTATTGAGTGCTTACAGTGTGCAGATCACTGTACTAAGAGCTTGGGAGAGTACAAAATAACAGAGTTGGTGGGTATGTTCCCTGCCTGTAGTGAGCTTACAGTCTAGAAGGGGGTACAGACATTAATATAAATAAATGAATTACGGATATGTACTGAAGTGCTAAGTAGTCTAAAATGGGGATTAAGACTATAGGATTAACTGCTAACCAATCTTGGAGCACCTGTAACTTCAGTGCCTCCAAGTCTTTCAGCTGAGCGTATAGGGCTTTCCAGACTGATTTCAAAGCAGTTTCCCAAGGAGGTCTGTTTGGACCCCCTCCAGATATGAAAGAGTGGATTTCTCTGATGCAAGTAATGAAAACATTTCAGCACGTCAATTGTGGGAACTAGCGGAGGCAAACCAACTCTGACAGGGACCCTGCCCAGCTCTGAAAAATGATTTGAGAACACTTCAGGGGATAAAAAGAAAGGTAGAGGTAGAGTGAGCTAGGCAGAGAGGAAAGATATATAGAGAGAGAGTAAGGAGGATTTTATGAAAGTAACAGAACCTTGTAAGAGCTAAGACAGAGTGGAGACCATAAGGAGAGGTAGGAGACCCGAGGCTAAAGAGTTGCAGTAAGAATCAATCTTGTCCTGATTCCTGGTTGCCCTCCTTCTGATGCCTCTAGCAAGGAACCAATAACACAATCCCACCTTCTCAAACCATCCACTGTTGGCTTCCACCTCCCTTTTATTTCACTGCGTTCCAGAGTGACAGGCAATGTACAATTGGAAGAGACATTTGAAGGCTCATAGCACTGGATGTTTGTATTCTATGCCTTGTGAAAACATAACCTGGTGACTTTCTAGTACATGTATTTTGGGACATCATCAGTGGAAGGTGTCTGTCTCCTGACCATTCGATACCAGAAGCCCTGCATTGGTATTACTCAGGAGGGAAGCCTTATATAATCAATCAATCAATGGTATTTATTGTGCACTTATTGTGTCCAGAATACTATACTAAGTGCTTGGAAGAGTAAGATTAAAGAGAGACCATAGACATGCTCCCTGCCCAACAGGAGCTTTCAGTCTAGAGGAGGAGTTTAGAGACTGGAGCTTACAGTCTACCCATAATTCACAAAGTCATCTTGCTTGAGTCTGGCTCCAGCACTCATATTTGTTGGATGATAATGAGACCAATTTTTCCCAAGAAAAGCAGGGTAACTGCAGGCAAGCAAAAAGTAATTCTCCAATTTTAGATTTCCTTTACGCAGCATCATTTACCCTACAAATGATGGCTAGAGTCCTTTGGAGACCTGAGCAGTTCAAGCCACCAAATTTACTTTAGTTGAAAAAAAAATACTATTTCTCCACAGCAACATTCCTCATCATCCAGAAGCACTGACTTAGGACTGACCTCAGAAGAGTGCCATTGTCTGAGTCCAAGCACTGCCCACAGGAAGTACTCCATAAATATGAATGAGTGAATGAATGAATTTATGAATGCCACTTTTGGGCTATGTAGAACAAACATTTTAATGGGTTGGAAGCAAAAAATATGGAAATAAACTATAATGAAGTGCAGAGCAATTTAATGTACAGCTCTGAATAATACAAGCTGATGCTGCTCCCAGTGAGACTTCAAAATCTAGGATTCATATGCAGGAACATTACTTTTTCTATGACCTGTCATAGAAGTAGATGGTATAGGAAACTAAAATATAGTATTGGTTCCCTGCTCACAAATGTCCAGGTTCTGCCCTCCCAAAGGAATTCAACTTAACACAAAGCTTACTCTTGCAAAGAAATCATTAAATTAGTGATCCTTAGTAAAGTCCTTCAACAATAGCTTTCTCTACTTAGCTCACTAGGAAAGAGGGATAATCGAGGTGATCCTCATTCATATTCTCCCAGTCTATGAGCTACACCCTGAGACTTAGGCACTTTAAGAACTACATTGACTTTTCACCCTGTTACCATTAAGTCATTTAGTGAGGATCACGTAGCAAATTTGTACTTTTAAGCAATTAATGGTAACTACTATCTTGAAGGAGTCATGTAATTTCACTGAGAATATCCAACTTCCTTCCAAAGATGAATTAATGTCTTGGGAGTATGTAAAGTTTGTAATGTGCTTTCAGGTTGGAGAAACACCCTTTAATCCAGAATTCACAAGGACTTCTTCCTCCCCTCTTTTCATAGTGCGTATCTGAAGGTCCAAAGATTTGTACCACAATCTGGGAGATGTGATTAGGACTTCTTTTAAAAGGAGATTAAAAAAGACATAATATAAAATCTACTTTAACTATAGTCAGTAGGTTAAAATGGTGGCATTACTATTAAGATTGATACTACTACTTATAATGAGAATAACAACAGCAATACTTATAATGAAATGTTTATTATTTGTCAAGCACTGGGATAGATACTGGTTAAATAGATCACACAATTCTTGTCCTAGTGGGGGATCACAATTCAAGAGGAAGGGAGAAAAGAAATCTTACTGTGGACTAGTGAAAAATTCACAGGCCTAATCTTAGTTCTGCCACCTTCCTGCTGTGTGACCATGGGGAAGGCACTTAACTTCTCTGTGCCTCCACTTCCCCATTTATAAAATGAGTTTAAATACCTTTTCTCCCTTCTACATAGCTTACTGGAATGCCCTCCCTCCACACATCCACCAAACTAGCTCTCGTCCTCCCTTCAAAGCCCTACTGAGAGCTCACCTCCTCCAGGAGGCCTTCCCAGACTGAGCCCTCCTTTTCCTCTCCTTCTCCTCCCCTCCCCATAGCCCCCTGTGAGGGATGGGGACAAAGCCCAACCTCATAATCCTACACCTACCCCGAGTTTAGTACAGTGCTTGTCACGTAGTAACCACTTAAGTATTTATTATTATTCTTAGCATTAGTGGTATTATTATCATCATCATTGAGGAAACTGAGCTACAAAGAAATTCAAGGATTTATCTAGGTGACAAACTAAATAAAACCCAGGTCTTCTGACCCCCACCCTCTGCTCCTTTCACATGCCCAAGATGCCTACCTGGTTTCAAGATCAAATATTAAAAAAAATTGTTTCAAGACTGCCCCACAGTTAGACAGCTAAATGTTTTGTCAGTGCAACAGACAGTCAACATGGATTCTCCACTGGCATTTGGGAATAAATTGTGAAGTTCTGAAAGACAAAATAAAATGGGGAATGAGGTGGAACAGCATTTATCTGCCTTATAGAAAGCTTCCAGTATGTTGTTATTGTTACATTAATCTGAGGCTGATTCTGCTCTCTGCAAAACACACACATTCTAGTTTAAGTGCACTCTGAGCCAAAGTGAAGAAAAATATGGTATCTGCACCAAAAGTGATTACAGATTGACTTGTAAAATAGGTAGCATGGATTTGTGAGCAATGCTCTCTACATAGTCCAACCCTCCATCTAACACTTCTTATGCAGGATTTAGGTGCAAGAGATTTGGAATAATGCTGCCTTCTTGGATTTCAATATTCTTCTCAAATATAGTCAAAAAATGAATATAAAATCATTAGATCAGCATCATTAAAAATAGACTGGGATGATAACTACTTAATGGAATAGGTTATTACTCTTTGATGAGATACACTAAATTTTAGTACATAGGCCTGGATCTATTTTAGAAAGATTCATCTTCATTGCAAAAGTAAGGATTCATACTTACCTAGTACCGTCAGACCAAATAATACACATCCACAGCTCCTCTTTATGTTATCACTTGGAAACAGCGTAGTGAAGCATTCATTCATTCATTCATTCATTGAATCATATTTATTGAGTGCTTACTGTGTGCAAAGCACTGTACTAAGCGCTTGGAAATCAATCAATCGTATTTATTGAGCGCTTACTATGTGCAGAGCACTGTACTAAGCGCTTGGGAAGTACAAATCGGCAACACATAGAGACAGTCCCTACCCAACAGTGGGTTCACAGTCTAGAAGGGGGAGACAGACAGCAGAACAAAACAAGTAAACAGGTGTCAATGCCATTAGAATAAATAGAATTATAGCTATATGCACATCATTAATAAAATCAAGTAATAAATATGTACAAATATACACAAGTGCTGTGGGGAGGGGAAGGGGGTAGGGCAGAGGGAGGGAGGGGGCGATGGGGAGGGGAGGAGGAGGAGAGAAAAAGGGGGGCTCAGTCTGGGAAGGCTTCCTGGAGGAGGTGAGCTCTCAGTAGGGCTTTGAAGGGAGGAAGAGAGCTAGTTTGGCAGATGTGTGGAGGGAGGGCATTCCAGGACAAAGGTAGGACGTGGGCCAAGGGGCGATGGCGGGACAGGTGAGAACGAGGCACAGTGAGGAGGTTAGCGGCAAAGGAGCAGAGTGTGCGGGCTGGGCTGTAGAAGGAGAGAAGGGAGGTGAGGTAGGAGGGGGTGAGGTGATGAAGAGCTTTGAAGCCGAGAGTGAGGAGTTTTTGCAACCATTGGAGATTTTTGAAAAGGGGAGTGACATGCCCAGAAATTAGTACTTACTGTTGATGAGTACAGTGAGAACAAAAGAATTAAATGTAGATACATCATAAAAGGAATTCAAATACTCTTACAGGCTTTGGATTCTTCCATGGAATTTCAGTAAATTCTCCATTCACAACAGGAAGACTGTCACAAAAGGCAAACAGTTGGACAGTCTTCAATCAGATAATGAAAAAAAGTGGGACCAATATGCCCTCTATTTAGCTATGGATGTCCACAACTGACTTGTTTCCTGTTAGTCTGACCAGTATGGGTAGGTTTATGTTTATGGCTATTAGATTGTCAGGTCCTTGAGGGAAGGAACTGTTTCCTAGTACAGTGCTTTGCAAACTGTAGCTGCTCAATAAATGCTAATGTTGGTTGATTGAAAGCATCATATAGGGTGAAGGATTTTGTCACTTTTGGACCACTCTTTCTTCTTTCTTTCCTACTTTCCCCAGTCGCAGCCCCCAAACCCACTGTTTTGTACTACCTCAACACTCAACCTGCGCTTCACTGACACTGTCCTCTCCTGGTTTTCCTCCTATCTCTCTGGCCACTCAGTCAATCAATCAATCGTATTTACTGAGCGCTTACTGTGTGCAGAGCACTGTACTAAGCGCTTGGGAACTACAAGTTGGCAACATATAGAGACAGTCCCTACCCACCAGTGGGCTTGTGGGCTTCTCCTCTGCTGCCCATCCTCTAACTGTGGGTGTCCCTCAAAGTTCAGTTCTGAGTCCCCTTCTTTTCTCCCTCTACACCCACTCCCTTGGAAAACTCATTCACTCACATGGCTTCAACTATCACCTCTATGTTGATGACACCCAAATCTACATTTCCAGCCCTGATCTCTCTCCCTTTTTGCAGTCTTGCATTTCCTTCTGCCTTTAAGACATCTCTACTTGGATGTCCTCCCATCACCTCATACTTAATATGGCTAAAACAGAACTTCTTATCTTCCCACCCAAACTCTGTCCTCCCGCTCACTTTTCCATCACCACTGACAGCACCACCAACCTTCCTGTCTCACAAGCCCATAACCTTGGCATTATCCTTGATTCCTCTCTCTTGTTCCAACCACATATTCAAGCCATCACTAAATCCTATCAGCTCTATCTTCACATTGCCAAAATCTGCCCCTTCCTCTCTGTCCAAATGGCTACCACATTAATGCAAGCCCTTATCCTATCCTGCCTTGATTATTGTATCAGCCTGCTTGCTGACCTCCTTTCCTCTGGTGTTTCCCCACTCCAGTCCATACTCCATTCTGCTGCCCAGATCATTTTTCTACAAAAAACGCTTATTACGTGTTCCCTCAAGAAACTTCAGTGGTTGCCCATTCACCTCTGCATCAAACAAAAACTCCTCACTATTGGATTTAAAGCACTTTATCAAATTGTTCCCTCCTACCTCCCTTCGCTCCTGTCCCACTACAACACTGTCCGGCATGGCTCAATGGAAAGAGCACGGGCTTTGGAGTCAGAGGTCATGGGTTCAAATCCAGGCTCCACCACTTGTCAGCTGTGTGACCTTGGACAAGTCACTTAACTTCTCTGGGCCTCAGTTCCCTCATCTGTAAAATAGAGATTAGGACTGTGAGTCCCAAATGGGACAACCTAATCACCTTGTATCCTCCCCAGTGCTTAGAACAGTGCTTTGCACATAGTAAGTGCTTAGCAAATGCCATTATTATAGTCATCATTAGTATCATTATTATTATTATTATTATTTCATTCTGCTAATGCTAAACCATATCACCCAAGCCATGCCAGGGCCCAGGTTATCAATGCTTGGATTTGGTCCACAAAGCTTCCTGGTCATCATTGTCTAAAGTGAGAACAACATCTCCATTCCTTGATGAGAGCTTGGAGAACTTGGAGGCTCTAGACCTGTGGGTCTAGAGACAGCAAATTTTGAAATCAGCTGCTGTTAGCAGGATCAGTTGGCGGAAGTAGCAATGGGACTGAACCAAAGATATGCTTCTTTCAGCCAGAAACTTTCCCTGGGTGAGGAGACTGGGGTCTGCTAAAGAAAATTATAGAGGGCTGTCCTCAGCTTACAAATGTTGTGTCTGTGGGTTTTCAGCTCTGCTCATCCTTTGAGTTTGGCCTTTTGCTCCTGAAAGGGTGTGTAGATTGGATTGTAAACTCAAGTGTTTTCTCCAACTAGTATATATTATGTATGCAGCACCTTGAGCTCTGCATACAATAGACACACAAAGTTGCTGGTGATAACAGGGTAGGGGAGGAGCCCCAGAGCTTCTCCACTAGGATTTCCTCAGGCTTCCAGGAACCTTGGTACTGGGCCTGAACCTTCCAGAATTGTAAAGAGAGATTTGGGTCCTTTCTGGCCCTCCATTTAAAGTTACTGAGGTCTTTATTCAGTGAGTCAATTAATAGAAAGTATTGAGTGCTTGCTATGATATATTTTTCCCAGTGCATATACAAGGCACTACACAAATAGTATTCCTATTACTGAGCTTGTAAATCATAGGCAACTGGGACTTCTGGACATTCTCATCTCCAGTATTCCCTCCTCTTGACCAAAGAGAGAACCCTTTGATGGTGAATAAACCTCCTTCCCTCCCTCTACCTCATGAGGTAAAACAAATGACAGAAATTATAGAAACAAAGATGTTATTAAAATATTTTCCAAAATTGGGTTTATAATATGACCATGGATGTGACACATATTAATGTTTTTTACTATATATAGTAAAAAGATATTTATATATATATGCATATATGTATGTATACATATATATATGTATAGATATATAGATATATAGATATATGTATCTTTGTAAAGTGCTTCCTCCCTAATTTGTAATATCTTACTATCTATTTCTTTTAGGGTATTCTTAATAAGTAAGTGCTCCAGAAACCTGTTCACTAAAGTAAAGGGACTTTATCAGAATTCTCCGATTGAATCCTTATCCTAACTGAAAAAAAAAATTACCAAGTTATAAGTGATTTTTCTTGGGTCCTCACATTGGAAAATATACTTCAGTAGAATCCAGTATACTGTACTTTATGTCTTTCTAAAAAAATATCTTCAAAGGTAAAACTACTCTATATATTTCAAGTTTCAGATAAACGACTCCCATTTGAAATGTGTGAGCTTTTTATTCCAATTTCCCCATATGGTGTAAGAAAGCCACGTATGTTTCACACGCTTTTCTACATGGCTCATTTCTAAACTTCATACTCTCCTTTCCCACGTGTATACCAAGAAAATTGATTTTTTTAAATCTTTCCCTCAAGAGCTGGATTTTTATTGATAAAGTGGAGCCAATGCTTCAGAAAACATTCTTTCAATTGAGAACTAGTGCTGTTGTACCCTGGTATAGCCAGCACTTTGCAAAATCTATAAAGTGATAGTGCTGGCAAAAGTCTAAACACCATGCCAACCTCGTTCACTCAAGTTTATCCTTTCCTGCCTTAACTCAGCCCTCTCTTCTGCCAGACAAAACTATTTCTCCTCCCTTATTGACACCCATGCCCGTCATCCCTGCCAGCTTTTCTGTATATTCAACTCCCTTCTCAGGCCACCGGTTCCTCCCCCTCCTCCTTCCCTCACCCACAACGATTTGTCCTCCTACTTCATTAACAAAATTAAATCCATCAGGTCCGACCTCCCCAAAGTCACCCCCCCCCCCTTCTCCACCCCCCGGCTCTCAACACTCTCTGCTACTCTCCCATCCTTCCCAGCAGTATCCTCAGAGGAGCTCTCCTCCCTCCTCTCAAGTGCTACTCCGGCCACCTGTGCTTCTGACCCCATTCCCTCTCATCTGATGAAATCTCTCACTCCATCCCTTCTCCCATCCTTAACTTCCATCTTCAACCTCTCACTCTCCACTGGTTCCTTCCCCTCTGCCTTCAAACATGCCCATGTCTCTCCCATCCTAAAAAAACCTTCTCTTGACCCCACCTCACCTTCTAGTTATCGCCCCATATCCCCCCTACCATTCCTTTCCAAACTCCTTGAACGAGTTGTCTACATGTGCTGCCTCGAATTCCTCCACAACAACTCTCTCCTGGACCCCCTCTAGTCTGGCTTCCATCCCCTACATTCCACAGAAACTGCCCCCTCAAAGGTCATCAATGATCTCCTGCTTGCCAAATCCAACGGCTCCTACTCTATCCTAATCCTCCTCAACCTCTCAGCTGCCTTCGACACTGTGGACCACCCCCTTCTCCTCAACACACTATCTGACCTTGGCTTCACAGACTCAGTCCTCTCCTGGTTTTCCTCTTATCTCTCTGGTCGTTCATTCTCAGTCTCTTTTGCAGGCTCCTCCTCCCCCTCCCATCCCCTTACTGTGGGGGTTCCCCAAGGTTCAGTTCTTGGTCCCCTTCTGTTCTCGATCTACACTCACTCCCTTGGTGACCTCATTTGCTCCCACGGCTTCAACTATCATCTCTACATTGATGACACCCAGATCTACATCTCTGCCCCTGCTCTCTCCCCCTCTCTCCAGGCTCGCATCTCCTTCTGCCTTCAGGACATCTCTGTCTGGATGTCTGCCCGCCACCTAAAACTCAACATGTCCAAGACTGAACTCCTTGTCTTCCCTCCCAAATCCTGCCCTCTCCCTGACTTTCCCATCTCTGTTGACGGCACTACCATCCTTCCCGTCTCACAAGCCCGCAATCTTGGTGTCATCCTCGACTCCGCTCTCTCATTCACCCCTCACATCCAACCCGTCACCAAAACCTGCCGGTCTCAGCTCCGCAACAATGCCAAGATCCGCCCTTTCCTCTCCATCCAAACTGCTACCCTTCTCGTTCAAGCTCTCATCCTATCCCGTCTGGACTACTGCATTAGCCTTCTCTCTGATCTCCCTTCCTCGTGTCTCTCCCCACTTCAATCCATACTTCATGCTGCTGCCTGGATTGTCTTTGTCCAGAAATGCTCTGAGCATGTTACTCCCCTCCTCAAAACTCTCCAGTGGCTACCAATCAATCTGCGCATCAGGCAGAAACTCCTCACCCTCGGCTTCAAGGCTGTCCATCACCTCGCCCCCTCCTACCTCACCTCACTTCTCTCCTTCTACAGCCCACCCCACACCCTCCGCTACTCTGCTGCTAATCTCCTCACCGTGCATCATTCTCACCTGTCCCGCCATCGACCCCCGGCCCACGTCATCCCCCGGGCCTGGAATGCCCTCCCTTTGCCCGTCCGCCAAGCTAGCTCTCTTCCTCCCTTCAAGGCCCTACTGAGAGCTCACCTCCTCCAGGAGGCCTTCCCAGACTGAGCCCCTTCCTTCCTCTCCCCCTCATCCCCCCCATCTTACCTCCTTCCCTTCCCCACAGCACCTGTATATATGTACATACGTTTGTACATATTTATTACTCTATTTATTTGTTTATTTATCTTACTTGTACGTATCTATTCTATGTATTTTATTTTGTTAGTATGTTTGGTTTTGTTCTCTGTCTCCCCCTTCTAGACTGTGAGCCCACTGTTGGGTAGGGACGGTCTCTATGTGTTGCCGACTTGTACTTCCCAAGCACTTAGTACAGTGCTCTGCACACAGTAAGCGCTCAATAAATACGATTGATTGATACAACACAGGTAAATTTTCAGTCTATTCATTTTAACTTAAATTGAAAAATAGCATGCAACGAAATTTACAGCATTCTTCTTTGAGACAGTTTCATCATTATCATAGTTTGTGAATTTATGAGTCCCTCATAAATTGTGAGCCCTTCAAGGGACAGGGTCTATGTCTAATACCCACTTATATATTCTTTCCTAGAGCTTAGTATAGTCCTCTGCAAACAGTAAGCATTTAATACATTCTAGTATCATTCCTGAAGCAGGCAACATGCACATGGTGTTGCATTATTAGCTTTATTGGTTTATATTTTGTAACTGAGGAGCAGTGCTAAAATACATCCATCTGAGGATAGTACATGTAGATGCATTTGCAAGATCATGTGTGTACAGAGGTAGGTGCATGTACCTGCATGTATTCTGTGTATGAAGATCCTAAGCCTGCAATAAGCTCTAAAGTGTTCAAGTCTATAACTGAACAAGCACAGTATCCTTATGAGCTAGTTTGGGGATGTGTAGCATGATCTTGAATTTTTTGAATGGTAAACCATGAAGGAGAATGAGCTTCTTATATGATGTCACACGCTGAGACCAAGGCAGAAGGTAGATCTGAGCCTCACTTACCTCAGAATCTACTCTGGATTCTTCCCAATTAGAAAAGGCTGGGAATCAGTGTGGATCCTGGAATGATGAGATTGAATACCTTGGTTTACAATATCACTCTAGGAATCTGTAACAATGACCCAGTGAAAAAATATAGTTTGGAGAACCAACCTAGTCAGATCTAGGCTAGCTATTTATCCAGATACTCTAGCTCTCAAAGGCACAGCTGCCTAAATTGTTGGGTATTTCAGGTGAATATGTCACTGGGGAGCTTATTATTATAAGTAGTGATATTCCTCTGATTTGCTAAATGCTCACAATATGCACAACACGGTATTAAGTTCTAGGGTGACTACTTAAAGCTCAGTTAAGAAATGGTAACTGGCCCACAAGGAACTCACAATCTAAATAATAATAATAATGATATTTGTTAAGCACTTTACTATGTGCCATGTACTGTACTAAGTGCTGGGGTGGATACAAGCAAGTCAGGTTGGACACAGTTCCTGTCCTACGTGGGGATCACAGTCTCAATCCTCATTTTACAGATGAGGAAACTGAGGCACAGAGAAGTGAAGTGGTCTTACCAAGGTAACGCAGCAGACAAGTGGCAGAGCTGGTAAAAGGTATAAGTCAGATGAATAGAACTAAATTCTACAAGTAAAAACTATAATCAGTAAAATTAGGAGGCCACATCTGGCATCTCATTGCTTCACTAAGAAATTATTCTTTGAGAGAAACTACCAGTAAGTGTTCTGAAAAAGTGGTTTCTGTCAACCCAATTCTCTCAAATATTCTGTGCCCTCAATCTTCTTATTTGGAAAATGGGAATAACAATGCCTGCCTCTGCTTACCTCATAAGGATGTTGTGATTCATTCAATCATATTTATTAAGCAGTTACTGTGTGTAGAGCACTATAATAATAATAATGATGGCATTTATTAAGCACTTACTATGTACAAAGCACTGTTCTAAGTGCTGGGGAGGTTACAAGGTGATCAGGTTGTCCCACCGGGGGCTCACAGTCTTCATCCCCATTTTACGTATGAGGTAACTGAGGCACAGAGAAGTGAAGTGAATTGCCCAAAGTCATACAGCTGACAATTGGCAGAGCCATAATTTGAACCCATGACATCTGACTCCAAAGCCCGAGCTCTTTCCACTGAGCCACACTGCTATACAAAGTGTTTGTGATGATAACTGATGTGAAAGCACTTTGGAAAAAATAAATAAGCACCATCTAGAATCATCTGTGAAGGAGCATGACCTAGTGGATAGAGAATGGCCCTGGACATCAGAAGGACCTGAGTTCTAATTCCAGCTCTGCCACTTGTCTGCAGTGTGACTTTGGAGAAATCATTTCACTTCTCTGTGCCTCAGTCACTTCACCTGTAAAATGGGGATTAAGACTGTGACACCCAAGTGGGACAGGGACACAATTTGCTTTATCCACCCTAGTGCTTAATACAGTGCCTGACACATGGTAAGAACTTAACACTAATCACTCACTCCCTTGGTGAACTCATTCGCTCCCACAGCTTCAACTATCATCTCTATGTGGTTGACAGCCAAATCTATATCTCCTCCCCTTTTCTCTCTCCCTCCATCCTGGCTTGCTTCTCCTCCTGCCTTCAGGACATATTTACTTGGATGTCCTCTCGCCACCTAAAACTCAACATGTCCAAGACAGAGCTCCTTATGTTCCCTCCCAAACCCTGTCCTCTCCCTGCCTTTCCCATCACTGTGGACAGCACAACCATCCTTTCAGTATCACAAGTCTGCAACCTTAGTGTCATCCTTGACTCCACTCTCTCACTCATCCCACATATCAAATCCATCACCAAAGCCTGCCAGTCTCACCTTTCCGACATCACCAAAATCTGCCCTTTCCTCTCCATCCAAACCGCTATCACATTAGTACAATCACTCTTCCTATCCCAACTGGATTACTGCATCAGCCTCCTTCTGACCTCCCAACCTCCTGTCTCTCTCCCATTTCAGTCCATACTTCACTGTGCTGCCCGGATTATCTTTCCACAGAAATGTTCTGGGCAAGTCAACCCACTCCTCAAAAATCTCCAGTGATTGCTTATCAACCTCTGTATCAAACAAAAATCCTTCACTATTGACTTCAAAACTCTCCATCACCTTGCCCCTTCTTACCTCACTTCCCTTCTCTCCTTTTACATCCCAGCCAGCTCACTCCACTCCTCTGGTACTAACTTTCTCTTTGTGCCTCATTCTCGCCTGTCCTGCCATTGACCCCTGGCCCATGTCCTACCTCTAGCCTGGAATACCCTCCATTCTCAACTACACCAAACATTCACACTTCCCCCCTTCAAAGGCCTACCGAAGGCTCACTTCCTCCAAGAGGCCTTCCCAGACTAAGCACCCCTTTCCCTCAGCTCCCCCTTCCCTCCACATCGCCCCAACTTGCTCTGTTTGCTCTACCCCCCGCTCCCCACCCCACACCACTTATATGTATATATATTATAGATATGTACATATATATACATATATAGCCCTACTGAGAGCTCACCCCCTCCAGGAGGCCTTCTCAGACTGAGCCCCCTCCTTCCTCCCCCCTTCCTCCCCCTTCCCATCCCCCCGCCATACCTCCTTCCCCTCCCCACAGCACCTGTATATATGTATATATGTTTGTACGTATTTATTACTCTATTTATTTTATTTGTACATATTTATTCTATTTATTTTATTTTGTTAATATGTTTTGTTTTGTTGTCTGTCTCCCCCTTCTAGACTGTGAACCTGCCGTTGGGTAGGAACCGTCTCTATATGTTGCCAACTTGTACTTCTCAAGTGCTTAGTACAGTGCTCTGCACACAGTAAGCGCCCAATAAATATGATTGAATGAATGAATGTACATATCTATAATTCTATTCATTTATATTGATGCCTGTTTACTTATTTTGATGTCTATCTCCCCCTTCTAGACTGTAAGCCTGGTGTGCATAGGGATTATCTCTCTTTATTGCTGAATTGTACTTTCCAAGTGCCTAGTACAGTGCTCTGCACACAATAAGTGCTCAATAAATAAGATTGAATGAATGAACAAATGTAATTATCATTATTATTATTATTATTGTTATTATCATTATCCAAATTAAAGATGTCAAGTGGCAGTTAGGAGATTTCCCAAAAGAAACCATTAGCACAATTTAGAGAAGCACTGTGGCTCAGTGGAAAGAACATGGGATTTGGAGTCAGAGGTCATGGGTTCAAATCCCAGATCCACCAATTGTCAGCTATGTGACTTTGGGCAAGTCACTTAACTTCTCTGGGCCTCAGTTACCTCATCTGCAAAATGGGGATTGACTGTGAGGCCCTCGTGGGACAACCTGATCACCTTGTATCCCCCCAGCACTTGGAACAGTGCTTTGCACACAGTAAGTGCTTAATAAACGCCATCATTATTTGGAGTCAGAAATCACAGGTTCAAATCCCTGCTCCACCAATTGTCAGCTATGTGACTTTGGGCAAGTCACTTAACTTCTCTGTGCCTCAGTTACCTCATCTGTGAAATGGGGATTAAGACTGTGAGCTCTCCATGGGACAACCTGATCACCTTGTAACCTCTCCAGCACTTAGAACAGTGCTTTCCACATAGTAAGTGCTTAATAAATGCCATTATTATTATTATTATTATTTAGGTTCCACCTCTAGATGCCAAAACTAGAGACATTGTCCCTTAAAATGGAGATTGAATGGAAACATATCAATAGGGTAAAAACTCTTGTCTTCCAGATTAGGATTCATTTCTAGCTCCTGAGATTCTCTGGCCCAACTGACAGGAGAGTTGGAAGGCAAGGGGCAAGTCTTAGAGTTTGACTCTCTCAACTGTGTTTTCTCATTGTGTCAACAATCGTCTTGATTGATGCTTTGACTGTGGTTAACATCATTTTATTGGCCATGCTGAGAAAGTTATGGAAAGGTCAGTATGAGACACGGGGGAAGATTCACAATAAATGAGAGTTAACGTTTTTAATATAGTGTAATTTATTGTTAGATGTTTCCACTATTTTCAGATCATTGGCTAAGACTAAAAAGAAACTTAAAAGTTACTATCAATCAATCAGTTGTATTTATTGAACTCTTACTGTGTGCAGAGCACTGTACTAAGCACTTGCTTAATCTTTTACTTACATCTTAATGCTGTAAGCACTTGCTTAATCTTTTACTTACATCTTAATGCTGTAATCTCTTCATGAGCAGGGCTCTCATCTTCCAATTCTATTGCACTGTACTTTCCCAAGGTTTCAGTACAGTGCTCTGCACACAGTAGGGAAGGAACATTGCCTAGTGGATAGAGCGCAGGCCTGGGAGTCTGAAAGATTTGGATTCTAATAGAGTTGGTAAACACTTTCACTGACCACAACAAGTTTACACTTTAGAGGAGATTCTAGGCCCAGGTGTCTCAGAGAATAGCAGGGTCAGTTGATCAATCAGTAATATTTATTGGATATCTATGTTGTGTAGAGCACTGAACTAAGAGCTCGGGAGGGTCCACTAGAGTTGGAGGACACAACTGAAATCAACTCTCTACTCCCTATGGAAGAGCTGAGATTTTCATTCTCTTTAGTGTATTACTAAGCAGACACTCATTTTCCAAATTACTTCCTTTAGAAATTCTCAGAATTTAAGTTTGGGGTTTCTTAAAGAGAAAATACGCTCATTCAAATTCAGTAGTTAAACCGCTAAACATGTAAATTTTAGAAGTTCAATTTAAACGAGGAGTTCAAAATTAGAAGCAGTTTTTTTTTTACTTTAGCCCATTGAATACATTATATCTTTCATTAAGCCAAATGAAACATTAGAGATTTTGAAAATATTTTCTACTCATTCTCAAATTGAGAAACTCTAATAATAGCTTTGACTCCTTTCTTTTTCTTTCATGTTATTGTAATCTTCCCCTATATAGATTTTTGTATTACATGCTCTTGCTGATTATGCAGTCAAATAAAAGGTATTCAACAAACCCATGCTATCATTTGAAATTCTAAATTGAAAAAGCCAGCAGCTTTCTCCTCTAGGGATAAATTGATTTGCAACAGCTGTTGATAACCATTAAAGTGTAAGGAGCGTCTTTAGAAAGCTAAAGGGTGAGCATCACGTTTTCAGTGTTAATAATTTTTATAGGAAAATAGAATGTTAAGATGCATCACAGTGACTTCAAGATGCTGGAAGTATCTTGCAATTAGCATTACTGAGAGTATCAATCATTCCTCTTGCTAATTTGAAGCTCTTCCACATATTATGTTTCATCAGGAAAATGCAAATCACAATATAGAGGTTATTCATATTTTTTTTCTTGCTGGTGGCAGAGTAAGATTTAACACACAGCTTCCTTCTACTTTTGCTAGCAATCTTATAGATAATTTATCTTCTATTACTCCCAGATGTGGGCATTGGCAAAACTTAGAGAATCTTCAGAACAGTTGATTTTCATTTTCTAACCAAAAGGGTTGCCTCAAAATCTGTCCTTCCAGGGTTTGATGAAATTAAGTGTTTTCCTCTATCGTCTCGATTCTCACCTTCATGAATCCCCTGAGAAGAGTAGCTTCCAAGTGAAAACATTGGTGGGCCATACACACTTTCATCCTGGAAGAAAAAACTTTCCAAATTCCCCATAATGAGTTGCTAATGTACTGTACCATGCTGGCTGGCAAATGATGAGTCAGTGGATCACAGGGGCTGTTCCTACTTAACCAGTCAGTATAGCCAATTTATCAATGCAATCTTTTGATCACATTGTGTGCAGTGCACTGTACTAAGCACTTGGGAAAGTACAATGCAATAGAGTTGATATACATGATCCCTATCCACAAGGAGCTTGTTGTCTAGAGGCTTGTGGAATGTGGACACCTGGCCACCATGGACATTAGCTCTCTATCATTTGATGAGCCACTTGATCTTATCCTATCCTGTCCTATCATAGAGACAGTGGAGGGGGGCCTGGTTTGAGCCTTGTCACTGACAGCCCTCACCCTGATGGCTCTAGAGAAGCTTTCCTGAGTCCCTCTGGAGATGGAATTTGGGATTTGGAACTCAGACTGACCCAGCATCAGCTTCAGCTAACTATACATGAGGTATAAGCTCCTTTACCAGATTCTAAAGTCCTTGAGGCCAGGGAGTGAGAAACAGCATAGTGAAGTGGATGGAGCACGGGCCTAAGAGTCAGCAGGTCATGGGTTCTCATCCCGGCTCTGCCACTTGTCTGCTGTGTGACCTTGGGCAGGTCACTTCACTTCTCTGTGTCTCAGTTACCTCATCTGTAAAATGGGGATTGAGACTGTGAGCCTCACATGGGTCAGGGATTTTGTCCACCACAATTTGCTTGTATCCACCCCAGCACTTAGTACAGTGCCTGGCACATAGCAAACACTTAACAAATACCATTGTTATAATTATTAGCAACTCAGTTGCAGTACACTCTCCCAAGCACTTAATACAGTGCTCTTGCACACTGAATGCTCAATAAATATCATGGATTGATGGATTGATTATTTGCCCACTGGACACCTGTTCCGTGCAGGCCACTGTACTGAGTACTTGGAGAATTTACAGAGGAAATAAACTATGCAATCTCTGCCTTCATGGTGCTATACTCTTAACAGGAATAGAAGGAGGTATAAAATGGGGAAAGCATGATAGTTTAAAAAGTTAGAAAGAAAATAGCCCCTGTCCCCTGGAGAGGCATAACACCTCCAGAATTCCACTGCACATTCTCTCTGCCATCCAAGAAAGTGGGGACCGGGAGGGCCAGGGGTTACTATGACAGACAAGATACCCAAATGAGGAGCTGGAACCCAGAGTTGTGAGGCTAGAGGGGACAACTCTTCCTCCGGAGCTGGGCCGTAGCACCATAAGGCTCAGGAACTTGCTTCCTGCATTACATCAAATGACTAGCAAATGTCAGTTGTAGGGAACAGAGTTCATTAGCAGGTTGTCAATCAGCACCTTCAATTAGGTAGAGGTAAATGAGGTAAGAGCCCCCAGGCAGATTCACAATTCAATCAAATGGCTCTTAGTTTCAGTGAAATTAGCACCCTTGTCACATTCCCCTTTCTACCCATCTATTTCCCCTATCTGTTACTTATTTTAATATCCAACTTCCCTCAGGTACTGTAATCGCTTCATGAGCAGGGCTCTCATTTTCCAGTTCTATTGCATTGTACTTTCCCAAGCTTTCAGTACAGTGCTCTGCACACAGTAGGGAAGGAACATTGCCTAATCGATAGAGCACAGGCCTGGGAGTCAGAAAGATTTGGATTCTCATCCTAGTTCCTCCATTTGTCTACTGTGTGACCTTGTGCAAGTCACCTAACTTCTCTGTGTCTCAGTTCCATCATCTTTAAAATGGGGATTAAGGCTGTGAGACACAGACTGTGTCCAACCTGATTAACTTATATCTACCCCAGTGCTTAGTACAGTGGCTGGCACATAGTAAGTGCTTAACAGATACCATAAAAAAGCATGTACTCAATAAATGTCATGGATCGATGGAGGATATCTTCCAGTGCTGCTAGCGATTGAGCCTCTAAAGTGGCTTAGAGGATGAATAGCCCCAAGGGAGAACTGGCATCTAGTTTTCCTGTTCTGAGGAGGCTAGGGAAGGATAGGGGGCTAGAAAAGTTTCCAGAACTGTCAGAGTCTCATGGAATCTGTCTTGAATGCTTTCATGAGTAGTTTGAGCCTCTCTGTGTGTTTTCTCAAATAGAAGCTTCCACAAGCCAGCAGGCTCCTGTTGCAGGCCTCCTGAAACTACCCTGGACCTGGATAGTTACCTCAGGCTTGAGTCACTGTACACCCTAGAGAAAACTGGGCCCATTTTTAGCTGGTCTCAGTTAATTTTATTAATTGAGCACTGACTGTGCACAGAGCACTGTACTAAGCACTAGGGAGAGTTCAACAGAACAAACAGACATATTTCCCTGCTTCAGGTGAGTACAGGACTGGGAGTTAGAAGAATCAGGTTCTTATCCTAGCTCCACGTTTTGCTTGCTGCATGACTTTGGGAAATTCCTCTGTCTCTAAGTTTTCTTATCTTTAAAATGGGGATAAAATCCATGTTTTCTGTTTCAGATTGTGAGCCCCGTGTGGGACAGGAAGTCTGTTGAATACTAATATCTTGTATCCTCCCCAGTGCTTTAAATAGTGCTTTACCAATAGTAAGCATTTAATAACATCATGGTATTTATTGTTATAAGAGCACAGACCAAGTCAATGACCAAGCACTCCAATAAATGGCCTGAAAAATATCAGGAATAGCATGTTCTATAGAAATGAGCTCAGGCTTGGGAGTCAAAGGAGCTGGGTTCTAATCCTTGCTCTGCCAGTTGCCTGCTGTGAGATCTTAGGTAAGTCACTAACTTCTCCGTAACTCAGTTTTGTCATCTGTAAAAATGGGGATTTAATACTTATTTTCCTCCTACTTAGACTGTGAGCCCCATGTTGGGCAGGGACTGTGTCCAACCTGTTTAACTTACAGCTACCCCAACACTTAGAACATTGCTTGACACATAGAATGTGCTGAACAGATACCTTAATAATAATAGTAAGAAGAAAGGTCTGGTAGCGTAATGAGTTCAGGACATCTCAACCACTCATCCCTGCAGGATATTACTGATAGGGGCCACCTGCTTCTGGGAGAAGCAACCTGAACTCAGTCACTGGCTTCTATGGTAACGTGGGGTCATGCAGGTAATAGGCAAGAGGAATCCACTTGATCCAGTGGTTCAGCAAAGATATTCCACAGCTCAGTGACAAGTTGTGAGTTGCGAATGTCTTACGGGGTGACTCTAGACTGTGCATTTAAAAATGCCTCCAGGAAGCCATTCTTTTCTCCTCCAAAGTGTAGGTTATGTTCCAATGGTGACCTCATTCGCTCCCACAGCTTCAACTATCATCTCTACACTGATGACACCCAAATCTACATCTCTGCCCCTGCTCTCTCCACCTCCCTCCAGGCTCGCATCTCCTTCTGCCTTCAGGACATCTCCATCTGGATGTCTGCCCGCCACCTAAAACTCAACATGTCCAGGACTGAACTCCTTGTCTTCCCTCCCAAATTCTGCCCTCTCCCTGACTTTCCCATCACTGTTGACGGAACTCCCATCCTTCCCGTCTCACAAGCCTGCAAACTTGGTGTCATCCTCTACTCCGCTCTCTCATTCACCCCTCATATCCAAGCCGTCACCAAAACCTGCCGGTCTCAGCTACGCAACATTGCCAAGATCTGCCTTTTCCTCTCCATCCAAACCGCTACCCTGCTCGTTCAAGCTCTCATCCTATCTCATCTGGACTACTGCATCAGCCCTCTCTCTGATCTCCCATGCTCCTGTCTCTCCCCACTTCAATCCATACTTCATGCTGCTGCCCGGATTGTCTTTGTCCAGAAACGCTCTGGGCATGTTACTCCCCTCCTCAAAAAACTCCAGTGGCTACCAATCAATCTGCGCATCAGGCAGAAACTCCTCACCCTGGGCTTCAAGGCTCTCCATCACCTCGCCCCCTCCTACCTCACCTCCCTTCTCTCCTTCTGCAGCCCAGCCTGCACCCTCCGCTCCTCTGCCACTAATCTCCTCACCGTGCCTCATTCTCACCTGTCCCGCCGTCGACCCCCGGCCCACGTCATCCCCCTGGTCTGGAATGCCCTCCCTCCCAACATCCACCAAGCTAGCTCTCTTCCTCCCTTCAAGGCCCTACTGAGAGCTCACCTCCTCCAGGAGGCCTTCCCAGATTGAGCCCCCCTCCTTCCTCTCCCTCTCCTCCCCCTCTCCATCCTCCTTCCCTTCCCCACAGCACCTGTATATATGTATATATGTTTGCACATATTTATTACTCTATTTATTTATTTATTTTACTTGTACATATCTATTCTATTTATTTTATTTTGTTAATATGTTTGGTTTTGTTCTCTGTCTCCCCCTTCTGGACTGTGAGCCCACTGTTGGGTAGGGACTGTCTCTATATGTTGCCAACTTGTACTTCCCAAGCGCTTAGTACAGTGCTCTGCACACAATAAGCACTCAATAAATACGATTGATTGATTGATTGATTCTAATCTAGACAAGGAAGAGTCAGTTTTCTTCATTGTTCAATATTTTAAAACTCAACTCCATCACCTGAAATAAGATAGCACATATATAGCACTAAAAATGATCTGTGGGGAGTGTTAGGAAAATAGCTGTCCAGTGAGTTACATGTCATTTTCTACTGTTAATAAGGACTGTGTCACCTACCCAGCATGTATATGAATCTAACCGAGCACTTAGCTGCATTCAAACATCTTGATCCATATTAGCAGAAAAGTGACAAGAATTATATCAGGAGATATATTTTACTCTATAAATTCAACTACAGTAGTGGCTGGAGGTGATTTTTAAAATCCAAACTGAAAGGCAGAGGCACTATGGTATCATTTGTTGCTCCGCAATGTTCTACTATAGAATATCAGCTCCTCATTTCTATTGTCACTGACACGACCTGTGAAGAGAGCTGAGCTTCCCAATTTGAGTTATATGTAGAGGAATTGCAAAGGTTAAGATGAGAGCTCAGAAATAAGTCCAAGAAGCTGCAATTCAAGGAAGCTACTGATCATAAGCATCTTTTCTTAGGGCTAATAGGAAAAATTGCATGTATTCTAAGCTTGAGAGATTTCCTCTCCGACCAAATCAGTCTTTTTCTTTTAAGGCTTCTTTTAAGTTAAGTACTTACTATGTGCCAGGCACCATTCTAGGCAGTGGCAAGGTAATCGTGTTGGACACAGTTCCTGTCCCACATGGGGCTTACAGGCTTCATCCCCATTTCACAGAGGAGGAAACTGAGGTAACAGAGATATGAGGTGACTTGTCAAAGGTCACAGAGTAGAAAAGTGGCAGAGTCAGGATTAGAATCCAGATCTTTCTGACTCCCAGGCCTGGGCTCTATCTGCTGGAGGATGTTGATTCTCATTTTTTTTGCCCCAACTTGGAATAGAGCCAAGGTGGAGCCAAAATGGATATGTCTGAGAGATATTGTCTGTAGACTGCACACTGTAGATTTTAAGATCCTCTTTGTAGACTGTAAGCTCTTTGTGGGCAGGGAACATGTTGTTCACAACTTTGTTGTACTGGAATTTCCCAAGCAGTTAGTACAGTACTCTCCACCCAGTAAGGGTTCATTAAATACCACTGATTCATTAAATATGCACAAGAATTCACATTCACAGAAGCAGCATGGCTCAGTGGAAAGAGCATAGGCTTTGGAGTCAGAGGTCATGGGTTCGAATCCCAGCTCCGCCACATGTCTGTTGTGTGACCTTGGGTAAGTCACTTAACTTCTCTGAGCCTCAGTTACCTCATCTGTAAAATGGGGATTGACTGTGAGCCCCACGTGGGACAACCTGATCACTTTGTATCCCCCCCAGTGCTTAGAACAGTGCGTTGCACACAGTAAGCGCTTAACAAATGCCATTATTTATTTATTATTTATTTATTCACAGGGAAGCCTCTAAACTCTAAGCATATTGTGGGCAGGGAAAGTCTCAGCTAATTCTGTTGTACTGTGCTCTCCTAAGTGCTTAGTACAGTGCTCTGCACATAGTAAGTGCTAAGTTATGATTGGAGCAGCAAAGCTTGGTGGAAAGCACACAGGACTGGGGTAGTCCGAGAACCTGAGTTCTAATCCTGTCTCTTCCTCTTATCTGCTGTGTGACTGCTGTGTGAACTTGGGCAAATCACTTAATGTCTCTGTGCCTCAGCTCCCTCATCTACAAAGTGGACTTCAATCTGTGTTTTCCCCACTACGTACTCTGTGAGTCCCATGTGGGACATGATTATCCAGTATAATAACAATAATAGTAATAACAATAATAATTATGGTATTCATTAAATGCTTACTATGTGCCAAGCACTGTTCTAAGCACTGGGGTAAATGCAAGGTAATCAGGCTGTCCCATTTGGGGCTCACAGTCTTAATCCCCATTTTACAGCATTTATAGTACAGTGCTTGGCACATAGTAAGCACTTAACAAACATCATTACTATTGTTCTTGATATTATTATTATCATTATTAGAATCATTTGCTTCCCTGCAGATTGGTGGGTGGCTAATCCAAAAGCCCTGTTTTCAGTTAACTGGCTTTTGGGTTTACACTGGAACTCTAGATGCAAAACAATGCCAAAAGGCTAGTCTAAGTACCCACAGAGAAACTCCATGTAGTCAGAGAAGGTTTGCCAAGGTAATAGCTACAATAGCTCCTGAAACTGGCTCTAGAGATCTGCTTTGTAAATTTCCTACTTTAATCCCTGGAATTTTGCCTGGACTTTTTGCCTCCATCCCCACACCCCAGATTTGAATTGAATCCTGAAGACAGAATAAATGGATTTTGGGGGGTGACAGTTAATTTTAACGCAGTTAATAGTGGCATGCTTCATGCCTGTCTTCATATTCAATAGCCATAAAATCATTTCATGTGCTAAAAAAATAATTGTATCTTGTCAGAAGGAGAGATTTTTAGCAGGGTATTCAGTCCTCATGTTCCGTTGCCTATCATAGAGAATTTTGATATTTTATCTAGCTTGGTTGTTTTTCATCACTAATAACATTTTCAAGCTACGAGAGAACATGAATATGTCAAAGGTAGTGCTCATACTCAAACCACACAAGAAACAATGTTACCATAAAACCATTAAACTTTGTTTAATAGTAGCATTATTTCTTCTGTGGCCTTGGCATGACATTAAATAAAGTTTAATGTCATGCCCAGGACACAAAACAAAATTTAATATTAGAGAAACTGTAAATTGAAACAAGAACTGAACATATGTGAACTGTACATACTGCATCTGCTATGTTCTAGAAAATCACTGAAGAGTTTTATTCTGATAATCAATTCAACATATTTTTTGATCACTGACTGTGTGCAGAGCATTGTAATAAATGCATGGGAGAGTACAATATAACAGAGTTGGCAGACACATTCCCTGCCCACAAGGAGTTTACAGTGGGGAGAAGGAGACAGACATTAATATAATAAGTAAATGAATTGCAGATATGTACTAAGTGCTGTGGGCTGAGGGTGCAAATCCAAGTTCAAGGGTGACACAGAAGGGAGTGGCACAAGAGGAAATGAAGGCCTAGTCGCTGAAGGCCTCCTGGAGGAGATGTGGATGTGCCTTCGATAAGCCTTTGAAGGTAGGGAGAATAATTGTTAGATATGAAGGGGAAGGGAGTTACAGGCCAGAGGCAGGATACGGATGACAGAATAGATAAACGAGACTGAGGTAAAATGAGTAGGTTGGCATTAGAGGAGTGAAGTGTGTAGATTGGACTATAGTAAGACATCAGAGAGGTAAGGTTAGAATGGGGCAAGGTGATTGAATGCTTTAAAGCCAATGGTAAATTTCTCCTGGATATGGAGGTGAATGGGAAAACACTGGATATTATTGAGGAGTGGGGAAACATGGACTGAATGGTTTTGTAGAAAAATGGTCCAGCAGCAGAGTGAAGTATGGTCTGAAGTGGGGAGAGACAGGAAGGCAGGGAGTTCAGTAGGGAGGTTAATGCTGTAGTCAAGGTGGGATAAAATAATAATAATAATAATAATAATAATGGTACTTGTTAAGCACTTACTATGTACCAGGCACTGTTCTAAGCACTAAATACTGTTCTAAGCCCTAAGTGTCTGGGTCACTGTGGTAGCAGTTTGACAAGAAAAGGGTGCATTATAGCAAAATTGTGATGGTCGAACCAACAGGAGTTGGTGACACATTGAATATGTGGGTTGAATGAGAAAGATGAGTCAAGGATAATGCCAACATTATAGACTTGTGAGACAGGGAGGATGGTGGTGCTGTCTAAAGTGGTAGAAAAGTTAGGGGGAGGGCAGAGTTTAGGTGGGAAGATGAGGAGTTCTGTGTTGGACATATTAAATTTGAGATGACAGTGGGAAACACAAGTAGAGATGTCTTGAAGGCAAGAGAAAGTGCAGGACTAAGGAGAAGGAAAGAAGTGAGGTCTGGAGAGGTAGATTTGGCAATCATCTGCAAAGAGTGGTGGTTGAAGCCATGGTAGTGAATCAGTGTTCTAAGGGAATAGGTGTTGATGGAGAATAGAAGGGGATCCAGAACTGAGCCTTGAGGGAATCCCACACATAGGGCGTGGGAGGCAGTGGAGGAGCCCGCCAAAGAGACTGAGAATGAGCAGCCAGAAAGATAGAAGGAGAACTAGGAGAGGAAGGTGTCAGTGAAGCCAAGGTTAGACAATGTTTCTAGAAGGAGGTGGTCGACAGTGTCAAGGTCAGCTGAGAGGTAGAGGACAATTTGGGTGGAGTAGAGGCCACAAGATTTGTCAAGAAGATTATTGACGACTTTTCAGAGGGCAGTTTCAGTTGAGTGAAAACTGTGGAAGCCAGATTGGAGGAGTTCAAGAAGTGAAACAGAGGGATGGAAGTGGAGGCAGAGGGTTTGGATTACTTGCTCAAGGAGTTTGGAAAGGAATGGTAGGAGGGAGAAGTGGTGATAACAGGAGGGAGCTGGGGGTTCAGAGGAGGATTACTTTTAGGATAGGATAGGCTAGTATGTTTGGAAGCAGTGGGAAAAGTAGACAGTTGTAGATGGTAAAAGATAAATATGATTAAAGATAAATATCATATTTCAAATTTGATGATAAAGCCACAGAGATTTTTCCAGTGCAAAACATTTCTGGTTTTTAATCCTTCAGCAATAATACATTCCAATCATTTAACAAATGTTTGTTATCATTTTCACTCAAACATAATTAAAACAGGAAAGCTGTGTTAAGAGGGAAGTTTTCTATTTAGAAATGGGCTCCCTAGTTTGTGGTGAGACTTTTTCTTGCATCTCTACCACACCCAACCTTGGCTAAGGCACTTCTGAGTCAAGCTCTTCTTTACTGACATAAATATGTGCTGGGAAGTTAGGGATACTCCCTGCTGACTCAGATGAAAGTACAATTTACAGAAAAGAAGAAAGGTTATATTCACTGGAACAGGGGTAACCATTTCGAAGCCAACCTTCCTGTTTCACACCTAAATAAAAAAGTATGGCTTAAAAATAAAAAAAACCATAACGAGCAATATGCTATTTAATTACAAGAAGAGCTCAAAAGTTTTTTCAAAACTTTGGCAACAAATGTAATTTTTTTTATTCTGTACAAAATAGGATGAAAATTCCTAATGTGGAGAAATATATTTTCCTGTTATCAATAATATCTACCATTTTAATGCTAATAGGGCTGATGAAAAAAATAAACTAGCAGGATAATTCAAAAACATGAATATAGCAGTAAAATGGAAGGTTGAAAAATTGTTTTTGCACAAAATTTATTTCATAAGTGCATGAGATACATGCTGCTAATATGCAATCCATATTAGAGAAAAAAAAGTTTAAGATCAGTGCCAGAATTCAGGAACATGTTAGAAAGAAAAGAAATGTAGAGTATAAAAGGTGAAATTTTGGAAGAAGCCTAGGAATAATAAAGTTGGTTACTCATGTGATAAATTCTATATTGAACAGGGATTAAGAATCCCAGTTCATTTTTTCTGGTCTTTCTTCTAGATGCCTGATGATTAATACATCCATGAAAATCAAGAGGAAAAAAATGTGATAGCATCATACAGCAAAATGCTCAAGTAGTTGATATATAAAGACTATCTTCCTCCCCACTTGAGAAAAAATTTTACCTTGAATTGCATCACAAAATTTACCTATTGTGCACTCATG
This sequence comes from Tachyglossus aculeatus, assembly GCF_015852505.1. Classification (NCBI taxonomy): domain Eukaryota; kingdom Metazoa; phylum Chordata; class Mammalia; order Monotremata; family Tachyglossidae; genus Tachyglossus; species Tachyglossus aculeatus. The sequence continues at coordinate 134,407,958 of NC_052066.1, read as the reverse complement.
ATATTTTGTATGGCCCTACTTTCTTTGACAGAGCAATTATTCTTTGCTGTCTAAAATTTAATATCATATATTTTTTAAGAAAGGAAGTTTGAAAATACATATGGAATTGTATATTTTCTAACTGAACCACCTAGAAGAATCCATTTTCACAGACTACGTTTTAAACTCCTTATTGGCAGGGAACATATTTCTACCAACTTTGTTGTATCGTACTCTCCCAAGTGCTTAGTACAGTGCTCTGAACTCAGTATGTGCTTGAAACATACTACGGAAGTATTGATTGATTGATTGCAAGCAAAACTCCCAGTCCTTGAAAACGACCAGCCTAAATGGTTGAATTTTCTGACTACACCAAATATCCAGTTTGAACAATATGTTTTAACCCAGCATTCAGTCACTGCCTGCATTATGGGACAAAGAGCAGTTTACCAAATTCTCCAAGTAAAGATACAAGTAGTTTTAAGAGGCAATAATTCTAATTGCATCGCTGTCTTTTAATCCTAATCCTTACCTTAGCTCCACCCCTCTTTCTCCTTTCTCAGACCTGACTCCTGAGGAGGAAGCTAGGGAGTGGAGGGCACTCCCTGAAACCAAAGCAAGAGGTGGAAGAAGGGCCCCTTACTGCTTTTCTCCCTCTCTTGTGGCCATTGAAAATGCCCCGCCTAACACAATTCTAGTTACATTACTCTAGTTTTGCCCACCAGATTGTGTTGAGGGCTATAGGGTTCATTTGTTTTATTTCATCTGTTTTTCTCTGTTCTGGATCATCTAAATTTTTGACTCTTCCACACGTATCCTAGTCGATGCAGTAGTAGTAATGTCACTTATTGAACACCCAACAGAAGAAAAAAGCACATTCTCTGCCCACAAGGAGTTTATTGGAAGCAGCAATGGTGTAGTGAATACAGCACTGGCCTGGGAGTCAGAAGGTCATAGGTTCTAATCCTGGCTCTGCCACTTCTATGCTGTGTGACCTTGGGCAAGTCACTTCACTTCCCTGGGCCTCAGTTACTTCATCTGCAAAATGGGGATTGAGACTGTGAGCCCCATATGGGACAGGGTCTGTGTCCAACTCGATTTGCTTGTATCCACCCCAGTGCTTACTACAGTGCCTGGCACATAGTAAGCACTTAACAAATGCCATCATTATTATTATTGTTGTGCTTTAACCCATTGATGTTGAAATTTGTCCCTGGGTATGTGTGTGCATATCCACATTCCTGATCTCAGTGTGCGCATTCAAGCGCTTAGTACAGTGCTCTGCACATAGTAAGCGCTCAATAAATACGATTGATTGATTCAATGTGAGCTTGTAGCTCCTGATGTGGTTTTTGCCTCCCTGTTCCACATCAATCACTAGTATTTGTTGAACATTTATTGTGTGCAGAGCACTATATTAAGTGCTTGGAAGAGTATAATAACGATGGCATTTGTTAAGCGCTTATTATGTGCAAAGCATTGTTCTGAGCACTGGACAACAGAGGTGGTAGACATGTTCCCTGCCCTCAGCAAGCTTCCAGTCTGCAGTCCATAATTTTCACAAAGCTTCTGTTCTAGCAGAGCCTTTACTGATTGTTGCACTTGACACTGGTTTCTCTGAAGTCATTGACTTTAAACTTTCAGCTCGGATGCAACATTGTCTGAGGTTTAGTTCTAGTATGTCTTTAAACTGTGTCCCCAGTCTCCTTGATTTTTGATTTCTCAATTTCAGTTGATTATACAGAAGCTGCTTGGATATCCTGCCATCATTCATTCTCCTCATGTGTCCCATCCCAAGAAGTTATGTTGTGTGAGCATAGCTTCAAAGTCAAGAGACTGAGTTCATTAAGGATTTGATTGTTCATGATTCTGTCCCACAATTTATTGTTGAATTTATTCTGTGAGTGACATGATGGAGCTGCTCAAGAGTTGAATGTGACATTTGTGTTCCATCTGGCAGCTCTAGAGATGGTTGACTAGCACTACAGCTTGGTAGACCTTTAATTTGGTCTGGAGGCAAATACCATGCTGCTGCAACACTCTGCTTGACAATCTCCTAGTCAATCAATCTATCAGATTTATTGAGTGGTTAGTATGTGCAGAGCACTGTAAAAAGTGCTTGAGAGCTTGCAATACAATGGTTGGTTGATATCTGCCTACTTGTTTTGTTTTTTTTGTCTGTCTCCCACTTCTAGACTGTGAGCCTGTTGTTGTGTAGGGACTGTCTCTGTATGTTGCCAACTTGTATAAGCCCTTAATACAGTGCTCTGCATACAGTAAGCACTCAATAAATATGATTGAATGAATGAATGAATGTGCACAGCACATAAGGATCTTACCGGAAGGAGAACAGGTATTGAGTCCCCCTGTTCTACAGATGAGAAAATTGAGGCAGCGAAGTAAAGTGACTTGCCCAAGGTTAAAGAGCAGGAGTAGAATACAGGTCCACTGACTACTAGGCTGGTGATCTTTCCACTAGTAGTGGCTTGGGCAAGATTATATTATGTCTTTAGAGAGCTGTAGAAGTTTTTGGCTTCAAGGTGGTTGACACAGCCTATCTTCTGTTCTGGCCTCCTGAGGCCTGTCTCACATGTTCCTTCATTTTTTTGCAAGTAGTTTTCTGTAAGTGTCACTTCTGTCTGAGTGCTCAGGTGCTATGATGTGCCATTTATGCAGTATATGGTTTGCTGCAAGTAGATTTTTTTAAAATCTCTGAGTCATTTGTCCACTGTATCTAGTGGGTAGACTATAGACCTGGGAGTCAGAAAGACCTGGCTCTGCCACTTGTCTGCTGTGTAATCTTGGGCAAGTCACTTCACTTCTCTGTGCCTCAGTTACCTCATCTGTACAATGGGGATTAAGACCTTGAATCCCATGTGGGACATTGTGTACCACCTGATTACCTTAATAATAATAATAATAATAATAATAATTATGGTATTTGTTAAAAACTTACTATATGCCAAGTACTGTTCTAAGTGCTGGGGTAGATACAAAGTAATCAGGTTGTCCCACCTGAGACCGTGGGGCTCACGGTCTTAATCTCCATTTGATAGATGAAGTAACTGAGGCACAGAGAAGTTAAGTGCCTTGGCCAAGGACACACAGCAGACAAGTGGTGAAGCCGCGATTAGAACCCGTGTCATCTGATTCCCAAGTCCTTGCTCATTCCACTAAGCTATGCTGCTTCTCTATCTATCCCAGTGCTTAGAAAAGTGACTGGCACAAAGTAAGCACTTAACAAAAACCATAAAAAAGACCTGATTATCTTGCATGTATTCTAGTGTTTAGAACGGTGTTGGGCACATGGCAAGCATTTAATGAGTATAATAATAACAATAGTGATAATTTATGTCAGCGTGGCTCAGTGGAAAGAGCCCGGGCTTTGGAGTCAGAGGTCATGGGTTCAAATCCCGGCTCTGCCACTTGTCAGCTGTGTGACTTTGGGCAAGTCACTTCGCTTCTCTGGGCCTCGGTTCCCTCATCTGTAAAATGGGGATGAAGACTGTGAGCCCCATGGGGGAACAACCTGATCACCTTGTAACCTCCCCAACACTTAGAACAGTGCTTTGCACATAGCAAGCGCTTAATAAATGCTATCATTATTTATTATGTCAAGCTAATCTTAGTGACTTTGCATGATCATGCCCAGAGTCTTAACAGTTGTCTATTAGTATCATGGACAAGTGAGTTTTTTTATTCCATTAGGATAGTTATACCAATGCTGCAGTCTCCTGCAAAACTTAACATTTCCTGGTCTTGGCAGTTGGGGTACCTTTTTGACTGGGATTGAGCAGATGAGATGATGACCCTCCAGCATTCTGTTACACACACACATGGCTGACTTCCCACTCATACTTCCTATCTCTCCAAATCTGTTCTCACTCACTACTGTGTTCTACACTAGACTCATTCCATCTATCCCACCCCTCATGAACTCCCTGTCAACACTTCCATCCCTAGAAATGATAGTCCATGTCCTCAACTCCTCCCTCTCCACCAATCTCAAATTCTTCCCCTCCCATCAAACAAAAACTCCTCATAGTCAGTTTCAAGGCCCTCCACCAAGGTGTCCAAGCTCGTATCCTTGTTCACTTAATAACAATCATAATAGTCACATTTGTTTAGGGCTTACTATGTGTCAAGCACGGTACTAAGCACTGGAGGAGATACAAGACAATCAGGTTCCACATGGGGCTCACAGTCTAAACAGGATAGAACACAGGTATTGAAATCCCATTTTGCAGTTGAAAGAACTGAGGCACAGGGAAGTTAAGGGATTTGCCCCAAGTCACACAGCAGAAAAGTGGCGGAGGCAGAATTAGAACCCAGGTCCTCTGACTTCCAGGCCCAATCTTTTTCCTCTAGGCCATGCTTGCTACTTCCCAAGTCACTCCAAATTGCACCCTGTGAAACTGCTAATAACTCATACTCGACCCTTCCACCTCTATCTTCTCACTCATACTGATCCCCTGGCATGGAACTCCCTCCTTCTCCATGTCAAACAATCAATCAGTGGTATTTATTTAGAGATTACTAAGTGCCAATTACTGTACTAAGCACTTGGGAGAAAACAATTTGGCAGAATTAGCATAAATGTTACTTGCCCATAAGGGGATTACAGTCTAGAGGGAGTTTAGTCAACTGGCAGATGAGAATTTTCCCCATATTCAAAGTCCTCTTAAATCCCACCTCCTCCACAAACTTTTCCTGATTAATTTCTGGCATCTAAATTCATACAATTCTCTCCCTTATCTCTAGCATTTACGCATGTAGAGGTACCTCCTAGGCATTTTTGTGTATATGCTTCTTTAATTGAACATTCTAGTGCTTTTTTTATTCCTCTTTTGCCACCTTTTTGTTTCATACTTCCCAAGTGCTTAGTACAGTCTATTGCACCCAGCTGGCCTTCTTCAAAAGCTATGACCACGACTACTGATATGCATCAATGATGGGGGGGCCATTTGCATGAAACATTTGGTTGGTTTACAAATTTTTCTGAATGTCCTATCAAATCTACTAGTATTTAGTAGAAGCTGTTGAACCATGATCCAATATGGCACTACCTCTCCTGCCAGTCGTGTGATGTGATTTGATGCCAGCTTCTTGCTAGCCCTCTGCATGCTGGACAGTGGACCCAGCATTCCTCAATTCAGGGGTTGTCCATACCCAGACCATTTCTGACCCTGGGAGATTTATTCTTGTCATTTTTTAAAATAAAAAGAGAACAAACATGAGACTTCTCATTTCATCTCCCCTGCCAGGCCCTCATGGCAACATGAACCCTTCCAAAGACCTGGGATAGAGCCGCTTTGATTCACACTGCTTTCATGCTCTGAGAGGAGAGAAAATGGTTGATAAGTGGGGGGAGAGACTCCTCCTCCTCTTCCCTCATCCCATCCATCCCTGGCAGAGTTGCTTCTTGGTCCTCTGAACCAGCAGTGGAAATGATAACTTTCCCTTCACCCATACAGCATCTTGCGGTCCCAAGCAGAGCAGTGGTAGCAGCAGTGGCACCGGTTCTCTGTGACTGGCACAGGAGAGCTCCGGCTGTGTTGGTCCACAAAGAGTCCCCCTGTCCCTCATGTAGGGATCAGCCCAGGAAAATAAACCGAGTGAAGAAAAACACTTTCCTGCTCCCACTGCTGCAGGTGCCATTCTGGAACCCCCCGCTAAAATGAGCCTGGATAGTAGAGGAAAGCACTCACATGGTTAGACTGGGTTCCTGCCTCCTGAGCTTCATGTAAAGTCCTGCCTCCCTCTTCCTCATCACCACACCCTGCTTGGAAGATCAGGAGACCTAATAATTCAAACTATGAGAGAAGTTAGTGAGTAGCCATTAAAAGAAAAACCACCCTTTAGTCATATCACCTTGAAGGACTTCTCCTGAGCTACGTTTCACAGTACAAAAAACTCCAACCTGTCCTGGAACTCTACTGACAAAGTGTGTACTGTACTCACCTCTCTATCTGAAGATTCATGGGGTACAAACAAAGGCCATGGGAGATGCCATCCTGACCCTTGAAGAATTTACAATCCAGTGGATTTAATGGACAGTTATTCAGCTGTAAAGAGTGAGAGAATAGATATGCATAATAGATATGAGAAAATTAAAAAATAAATAAATAGATAATTAAATCTGATGTGCTACCTCAGCAGTGACATCTTCCACATCACGAAGCACCACAACTTTCTGTAACCAGTGTTGGCTGACATTAGCCATCCACTGAACAAGATCAAATGTTTTAGGAGGAAATTGTCCCCAGATTTGCAAATGTAGCCTCTAACACATTGTTTTGTAGCAAAACATAGTTTGGCAAACATGGTAGAGGATGGGAATGCATTTGTAATTATTTCTTGTACCCAAGTGGATTTACTGTTGCAACATGATGCTGTGTGATAAAAGGATTCCCCTTTTATATTATTTGGAACATCTTTAAACAAATCCCCCAAACCGTGACTGGAAAACACAGTGCTTCTGCTTTGCAATCCTGGATGGAATTACTCATTCTGTTGTTTTTGTCAAATGTTCCTCTATACCCTCTAGAGGATGTGACTGCCTTTTAAGCTTATGGAACAGAATCAGGGAATTTATCCATAGTGAGTCTGTGAACAGTGACCAGAGGCCAAAGTCTGGGGAAAGATGCTCTTGGGGTTCCTCCAGGGATTTCCAGTGATGGGGAGTGGGAAGGAATGGGAAAGAGTGGGGTGCGGGGCAGAACCAATGCTCACTTGTTCTCCAGCACAATCTCGTTGAGCCACAGCATGTCAGGAGGCAGGCGCAGAATGCCGATGTCCCCAGTGTGTGTATGTGTGTGTGTGTGTCTGGACGGCCGCCATCTGGGTCTGTGTGCATCATGATGAGGAGGATCAGGAGGAGGATGGAGTCTCCCTTCAGGACCCTGGGACAAGCCGCAGTCCTGAGACTCAGGGCCAAGAACCTGTGTGAAGGAATTGCTTCTACTGCTAGTAATTTGTGCAGCAGAACTCACACTCTCTTGCCCTGGTACCTTAGGTCACACAGGGAGCCACTCTCCCTCTCCCCAGTGGGGATTGTTGGTCCAGGAAGTATTGAGGTCATGAGTAGGTAGCCATATGTAGCCATATGTAGTCAGGGATTTCCCTTGCCAGAAAGCAACTTCTAAACTTGCAACTCCTTTAAATGTCCTTCAGAAAGAAAGAAAGGTTTTATCTTTCACAGACATTTAGACTACTGCCCTGGAACAAATGGAATCAATCAATCAATTAATATTCATTGAGAGCTTACTGTGTGCAGAGCACTATGCTAAGCACTTTGAAGAGCACAATGTAAGAGTTGGAAGACATGTTCCCTGCCCACGGTGAGCTCACAGTCTGGAGGGGGAGATACGCATTAATATCAGTAAATAAATTATGAATAAGTACATAAGTGCTGGAGAGCAGAGGGAGGGTGAATAAAGGGTGCAAATCCAACTGCAAAGGTGATGCAGAAGAGAGTGGGAAAAGAGGAAGTGAGGGCTTAGTAAGGGAAGGCCTCTTGGAGGAGATGTGCTTTTAATAAGGTTTAAGAGGGAGGGTGTTCCAGGCCAGAGGTAGGATGTGGGTGAGAGGTTAGTGGTGAAGTAGATGAGTTCAAGGAACAGTGAGTGGGCTGGCATTAGAAGGTGAAGTGTGCAGTCTTGGTTGTATTAGGAAAGCAGCAACATAAGGAGGATGGGGCAAGGTGATTGAATATTTTAAAGCCGATGATAAGGAGTTTCTGTTTGATGTGGTGGATAGGCAGCCATTGAGATTCTTGAGGAGTGGGGAAACATGAACTTAATGGTTCTGTAGAAAAATGATATGGCAGCAGAGTGGAGTATGGAATGGAGTGGGAAGAGACAGGAGGCAGGGAGGTCAGCAAAGAGGCCAGTACAGTAATCAAAACTGGTTAGGATAAGTGCTTGGCTTAACATGGTAGCAGTATGAATGGAAAAAAAAGGGTGGATTTTAACAATGTGGAGGTTGGACAGGATTTGGTGACAGAATGACTATGTGGATTGAATGAGAGTGATGAGTCAAATATAATGCCAAGTTTACAAGCTTATGAGACAGCGAGGGTGGTGGTACTATGTACAGTGACAGGAAACTCAGGGAGAGGGCAGGGTTTGGATGGGAAGATGAGGACTTCTGTTTTGGACACGTTACGTTTGACATGTTGGTGGGACATCGAAGTAGAGATGTGCTGAAAGCAGGAGGAAATGTGAGACTCCAGAGAAGGAGAGAGATCAGGGCTGGAGAGGTAGATCTGGGTATCATCCTCTTAGAGATCCTCTTAAAGATGGTACTTGAAGTCATGGGAGGGAATGAGTTCTCCAAGGAAGTGGGCATAGATGAAGGATAGACGGGGACCCAGAACTGAGACTTTAAGGGGTGGTAGGCAGAGGAGAAGTCTGAGAGACTAAGAAGATGCAGCCAGAGAGATGAGGAAAACCAGGAGAAGAGGTGGAAGAGTCAAGAAGGGGAGAAGCAAACCTGGCCTGGTGGAAAGAGAACAGGCCTGGAAGTCAGAAGACTTGGCTCCAGCACTTGTCTGCAGGGTGACCTTGGGCAAATGTCTTAACTCCTCTGTGCTTCATTTACTTCATCTGTAAAATGGGAATCAAAGCTGTGAGTCCCATGTGGGACATGGACTGTGTCCATGCAAGCAAGCCTGCTTAGCTTGTTTCTACTCCAGTGCTTAGTACAATGCCTGGCACATAGTAAGCACTTTACAAATACCAGTAAAAAAAAAAGAGCTTTAAGTCTTGAGAGGGAGACAGGCATTAAAATAAATTATGGGCATGTACATATGTATTGAGGGGCTGAGGGTTGGGTCAATATCAGGTGGTTGATGGGCACAGATCCAACTGCAGAGGTGATGCCAAAGGTTGAGGGAATAAGGGGAAATGAGGGTTTAGCTGGGGAAGGCCTCTTAGGGGAGATGTGATTTTAGTATTTGTGGTGTTTCTCAGTTTCTGGGTGATCACCAGCGTGGCTTGTGAGAAGCAGCATGGTTAAGTGGAAAGAGCCTGGCTTGGGAGTGAGAGGTCATGGGTTCTAATCCCGACTCAGCCACTTGTCTGGTGTGTGACCTTGGGCAAATCACTTAACTTCTTTGTTCCTCAGTTCCTTCATCTGTAAAATGGGGATTAAGACTGTGAGCCCACGTGGGACAACCTGATTACCTTGTATCTACTCCAGCGCTTAGAACAATGCTTGGCACATAGTAAGCACTTAACAAATACCATTATTATTATTACTGCCCCTGGCACCAATTGTAACCCTAATCTCTAGGACTCCAGTACACAGGAGCATAATGTTATACCTTTCCCTCTCCCAGGCTGTTCTTGCCAACTCCATTCCCATTACTCAGAATTTGGGACCAAGCCAGACAGAGGCAAGCAAACCACCTGACCCCATCCCACTGGCTCCAGCTGGGATCTGATCTCATCCCTCCCACAGATACTACCAGCATCTGCTACAAACAGAAGGCAAAACACAAAAGAGTGCATTATATATGTTTTATTGTGAATAACACATGTGGTATGGATCTCACTGGAGCTAACCCTGTACTTACTGACTTGACAATGAAAGTTAGTCCTGTCCTGTATTGGATGGAGTGTCCTGTTTGGATCTAGGTTTAAAATTGATTTTTCTACTGTAAAATTCCTTTCACAAAATGCACAGAGCTACACTTAGACATTGAAGCTGAATGTTAATTCCAATATCTGTGTTTCTATGACTGTGAATGTCAGCTCTCTCTTGGAGCCACAACAAAATGAATAGTCTCAATATATAGTTCCTTGGCATGCAGGATTCCCTAATTTTCTACGAAACTGGAGTCTTTAGATTTTATTACATATTTTATAGTCTAGTGATTGATAATTTTTGTATTGCTTTTTGTCACTTATTTGGATTTCTTTTGAGTTATTGCTCAACCATTGCTCCCATACAGGTGCCATACAGGGTAAACACTCAATAAATATTATTGATTGATTGACTCTTTATTAAGCACTCACTGGGTGCACTGCACTATAACAAGTCCTTGTGATAGTAATAGAAGCATGAGACACATCCCTGCCAACAAGGGGCTTGAAATACAACTGTGGGACTAACCTTCATTTTTATTGTCATAAAAGTCCCCTCTTGTCTACTTTCAGTGATAGTAGTAATAGCATTTACTATTCACCCAATTTGTGCTGAGCACTTCACCAAACACTGTGGAAGAGTATACAGGTAGGAATTATATATAGCCCCCGTCCCATGAGGGCTGGTAGTGATGTACAAGCTCGATTTTTAACATGTAAGCATCAAGGAGCAATGCTAGGAAAAGGAAAACAGGAAATGAAGAGGAAGTAGGGACATTTCAATATGGCTGTTCTCTTACTTGGGGGTAATAGGGTTGTTTTCCAGGAATTGTGTTAGGTAAAATAAAGATATTTTAGATAAGAGTTTAATCATCATATATGAAGATGTGATGAGGAACCTGGAAGCTGGTGTCCAAATATGCTTCTGATCCACTGAGGAAACTCTTCCAAGCTTTAAATGTCATGCAAATCTGTTGAATCAGTGAGCCAGGAACTCCCAGGCTGATGATTGGGCTCTTGAGGGCCATTCACAGGGTGGTGGACAGGTGATCTTAACGTGGTTTACAGCATCAGAACCTTGAACTAGATGGAAAGAATTCCAAAGAAAACCAAGGCTAAGGATTAGCCTTTACCAGGAAGTCCTTCACATAACCAAAGATTTCAATGGCAATGCAGAACTAAAAGCAGTCACTGAATTCTGCTACCTAGGTAACTCCAAGAGGCCTTCCCCGGGTCTCTCTTTTTTGTCATCTCTGCACTTGGATCTGTGACCTATGGGCATTTGATAGTAACCTCTACCCTCAACCTACCACATTTATGCTCATATATTTAAAAATTGTGCATATACTTTTAAATTATATATTATGTGTCATTTGTTTATATTAATGTCTGTCCCCCTCTTAGACTGTAAGCTTGTTGTGGGCATGAAACATATTTGCCAATTCTTTTGTTCTGTTTTCTCCCAAGCGCTTAGAATGGTGCTCTGCACATCAATCAATCGTATTTATTGAGCGCTTACTGTGTGCAGAGCACTGTACTAAGTGCTTGGGAAGTACAAGTTGGCAATGTATAGAGACAGTCCCTACCCAACAGTGGGCTCACAGTCTAAAAGGGGGAGACAGAGAACAAAACCAAACATACTAACAAAATAAAATAAATAGAATAGATATGTACATGTAAAATAAATAAATAAATAAATAAATAAATAGAGTAATAAATATGTACAAACATATATACATATAAACAGGTGCTGTGGGGAAGGGAAGGCGGTAAGATGGGGGGGATGGAGAGGGGGAGAGGAAGGAAGGGGCTCAGTCTGGGAAGGCCTCCTGGAGGAGGTGAGCTCTCAGTAGGGCCTTGAAGGGAGGAAGAGAGCTAGCTTGGCAGATGGGCAGAGGGAGGGCATTCCAGGCCCGGGGGATGACATGGGCCGGGGGTCGATGGTGGGACAGGCGAGAATGAGGTACGGTGAGGAGATTAGCAGCAGAGGAGTGGAGGGTGCGGGGTGGGCTGTAAAAGGACAGAAGGGAGGTGAGGTAGGAGGGGGCGAGGTGATGGAGAGCCTTGAAGCCCAAGGTGAGGAGTTTCTGACTGATGCGTAGATTGATTGATAGCCACTGGAGATTTTTGAGGAGGGGAGTAACATGCCCAGAGCGTTTCTGGACAAAGACAATTCAGGCAGCAGCATGAAGTATGGTTTGAAGTGGGAAGAGACACGAGGATGGGAGATCAGAGAGAAGACTGATGCAGTAGTCCAGACGGGATAGGATGAGAGCTTGAATGAGCAGGGTAGCGGTATGGATGGAGAGGAAAGGGCGGATCTTGGCAATGTTGCGGAGCTGAGACCAGCAGGTTTGATGACGGCTTGGATGCGAGGGGTGAATGAGAGAGCGGAGTCGAGGATGACACCAAGGTTGCGGGCTTGTGAGACGGGAAGGATGGTAGTGCCGTCAACAGAGATGGGAAAGTCAGGGAGAGGGCAGGGTTTGGGAGGGAAGACAAGGAGTTCAGTCTTGGACATGTTGAGTTTTAGGTGGCGGGCAGACATCCAGATGGAGATGTCCTGAAGGCAGGAGGAGATGCGAGCCTGGAGAGAGGGAGAGAGAGCAGGGGCAGAGATGTAGATCTGGGTGTCATCAACGTAGAGATGATAGTTGAAGCCGTGGGAGCGAATGAGGTCACCAAGGGAGTGCGTGTAGATCGAGAACAGAAGGGGACCAAGCACTGAACCTTGGGAAACCCCCACAGTAAGGGGATGGGAGGGAGAGGAGGAGCCTGCAAAAGAGACTGAGAATGAACGACCGGAGAGATAAGTGGAGAACCAGGAGAGGACGGAGTCTGTGAAGCCAAGGTCAGATAGCGTGTTGAGGAGAAGGGGGTGGTTCACAGTGGTCCACATAGTAAGCGCTCCCTAAATACCATTGATTGATTTTTAGTACAGTATCCAATAATGTCCAATTTTCAAGTTAACAACAAAATTAATGAGGCCTGAATGTTTTTAGTAGACTGTCAGTCAGATTGTTGACAGTAGTACATCAATGTCATTCAAAATTGAAGGTCTTAAAATGAAGCTGGTGGTGTCCAATCTTCTTTATGGCTTCTAGATCTTTATTTACCATTGATGGCCCATTCAGCTTCTTAAGCTGCTTTACCAGCTTTCTCTATGACCCGACAAGATCATCAACAACAAAGATCTGGAACATAATCATCTCACCAGCATTGAGGCAATACTCCCCAGCACCGCAGCTTTCCCAGAGGACATAAGGGAACAATGGCAGGTAGTTGGATTCCCAACAGCTGCTGCAAGGATATCTGAAAGGGGGCACGTGAAAACAAGGAGAACAACTGTTCTAAAAATACAGTGAAATGTAGTCTCAAACAATGTGACACAACAGGGGACTTTTGAAAGATTACAGCCGCAGAGAGACTAGTCTGGCTTGCTGCCACCTGGAGAGGGAGTGGCTCTCTTTGAGTGGAGGCTTTGGGAGGACCAGGAAGCTATGAATCAAGCTCAAGAACCACAGCAGGCTCTGCAAGTGGCAAATCTGTGTGGCCGAGAATCAGCTTGGCCCAGTGGAAAGAGCATGTGTCTGGAAGTCAGAAGACCTGGGTTCTAACCCCGGTTCTGCCAGTTACCTGCTGTGTAACTTACAGCTAGTAACATAACTTCTTCTTGTCTCAGTTGCTTTATCTGTAAAATGAGCATTGGCCTGTCCTCTCTTTTACTTAGACAGTGAGCCTCCTGTGGGAAGGGAACTGTGTTGTCTAATGTGATGAAATTGTATCTATTCCAGCTCTTAGACTAGTGCTTGCCAAAGACTAAATGTTTAACAAATTTATCGTCGAAATAAAATAATGATAATAATAATATTTATAATTGCTCATATTTTGGCTTGGATGGTCAGTTGTGCAAGTCTTCCCGGTCACACCTACTCAAACAATCACTAACATATCTTGGAAAATTAAGGTCAGCGATTTTTAATATAGTGTATATATGGACCCTCACAGGTTATTTTATACACATTAATTCATTCATTCAGTCATATTTATTGAGTGCTTACTGTGTGTAGAGCACTGTATTAAGGGCTTGGAAAGTACAATTCAGCAACAGATAGAGGCAATCCCTACAGGTTGGAGAAAATGAGGATGACAAAACAGATTCTCAAATAGCTGGACTCACTTCTTGTATTTTGGGCTTCCATCAAATAACTCTATATTTAACCTGTTCTTGAAATGCTACAATGAGTTTGTTTCTAACATCCATAGGGTTTTGGTCTGGGACTCTCATTTTGTCCCCAAATGTCTCTCAATATTTAAGCAAAAACCTTCTCCTGTCATTTCTAGTGAATCTGCCATCCTCTACCATCTGCTGAATCTGCACCTAAAGTCTTCCAGTGACAGTGATTCTGTACTTACTTTTAAATTGTAATTATAATTTCCATGAATTTCCTTAATAATCAAAAGTTGAGTTTCTCCCTCTCTTCGCTTTTCCCTTTCCATTTTCATTTTAGCCAGCTGTTCAGTGGCCTTACTAACCTGTCAGAACCGAGTCTACCCATGTGGATCCAGCTGTCATCACAACAGGATCATATAGAGAAAAGCAATTACCTCTTGAATTTCCATGTGGTTCCAGCATGCTGCCTGTGCATATCAGAATGTGGCCGCCTTTTGTCACAAGGTGCTGTGCTGTGAGTTTTCCATCTGCTGAGTCCTTAAGGACATTTTCAAACTTAGCGTACCACCAAAGCATCTCCATTTTTTCTCAATTGCTTTCCCCACACTCAATCCAATGTAGTGGTTCCATTTCCTCTCTTTCTACTTACAGTTTCAAATCGATTAATAATCAACTCATAATAGTGCATGAATGATTCCTTCGGAGCACTTTCAACTTGAATCTCTCTTTAGGGGGAATCTGGGAAATCTAAGCCTCTCTAGAGGCCTCTTGCACAGGGAAATGATAATTAAAATATTGAATTATATTTACTTGAAGTAATCCATGACACTGTTTTTCTCCTGGAGATCTTAGCACTAGCTATCATGCCTTGCTTATTATTTATGAATCAAACCCTGAAGTTCTTTGCTCTCCTGTTGTTGTGTGTGGGAACATGTCTACCAATGCTATTATATTGTATTCTCCCAAACAGTTAGAACAGTGCTCTTCACACTGTAAGTGCTCAATAAATAGATTGATTTGACTTATAGATATATCAAATTTCCTCAATCAATGATAATAAGAAATAATCCATTCCAAGGAATGATCTCTAAATGTGCAGCCGTAATCCAGTGGCAATAATATTAAAGATAGTAAATAATTGGATAATAATAATAATGATAATAATTATTATTATGGTATTGGCTAAGTGCTTACTATGTGCCAGGCACTGTACTAAGTACTAGGGTGGATACAAGCAAATTGGGTTGGACACAGTCTCTGTCCCAAGCGGGGCTTATATTTTCAGTCCCCATTTTACAGATGAGACAACTGAAACCCAGAGAAGTGAAGTGACTTGCCTAAGGTCATACAGTAGATAGGTGGCAGAGCAGGTATTAGAAACCCTGACCTTCTAACTCCCAGGCCCGTACTCTATCCTCTACACCATGATGACCCTGACAATTTACATCTTTCTATATCACCTCCTGCGATCATGGTTGGTATCACGATATCACTAAAATCCACCCTTTCCTTTCCATCCAAACTGCTACCACGTAAATACAGTCTCTCACCCTACCCTGCCTGGATTACTGCATCAGCCTCCTTGCTCTGAGCTCCCTGCCTTCTGTCCCTCACCACTTCAGTCCATACTTTTTTTTTTGATGGCATTTATTAAGCACTTACTATATGCAAAGCACTGTTCTAAGGTACTTAACTCTGCTTACCAGGTCATTTTTCTACAAAAACGTTTAGTACGTGTTTCCCCACTCCTCAGGAAACTCCACTGGTTGTCCATCCACCTCTGTATCAAACAAATACTCCTCACCATTGGAGGAGTACTGAGCACTCAGTCACCTTGCCTCCTCCTAGCTCACCTCGCTACCCAGTCCCCACTTCACTCCTCTAATGCTAACCTTATCATATTGCCTCGATCTTGTCTATTTCACCACCGACCCCTCACCCATGTCCTGCCTCTGGCCTGGTCCTCCCTCCTCAAATCCAACAATTGCTTCTCCCCCGCCCCCGCTTTTGAGCATTACTGAGGGCACATCTCCTCAGGCTTCCCTGACTAAGCCTCCATTCCTCTTCTCCCACTCTCTTCTACATCACCCTGACTTTCTCCCTTTATTCATCCTCACTCCCAGCCCCACAGCACTTATGCAAATATCTGTATTTATTTATTTATATTAATGTCTTTCTCCCCACCTCTAGACTTTAAGTTCATTGTAGGCACGGAATGCATCTGTTCATTGTTGTACCAAGTGCTTAGTACAGTGCTCTGCACACAGTAAGTGTGCAATGCATACTATTGAATGAATGAATGAGTGAATTAATACCAGGGGGACCAGGGAACCTGGGAAGGGAGAGAAGGATTTCTGGGATACTTAGTCCAAGTAATACTGCATGTTAAGTGGAAGCATTTCTAGAGTGTTTTAGAAATAAACTGTGCGTGTATTTACTGACTCCCCAGTTAGACTGTAAATGTTTCGAGGCCAGGGATTATTGTCTTCAATCCCTTCTGCATGATCTAAATACTCTGCACAAAGTAGGCACCCATTAGGCAAAAACTCTTGACAATTAGTTTTAAGGATTTGGCTCAGCTCTGTCCTTCCTATTTCTCCATTCTCTTCTCCCATTACAACCCACCTCACACTCTTAGTTCCTCTCAGGTTAACCTACTCGCTATGCCTTGGTCTTATCTCATCTACTCCGAACATCTTGTTTATGTTCTTCTTCCTCTAGACTGTAAACTTGTTTTGGGCAGGGAATGTGTTTATTTTTATGTTGTACTCTTCCAAGTACTTAATACAGTGCTCTGCACACAGTAAGTGCTCAACAAATATCATTTAATGAATGAATGAATAAAAGCCTGAGACGCCCTCTCCGTTCACACCCAACAGACCACCGTTAATCTATGGCATTTAAGGAGCATCATGTCCAGACTGCTGTAATAAGTGCTTGGGAGAGTATAGTAGGATAGGAAGACATGGTCCTTATTGTCAAGGGGTTGACAATCTAGTGGTAATTATCTCTTCCCATTTTCACAGCTCTTTTTAAGTCACACCTCCTCCAGGAGGCCTTCTCAGTTAATTTCTAATCTTCTTCCTTTATCTCCTCCAACAACCACTTTAGCACTGTACCATTGGCAGTTTTACACTATCTAAACACTGAAGTAATTATTAATTCCTGTAGCACTAATGTACAAATTTTTATGATTTGTTAAGCACTTCCTATATATCAAACACAGTTCTAAGTACTGGGATAGACTCAAGTGAATTAAGTTGGACACAGTTCCGGCCCCTCACAGGGCTCATAGTCTAATTAGGAAGGAGAACAGAAGAATTGAGGCACAGAGAAAGTAAGTGACTTGCCCAAGGTCACACAGCAAGCATTTTGCAGAGCTGGAATTAGAATCAGGTCCTCTGACTCCCAAGTCCATGCTCTTTACTCTAGGCCACCCTACTTCTCTATATACTTACATATACTCTGCATAAACCCCATTACTTCCTCCTGTCTGTCATTTCTTTAATTTCTGTATCTGATAGATTATAAGGTCCTTGAGGACTGGATGCTAATAGGAATCATGTCACCTAGTTTTATTGCCTTCTTCTCAGGATTAGTACAATGCCTTACACACAGGAGGAGCTCAATAAATACTGCAGAGGTGATTAATGAAACACTGATGATTCTGATTCTGAAGGGATTATCTACTGCTATGAGTTTTCCTCCAACAGGATGACTGAGCACTCCTGCACCTGTACTGTGACAGTGGTTACACATCACGACTGTGAGTGTTTCAGCAGCAGTGTAATTTCCCTCTCCATTTCAGGGAGAGCTTTTGGCTGCTCATTCTCAATCTTAGGTTCTTCCTCTGTCTCTTACATCCTAACTGTGGATGTCCCTCAAGGCTCAATTCTATTCTCCCTCTACTCATTCACCCTCACAGCTCAAAGCTACCTTTGTAAATGGTTCCCATTCTCCAGCACTGAATTCTCTCCTCTGCAATTTCAGAGAAATCTTATTTCCTGCCTTCATGACATCTCTATTTCGATGTCCTGCCAACAACTTAAACTAAACATGTCCAAAACTGAACTTCTCAGCATCTTACCTGAACCCTGTCCTTTCCATCTTTCCCAACACTGTAGATAACATTACTATCCTCTCTGCATCACAATTCCATAAGCTTGGTATTGTCCTCAATTCATATCTCTTTATCAGCTTTAGAGAACTCAATCAACTCTCCCAATCCTTCCTTACCTCACTGATTTCCTACTATACAACTCACACACTTCTCCTCTCTAATGCCAACCTACTCACTATATCTCCACCACTGACCCCTTGTCCACATGCTCTTCTGGCCTGGACTCCCTCTCTCTTCCTACATGAAAGAGCACCATATCCCTTCCAAGATGCCTTCCCCAAAGAAGCCCTCATTTTTCCTACTTTCTCGCCCTTCTGTATAATCAGAGAAGCAGTGTGGCTTAGTGGAAAGAGCACAGGCTTTGGAGTCAGAGGTGGTTACTCTGAGTACAGTAAATCTATAAACTATAAAATCCTTGTGGTTAGGGAATGTGTCTATCAACTATGTTGTATTGTACTCTCCCAAGTTCTTAGAACAGTACACTGTACTAAGGAGTAGAGAAGCAGTATGGCCTAGTGGAAAGAGCATGGACCTAGAAGTCAGAGGATCTGTACTTTCCAAGCGCTTAGTATAGTGCTCTGCACACAGTAAGCACTCAATAAATACAATTGAATGAATGAATGAATGTGTTCTAATCCCATGGCATAGTGGATAGAGCATGGGCCTGGAAGTCAGAAGAAGGTCATGGGTTCTAATTTCGGCTCTGCCACATGTCTTCCATGTGACCTTGGGCAAGTCACTTAGCTTCTCTGTGCCTCAGTTACTTCATCTGTAAAATAGGGAGTAAGAGTGTGAGCCCTATGTGAGACAGTGACTGTGTCCAACCTAATTAACTTGTACTTACCCCAGTATTTAGAACAGTGCTTGGCACATACTAAGTGCTTAATAAGTACCACAATTATTATTATTGTTATTATCCCAGCTCAGCTACCTGCCTGCTGTGTGACTTTGGGCAAGTCACTTAATTTCTCTGTACCTTTGAAAAATGGGGATTCAGTTCCTGTCCCTCCTATTTTGACTGCCAGTACTGTGTTGGGCAAGGACTTTGTCTGACCTGATTATCTTGCATCTTCCCCAAGGACTAGAAAAATGCTTGAACATGGTAATCGCTTAACAAATACCACAATTATTATCATTACTATTACTCTGCAGAGAGTAAGTGCTCAATAAATATGATTGGTTGATAGATTGACTCCACTGTACTGAGTGAACTAACTTTTCAGAAGCCTGGGCCATGATGTGAAGCGTTCACATTTCTGACCTTCAATATGTGAAAGATTCAGAAGCTTGTTCTGGGCAGTCTCTCATCTTTCTGATTTATTTATTTATATTAATGTGTGTCTCCCAGTATATGTCTCCCCATCTAGACTGTAATCTCCTTGTGGGAAAGGAATAGGTCTGCCAATTCTGATTGATTGTACTCTCAAGTGTTTAGTACAGTGCACTACACACAGTAAGTGCTCAATAAATACCAGTAATTAATTAACTGACTAAGCCATTTGGACTACTGTTCAGCCTTCCATGACATATTAAAGAAAATTCATTTGTAGTAATCTTCTTGACTAGCTAAATAACTAGCTAAATACTTAATTCTTATAATCAGGACACCTGGGCCCACCACAGACATTGTGTCTGGCTCATTGAGCAGTTCCATTAACATCATTCCCAGTCTACTCTTAACATTAATTTACAAGGCAGTATCCTGAAAAGTAAAGTGCTGGAGTGAATTGCATTGAAGCTATCCTCCTTCAACATGTCTTCTTGGGGTGACATGTGAGGAGAGAGTGAATGACAGCTGTATACCTAAATAGCTGCTCTGTGGTGAGCAGAGATGGGGCATCTGAGAGCAAGAGACTCAGAATAATGATAACTGTGGCATTTATCAAAGTACTTTCTACACAGCATGCACTATACTAAGCACTGGGAGAGATACTGGATAATTAGAACAGACACAGTCCCTGTCCAATATGGAGCTCAGAGTCTAACTAAGAAGGAAGAATTGTTGCCTAGTGGGAAGAGCACTGATCTGGAAGTCAGAAGACCTGGGTTCTAATCCCAACTTCACCACTTATCCACTGTTTGACCTTGGGTGAGTCACTTAAAGTCTCTTTGCCTCAGTTATCACATCTGTAAAATGGGGATTAAACCCCCCTCCCTCTAATTTAGACCGTGAATTTTATGTGGGAGAGGGACTGTGTTCTATCTGATTGCCTTGTATATTATAATATACAATATAATTGTATATATAATTGTATAATTGTATTTATTATAATAAATTATAAATTAATAATATTGGTTAGCTCTTTGTGCCAGGCACTGTACTGATGAGTGAGGTAGATATAAGATAATCAGGTCCCACATGGGGCTCACAGTGGGTTCTGCATCCCTATTTTGCAGATGGAGGAAATTGAGGCACAAAGAAGGTAACTGACTTGCCCAAGAGAAGTGACAGAGCCGGGATGGAACCCAGGTCCTCTGACTCCTATGCCCTTAATCTTTCCACTAGGTAATACTTCTCAGAAGAAACAAAAGGGAGGTCCTCAGACTATGTGGAATCACAGGTGAAAGCTGGAAGAAAATTGTAGTAGATAGACCAGATTCACAAATCACTATCAAGAAAGGAACGGTTCTTTTCAAGTATAATGTTAGGACTGTGAGGCAGGGAAAAAATGTAAACAATGCTAGGCCCTGCAAACAAGAAAACACTCTAACACAAGGGACAACCTTTGTGTCTCTAGTGTGTGTCAGGGCCTATCAGCCTCTCATTTGCTCTTTCAGTCTCACTCACATCCCTAAGAAAATTTCACCTTTAAGTGGTGTCATCATTTAATACAAATAATAATAATAATAATAATAATTATGATAATTGTTAAATATTTCCTATGTGACAAGCACTGTTCTAAGTGCTGGGGTAGATACAAGGTAATCACATTGTCCCAAGGGGGGCTCACGGTTTTAATCCGCATTTTACAGATAGGGTAACTGAGGCACAGAGAAGTTAAGCAGCTTCCCGAAAGCCACACAGCAGACAAGTGGCAGAGCCAGAATTAGAAGCCATGTCCTCTGACTCCTAAGCCCATGCTATTTCCACTAAGCCAAAAATATCGATTAAATCTGGAGGTCAGGGTACTTACTATAAGAATTACATTTTTAGTAACCCTGATGTTACTGTGTAGCAATTAGTAAAGTCTCATGAGTATTTGGGTTCTTGGTATTTAGTCAATCAATACAATTTATTGAGGGTTATTTTAATGGTATCACAGTCTAAGGAGGAGGAAAAGCAAGTTTTTGATCTCCATTTTATAAATACGGAAACTGAGGCACAGTGAAGTTATGTGACTTACCCCAGGTTACCCAGAAGGCAAATGGCAGAGCTTCAAACAGTATGGCCCAGTGGAAACAGCATGGGCCTGTGAGTCAGAAGACCTGGTTTCTAATTCCAGCTCTGCCACCTACCTGCTGTATGACCTTGTACAACTCATGTAACTTCTCTGTGCCTCAGTTCCTTCAACCGTAAAATGAGGATTCAATACTTGTTCTCCCTCCTAATTAGACTATGAGCTCATGTCATACCTGATTATCTTGTACCTAATCCAGGGTTTAGTACAGTGCTTGGTATATAGTAAGCAATAACAAATGCCACAATCATTATTATTACAGCCCCTAACCTCAAGAAGTATGTAACCTAATGGGGAATCCAGACTTACACAATTGTAAAAATACTGAGTAAGAAGAATAACATAAAAAAAGCACATATACAAATAGTATAAACAAAAGTAAGCAAAAGATAAGTAATTACATTAACCAGTGGAACAAATGAACCAGTGTTCTCATGAGTTCTAAGGATGATTGATTGGGATATGATGACCAGGGGAATAGGAATTAGTCAGGGGATGCTTCTTGCAGTAGTTTAAAAAGGCTTGACAAGGAGAAACAATAATAATAATAATAGTATTTGCTAAGTACTTTCTATGTGTCAAGAACTGTTCTAAGCACTGGAGTAGATACAAGTTAATCAGATGAGAAACAGTCCCTATCCCATATGGGACTGAGTCTGCATAAAATTGAGAACAGGAATGGTAATTACGGTATGAAGGAAGGAAGAGGTTTGGCTGCTCATCGAGGACAGAGAATGTGTCTACCAATTCTGTCCTATTGTACCCTCCCAAGTGCTTTGTACAGTGTTCTCCACACAGTGTGGACTCAATAAATACCATGCTTGTCTGATGGAATTAAGGGAGGAGTGAGTTCCATGATGGAGAAGAGTAGTGAGCAACTGGATTAGAAGCTGGAGCATCTAGAACTGGGTTCTATTAGGAGGTTGGCTTGGGAGGAACAAACAGTGTGACCTAAGAGGTAGCAAGGGAAGACAATGGGAAGAAGGACACAAGAACAGTGTTTGTCACACAGTAAGCACTTAACAAACACCATAATTATTATTATTTAATGGCTCCCAGTTCTTAATGGAGAAAAGAGATTATCTTCTTCTTCTATTATGTTATTGCCTTGCTTTCTGTGCCCTAACTTTTGTCTTTATCTTCTTGTCTGGAGGTAGACTGTAAGCTCTTGGTGGGCAAGGATAGTATCTACCAATTACATTATATTGCACACTACAAAGCATAGAACAGTGCTCATCATAGTGAGCATTCAATAAATACCATTGATTGTACAATCTGTTTGTACAATCTCCATTGTACAGTGATCTGCACACAGTAAGTGCTCAATAAATACGATTGATTGATTGATTGAAGAGATTGTTTTCTGAACACTTTTTCCTCCCAACTTCTCTAGTTCTACAGATTTTTTAAACCATTTACAATGGTAAAATATGTTGAACCGTGTGCTTTTTTAAGCTTGTCCAATTTTTTTTCTGAAAAAAATGAAAGTGATAAAAAGCAAACTAGCAAAAGAAGTAATAAAAGAGGATGTCCAAAGCAAGAGAAATGTTGTTATTTACTTTGGCATATTGAAATCATCCCTCCTTAAACATAAACTCAAAACTCCAACAGCCTTTTCTTTTCAACCGTCACTATCATCATTGTCATCACCATCACACTATCATGCAGTGTCTAAAATGTCCTTTCATAGCTACATTAGAAATTCAAAAAGAAACTGATATTTTAAGAACATAAGATACACTACTAAAAAGCTTTCCTTTGCTGAGTTGTTTTGATGTTTTCCTCAAGCCTGTAATATTTGGCATTGTTCTTCCTTGAACTCTTTCCAAATCCCCTTCCTTCTTGGAGCCCTGTACCCAAACACCCTCTAGGAAGAGAGTGAGCAGGACTGAGTATAATTTAGTTCCTACATGCTACAATTATATTTATGGATCATTCTTGCTCTTTGGACAACTTTACTGCATTGATGATTCATATTTAGCTTATTATTTTGCCCATCGTCTCATAGGTTCCCTTTGACCTTTTAGTGAAGTCTTTTTCTTTTAAAGAAAAGCTTTAAAAAAATCCAGTGATATGTGCAATTATGACTCTTCAGTTCATTAAGAAGAGATCTTTTACACATCTCTTGGGATGTCTATTTTTTTTCATTTTTCTTTGTGTTTCATGCAATTATATTTTGTTTTTTCCTTCAAGCCCACTTTATTTTTTTTGCAGCATGACTTAGTTTTTACTGCATCATCTCCCTAAAATTGTTTCTGAGATATCAATATTTATGAGAAATTTGTTATTTTAGGATCCTGACCACCCCCTCTTTGCCTCCCTCTCCTCTTCACTCAAAGAGAAGAATGGGCTGTCATAAAGGGAAGAAGGCAAAATATTATTTCCCTTCTCCCCACATCTAGCCAGAACAGCTGTACAAATTCAACTCCTGGGTTAGTGAGGAGAGGGTGGGGAGGTAGCATGGTTTAGTGGAAAAAACACAGGCCTGGAAGTCAGAAACCCTGGGTACTAATTCCGGCTATGTCACTTGTTTGCTGTGTGACTTTGAGAAAGTTACTTAACTTCTCTGTGCCTCAGTTTCCTTAACTGTAGAATGGGAATTCAATGCCTGTTCTCCCTCCTACTTAGACTGTGAACCTGTGTCTGACCTGATTAATGTGTGTCTTCCCCAGTGCTTAGAACAGTGTGTGACACATACTATAAGCTTTCCAGACTGTAAGCTTTGTTCTGGGCGGGGAATGTGTCTACCAGCTCTGTTGTATTGTACTTTCCCAAGCACTTAGTAAAGCACACAGTAAGCACTCAATCTCTCCTATGTATCGACATCTTATCATGGCAGTAGAGTTTGACTACACTGAGTTAGCTTAGAGTTATGCCATATAGAGTTGCTCATAATGGAAAGGTCTAAACCGAAGCATCAGAAAAGTCAATTCACCTGTGTTGGGCAGCAGGGGCATGGGAAAAAGCCAAAGATGGATGATTAAGTAATCAAAATGTTGATCAAAGACAATAGCAGAGACTCAAGCTTTTTACTGCGCAGAAGAAGGCTGTGGTAAACCACCTCTGTATCTTTCCAAGAAAACTCTAGGGACACACACACCAAAATTAATTTAAGACAGAAGATGGAAGGTTCTGGAGAAGATGTGTCCTTGGAGTCGCTAGGGTTCGGAAATGATTTGATGGCATTTGAAGAAAAAGAAGAAGCACTCAGTAAATACCATTTATGATGGTGATGGTGACACAATGTAAACACTTAACAAGTACCACCCTGCTCACCTCCCCCTAAAAAAGAGTCTTCTCTTCAGACTAGGCCATAGAAGTTCTTGGATCAATTTGTTAATTCCCCAAACCTCGCAATAGGGTAATGACACAAAAATCAGTTGGCATATGATCTCTGTCTCACAAGGGCTCACAATTGAAATTGGGGAGGACAGGCATGTGGAGAAATATGAAACTGATCCAAACAAAAGACAAGTGAAAATTAAACTATCAAATATATTAATAGTAAAATACGTAAATTAAACTCAGAGGCAGCAATCATCCAGGATCTCACATTGCTGGGCAAACAATCCTTGGATAAGAAGGTTAAACTGAAGTGAACAATAATAATAATCACTATATAGTAGTGATATTTGTTGAGCACATTCTATGTGCCAAGCACTCTGCAAAATGCTGGTGTAGATACAAAATAATTGCATCACACACAGTACTTGTCACATGAGGACAATGATCTAGTGGAGAGGGGGAACAGGTATTTAATTCCCAGTTAGCGGTGGAAGAAGCTGAGGTACAGAGAAATGAAGTGACTTGCCCAAGATCACACTGAAACACCCTTGTGTATCTGAGGTGGGTGGGACTTGAGCCACATGATGTTGGGCAGAAGTTTGCTCAGGCTATTGAGCGAATGACCCCTTTGTCCGACTCCATTGACTTTGGTGCCCTACTAACAAGAACACTTAGTCACTGGGTCTCAATCACTAACTATCCTCCATGCCCAGCTAGTGTACACTTATCTGGTGATTCCAGGCAAATTTTCTGAATTTTCATGAAAGGCAGTTTACAGTTTCCCATAAAACATAGTTGACCTACCGTGGTAAAATGCATTTGGACTAGGGGCATATGTTGCATACTATTTTGATTCCAAAGACCCATAATAAAGTGAAGATTCAGGATATTATTGAGATTTAAGCCTTAAGGTCTCTGGAAATCATGAAAAACTCTTTGTTTGAAACTCTATATGTGGAACTAAAGTTCCATCCTTTGTTTTCCTCAAATGATAAGAATAATCTTGAAACTCATTGTACAATAAATCTTTCTGCTCCACATATGTATGGCTGCCCTGGCATAAGTGTGGAGTTTGGAGAGGAGAATTTATATCACTTCTCACACACAGATCTCACATTAAATAACATCCTTGCATATGTGGGCAAACGATGGACAGATTGGCACTCAGGGAAAAGGCTGTGGGGGGTGGCTAGGAATAGGGTGGCAAATTCTTTCTCTTTTCAGGACTGTTGATAGTGCAGGAAAAACAAATGAATGGTCAGGCCAAATTGTAGGGTTTGGGGTTCTGTCTCCCCACCAGTATGCATTCATTCATTCATTCAATCATATTTATTGAGCACTTGTGTGCAGAGCACTGTACTAAGAGCTTGGAAACTACAATTCCGCAACAGATAAAAGCAATCTCTACCCAACAATGGGCTCACAGTCTAGAAGGGAAAGACAGACAACAAAACAAAATAAGTAGACAGGCATCAGTAGCATCAAAAGAGATAAATAGAATTATAGATACATTCACATTATTAATAAAATAGAATAATAAATGTGTACAAATATACACAAGTGCTGTGGGGCAGGGAAGGGGGTAGAGCAGAGGGAGGGATTAGGGGAGATGGGGAGGGGAGGAGGAGCAGAGGAAAAGGGGGGCTCAGTCTGGGAAGGCCTCCTGACGGAGGTGGGTTCTCTGTAGGGCTTTGAAGGGGCAAAGAAAGCTAGTTTGGCAGATGTGAGGAGGAAGGGCATTCCAGGCTAGAGGTAGGACTTGGGACAGATGAGAATGAGGCACAGTGAGGAGGTTAGCAGCAGAGGAGTGGAGTGCGTGGGTTCGGCTGTAGAATAAGAGAAGGGAGGTGAGGTAGGAGGAGACAAGGTGATGGAGAGTTTTGAAGCCAATAGTGGGGAGATTTTGCTTCATGTAAAGGTTGACAGGCAACCCCTAGAGACTTTTGAGGAAGGGGGGTGACATGTCCAGAGCATTTCTGTAGAATGATAATCCAGGCAGCAGAATGAAGTATAGACTGAAGTGGGGAGACACAGGAGGATGGGAGATCAGAAAGGAGGCTGATGCAGTAATCCAGTCGGGATATGAAGAAAGACTGTACCAACAAGGTAGCAGTTTGGATGGAGAGGAAAGGGTAGATCTTGGCGATGTTGTGAAAGTGAGAACGGCAAGTCTTGGCGATGGATTGGCTGTGTGTGGTGAATGAGAAAGTGGAGTCAAGGATAACACCAAGGTTGTAGGTTTGTGAGACAGGAAGGATGGTAGTGTTGTCCACAGTGATGGGAAAGTCAGGGAGAGGACAAGGCTTGGGAGGGAAGATAAGGAGCTCAGTCTTGGACATGTTGAGGTTTAGGTGGTGGGTGGATATCCAGGTGGAGATGTCCTGACAGCAGGAGGAGATATGAGCCTGGAGGGAGGGAGAGCAAATGGGGGAGAAAATGCAGTTTTGGGTGTCATTTGCACAGAGATGATCATTGAAGCCATTGGAGCAAATGACTTCACCAAGGGAGTAAGTGTAGATGGAGAACAGAAGGGGCCCAAGAACTTACCCTTGAGGAACCCCTATAGTTAGGGCATGGAGGGAGAGGAGGAGCCTGCAAAGGATTCTGAGAATGAACGCTGGAGAGATAAGAGGAGAACCAGGAGAGGATGGAGTCCATGAAGCCAAGGTTGGATAATGTGTTGATGAGAAGTGGATGGTCGACAGTGACAAAGGAAGCTGAGAGGTCGAGGAGGATTAGCATAGAGTAGGAGCCATTGGATTTGACAAGAAGGAGTCATTGGTGACCTTTGAGAGGGCTGTTTTGGTGGAATGGAGGGGACAGAAGTCAGATTGGAGGGAGTCCAGGAGGAATTTGAGGCAGTGAGCGTAGATGACTCACTCTAGGAGTTTGGTAAGGAAGGGTAGGAAGGAGATAGGGTGATAACTGGAGGGGGCAGTGAGGTCAAGAGAGGGTATTTTTAGGATGGGGGATATGTGGGCATGTTTGAAAGCAGAGGGGAAGAAGCCATTGGAGAGTGAGTGGTTGAAGATGGAAATTAAAGAGGGGAGGAGCGAAGGGGTGAGAGTTTTTATAAGGTGAGAGGGAATGGGGTCCAAAGCACAGGTGGAGGGGGTGGCACATGAGAGGAGGGAGGAGATCTCCTCTGAAGATACTCCTCTGAAGATACTGAAGGAGGGGGTCGAGAGCTGGGGCGGCGGGGGATGCAGAAGACGGAGAGGTGACTTTTGGGAGCTCAAACCTGATGGTGTTAATTTCTTAATGAAGTAGGTGGCCAGATCTTTAGGGGTGAGGGATGGAGGAGCCCACCCGGCACCCTCCGCTCCTCTGCTGCTAATCTCCTCACCGTACCTCGTTCTCGCCTGTCCCACCATCGACCCCCGGCCCACGTCATCCCCCGGGCCTGGAATGCCCTCCCTCTGCCCATAGCCAAGCTAGCTCTCTTCCTCCCTTTAAGGCCCTACTGAGAGCTCACCTCCTCCAGGAGGCCTTCCCAGACGGAGCCGCTTCCTTCCTCTCCCCCTCGTCCCCCTCTCCACCCCCCCATCTTACCTCCTTCCCTTCCCCACAGCACCTGTATATATGTATATATGTTTGTACATATTTGTTACTCTATTTATTTATTTATTTATTTATTTTACTTGTACATATCTATTCTATTTATTTTATTTTGTTAGTATGTTTGGTTTTGTTCTCTGTCTCCCCGTTTTAGACTGTGAGCCCACTGTTGGGAAGGGACTGTCTCTATATGTTGCCAACTTGTACTTCCCAAGCGCTTAGTACAGTGCTCTGCACACAGTAAGCGCTCAATAAATACGATTGATGATGATGATGATGAAGGAGGGGGAGGAATAGGATGCCTGCGGGTATGCAACAAATCTCGCATCTGAAATCAGAGTTTCGCTACCCTTTTTCCTGGATCTTTCCACCTAACCAAAGTATGCTGTCACTGCAGCTGCCATTGCAAGATTTATTTTAAAGAACTCATTCCACATATCCAAACCTGATTACAGGCATAAACTTTCTTGTGTTTAGAAGTTCCAGGAGTGCAAGTAGCAAATTGAAACCTTTGAAAGGAATACGAAAACACTCAGTGGATCAATAATTTTAGGATACAAATCCCACAGAATGACAGTGGAATTTCATTGTAACCTCCTTAAAGATTCGAATGCTTAAAATTAATTATTGGAGATTGAAGGAATGTTAAAGCACAATGCAATCTATACAATGTACTAAAAGTTTATGAGAGTTGCTTACACTTGATAAACATCCATACTTTGTAAAGCATATTTGCTTTGCAAAATAGATCTAAGAGATGGCACCATCCTGCCTGATTGTAGTAATGGTTGAATTAGATGAAGCCAATCGAAGTAAGAATTTTGACACCTGTCCACATGTTTTGTTTTGTTCTTTGTCTCCCCCTTCTCCCCCGTTGTTGGGTAGGGACCGTCTCTATATGTTGCCAACTTGTACTTCCCAAGCGCTTAGTACAGTGCTCTGCACACAGTTAGTGCTCAATAAATACGATTGAATGAATGAATGAATTTGAATGCTGGGGTAACTGTTTGTGCTAGATACAAACTAAGCTAGCTAACAGCTAGAAATGTCTCAATTATTTAAAGAAGAATCCATTTAAATGGTTCAGTTTCTCTAACTCTTCGGAGAAGTTGAGTGATTGTGGCCCTCTTTGGTGTCTTTGGTCCATATAGCAATCCTAATTTTCCCTTGATGAGCTATTATGGATGGACAATCCATGAATGGATCAAGACCTCCACAATTTTGGAGACTGAACAAGCAGCGTTGCTCAGTGGAAAGAGCACAGGCTTGGGAGTCAGAGATCGTGGTTTCTCATCCCAAATCCACCACTTGTCTGCTGTATGACCTTGGGCAAGTCGCTCAACTTCTCTGTGCCTCAGTTATCTCATCTGTAAAACGGGGAGGAAGACTATGAGCCCCACGTGGGACAACCTGATTATCTTGTATCTACCCCAGTGCTTAGAACAGTGCTTGGCACATAATAAGTGCTTAATAAATACCCTAATGATTATTATTATTATTAATAATAATTACCTGTCTGCGTATTCTAAATGCTTCTCATCTGCTGTATGAAACAGGTTTCCTGTTCCTTGATTTAAACCTAATAATGTTCACAAGAGTTCACAAAGAGTTACCTCATCTGTAAAATGGGGATTAAGACTGTGAGCCCCTTGTCAGACACAAATTGTGTCCAACCTGATTAGCTTGTATCTACCCCAATGCTTAGTACTGTGCCTGACATAGTAAGCACTTGACAAATAACATTAAAAAAAAGACCTTACTGCATAGAGGACTGTAAAATGGGGATTAAATCCTACTCCCTCCTATTTAGACTAAATTCCATGTAGTAAAGAAACCATATCCAACCTGATTATCTTTTATTTACTCCAAATCAACTGATCAATCTTATTTATTAAGTGGTTACTGCATATAAAGCACCATACTAAGCACTTGGGCAAGTACAATATCATAGACGTGGTAGACATGTTCCCTGCCCACAAGGAGCTTACAGTATAAAGGGGAGACAGGCATTGATATAAATACATAAATACATGTATATATATATATATATATATATATATACACATATATATAAGTATTATGTACATAAATCCTGTGGGGCTGAGGGTGGAGTGAATAAAGGGTGCAAGTCCAAGTGCAAGGGAAATGCAGAAGTGAGTAGGAGAAGAGGAAATGAGGGTTCATTCTCCTTGGGGCCATTTGTTTATTTAAGGCATTTATTGCACACCCCCTGGACTTCTTTTTAATAATGCTTATTAAATGCTTACTATGTGCCAGGCACTGTATTAAGCTCTGGGGTTGAAACAAACTAATCAGATGGAACACAGTCCATGTCCCACATGGGGCTCACAGTCTTAATTCCCATTTTGCAGATGAGTTAACTGAGGCACAGAGAAGTGAAGTGACTTGCCAAAGGTCACAAAGCCAACTAGGGAAGCAGCATGGACTAGTGGATAGAACACTGGCCTGGGAATCAGAAGGACTAGGATTTTGTCCCGACTCTGCCACTTGTCTGCTGTGTGACCCTGGGCAAGTCGATTCGATTCTCTGGTCCTGAGTTACCTCATCTGTAAAATGGGGATGAAGACCATGAGCCTCATGTGGGACATGGACTATGTCCAACGTGATTAGGTTGTACCTACCCCAGCACTTAGAATAATGCTTGACACATAGTACGCACTCATCGAAAACCATTATTATTATTATTATTATTATTATTATTATTATTATTATTATGTGGTGAAGCCAGGATTAGAACGCAAATCCTTCTGAATCTGAGGCCCATGTTCTTTCCACTAGGCCAAGCTGAAGCAAGGCACTGCCCAAATGTGAAGCCCAGGGATCCAGGTCTCCATCCTGCTCCTACGCATCCATGGGGATCTGATCACCCACCTGGCCCACACTGTCTGTGGTCTCCAAGCACCAGCCTGACAGGGATGAGGCTGGGAGTGGGGCCTAAACTGAGCAGATTCAGGCCTCCCCTATGGAAGTCCATGCCCCGAGGGCAACTTTGGAACTTGTCGTTATCCATATGATGTCTGAACACATCCTTTAATAAAGGAAATGTTGTAAGGGAAGTGTTTGGAACAGGAAAAAGGTAGATGAGGTTCTGATATTAAAGGAAATTTTAAAGAATAGCTCTAATTTATTTGGGGTGGCTTCAATCTAATCCTCTCTTCAGTCAGGGCATTGACCCTCAATGATCCCTTTCAGTCCTATGATTTGCAATGATCCCATGAAAGAAATAGAAAATGATTTGTACTATGAACTAATATCTCTTCCAGACCATAAACTGAGCATGTGACATCATCTATAACTAACTTAATCACAAATTTTTGAAAGGAGCACTAGATCCAGTGCAAATATTATTAGTCTCAGGTTATGTCAGGTTATTAACATAATAATTGCTGGTTTAGCAGCCAATCTTGCAAATGCTAATTTAACAAAGTCCACCCCCACAGAGTTTTTTTCAGGCTGCAGAGCTATTTGAGTAGTCTTTGAAAGAAACACTTCCTGTGCTTAAATGATCTTGGGATTAGCAATTACCTAAGACATTATCATTGTTGACTGACAGGGCTGACATGCAAATCAGGTTGGGCCGAGCTGCATCATGAATTTTCTTCTGGTTTATAGCTACTCCTCTACCCCATCGTGCCATTTCTTGAGTTATATGAGAAGTTTGTTAGTATTCATTTATTCATTCATTTATTCAATTTTGTTTATTGAGATTTGCACCATAATAAGTGCCCAGAAGGGTACAATAAAACACAGCACGTAGAGCAGTGTTTTGCACATAGTAAGTGCTTAGTAAATGCCATTATTACTATTATTATTATTATTAATGGGCACATTCCCTGCCCATAACGAGCTTAGAGCCTAGAGGGGAAAACAGACATTATGGAGTAGTGGATACAGCACAGGTCCGGGAGTCAGAAGGCCATAAATTCTAATCTCAGTTCTGCCACTTGTCTGTTGAGTGCCCTTGGGCAAGTCACTTTACTGCTCTGTGACTCAGTTACCTCATCTGTAAAAGGGGAATTAAGATTAAGATGGGACAGGGACTATGTCCAACCCAATTTTCTCGAATCTACCCTAGTGCTTAGTATAGAGCCTGGCACGTAGTTAACAAATACCACAGTTATTATAAATAAATACGTAAAAAAATGAAGTGGAATATATTACCTTTTATATATATATTCGTCTGTGCTTGCATTATTATCTCCCAAGTGCTTAGTAAAGTGGTCTGCACACAGTAAGCACGTGGCCTCATGGATAGATCATGGGATTGGAAGTCAGAAGGACCTGGGTTCTAATCCTGGCTCCACCACTTGTCTGCTGTGTGATCCTGGGCAAACCACTCAATTTACCTGTGCCTCAGTTTCCTCATCTGTAAAATAGGGATTAAGACTTTGATTCCCACGTGGGACAGAGACTGTAACCAACCTGATTACTTAGTTTCTACCCCAGTGCTTAGCACAGTACTCAGCACACCGTAAATGCTTAACAATTACTAGCATTAATACTACTGTGGTAAAGTGTTCTGCACATTTCCCATGATCAGTAAATATTCATGATGTTGACCCTAGAAAAATATTAGGTGTATGTCTCAAAGACCAGTTTCCCTCCTCCTAAGCTGTAGCATAGTGGATAGAGCACAGTCCTTAGAGTCAGAAGGTCATGGGTTCTAATCCTGACGGCCACTTGTCTGTGGTGTTACCTTGGACAAATCACTTCACTTCCCTCTGCCTCAGTTATCTCATCTGTAAAATGGGGATTGAGACTGTGAACCCAAGTTGGGACAGGGACTCGGTCCAAGATGATTTGCTTGTATCCACCCCGATGCTTAGAACAGTGCCTGGCACATAATAAACACTTAACAAATACCATAATTATTATTATTATTATTATTATCCCTATATGGGACAGAGACTGTATTCAACTTGATTATCCTGTTTCTGTCCCAGTGCTTAGTACTTGTATTGTACTATCCCAAGTAGAGTGCTATGCACATAGTATGCACTCAATGAATACAATTGAATGAATGAATAAATGAGGCACACAGTAAATGCTTAACAAATACTATCATTATCACTACTGTGGTATGGTGTTCTGCACATATTGCGTGATCAGTAAATTTTCAGGATATTGACCGCAGCAGAATATTAGTTGTATAGAGTATTCTAAATTCCCTACCTGGTTGAGATGGATCATGAGCTGTACAGCATTCCCCAGTATCACTGCTCTCTGCAATTCTAATTATATCCAAGCTGAAGTGAATGGAAAGTTTAATGATATTTGTTAAGTGCTTACTAGACACTGTACTAAACACTGGGGTAGATATAAGCTAATCAGCTTGGACACAGTCCATGTCCCACATGGGACTCAATAGTATGGCTTAGTGGAAATAGCATGGGCTTGGGAGTCAGAGGTCATGGGTTCTAATCCTGGCTCTGCCACTTATCAGCTGTGTGACTTTGGGCAAATCACTTAACTTCTCTGTGCCTCAGTTACCTCATCTTTAAATTGGGGGTTAAGACTGTAAGCCCCACGTGGGACAACCTGATTACCTTGTATCTACCCCAGCACTTAGAACAGTGCTTGGCACATAGTAAGGGCTTAACAAATACCATAATAATTATTATTATCATCAATCCCCATTTTACAGATGAGGTAACTGAGGCACTGAGAAGTGAATTGTTTTGCCGACATAGCAGACAACTGTCAGAGCCAGGATTAAAACCCAAGTCCTTCTCATTCCCAAGCCCATGCTCTTTCTACTGGACTTGCTGCTTCCCATGTAATGAATGAAAATGCTCAAAGTAATAATAATAATAATAATAATAATAATATTTGTTAAGTGATCACTATGTGCCAAACACTGTACTAAGCAGTGGGGTACGTAAGTGACAATCAGATCCCATGTGAGGCTCACAGTCTAAGTAGGAGGGAGAACAGGTATTGATTCCTCATTTTGCCGATGAGGGAACTGAGGCACCAAGAAGTGTGTGTAGTCAGTAATCTTCATTTGTCTGGATAATCCTTGGTACATAAAACATTACCAATGCAAAACCAATCCAGTTATTTATTTCATGTGTGAAAGATAAATAGATTTTCATTACAATCTTTTAGATTGTAGGCTCTTTGTGATAACTATCCTCATAGAAAACAGTCAGCAAATATGTTCAAACTTCAGTGAAGAAATTCCAAAAGAAATCTGAAAGTTTTTCTTATTAGACATAACTTCTAGATTTTTAGGAAGGGTACCAGAGAGAAAGGAGAAGTTACTGCATAGTTGGGTAGGGTTCAAAGCAGTACTCTGAAGGGCATTTTTCATTCCAATCATTTTTTTATTAGCATTTCATCCTTTCTTTATATTTTTTGGTTTTCTTCCTTTCAATTGTGTGAATAAATCTTAAACTCTGAAAAAGAATGAGGAGGGTAAAAATAAAAATAGGAAATCAATCAAGGCAGAAAACAGAACAACCAACATAGTAAGCTTAATGACCAGAGTGACAATGAAACAGAGCTGAAAAGAGAAGAAGAAAGAGAGGGAAAAGAAAAAGCTGAAGGGCTAAATAAAACCAGTCCTAAAGTAGCTTTGCTAATAAATGGAGCTACATTTTCTTGGCTGTAATCAACCAATTAATAAATGGTATTTATTTTATGTATTTAGTATAGAGCACAGTGCTAAACACTTGGGAGGGTTTATTACAAATAGAGTTGGTAGACACAATCCCTGTCCACAAGAACCTTCTGTCTAGAAGAGAAGACAGACATCAAAATAATAATAATAATAATGAAGGTATTTGTTAAGCACTTACTATGTGCAAAGCACTGTTCTAAGTGCTGGGGGGGTACAAGGTGATCAAATTGTCCCACATGGGGCTCACAGTCTTAATCCCCATTTGACAGATGAGGTAACTGAGGCCCAGAGAAGTTAAGTGACTTGCCCAAAGTCACACAGCTGACAATTGGCAGAGACAGGATTTGAACCCACGACCTCTGACTCCCAAGACCAGGCTCTTTCCACTGAGCCATGCTCCTTCTCTAAATGCCAGATTCATTCATTCATTCAATAGTATTTATTGAGTGCTTACTGTGTGCAGAGCACTCTACTAAGCACTTGGGAAGTACAAGTTGGCAGATAAGGGGAATAGGAGAGTATAAAGAGATATTCATAAGTACCTGGGGGCTGGACATGGGTATCAAAGGGGTGCATATCTAAGTGATGCAAAATGTGGGGCAAAAGGGCTGAATCGGGGAAGACCTCTTGAAAGAGATGTGACTTTAGTAGGGCTTTGGAGGTGAAGAGAGGGTGATCTGTTGGATGTAAAGAGGGAGAGCGTCCCAGGTCAGAGCAAGGCTGTGGCCAAATGGTAGGCAGTGAGACAGATGAGATAAGGATACAAGGAGTAGGTTGGTGTTAGGGGAGCAAACCGTGCAGCTTGGGTTGTAGTAAGAGATTGAGAGATGGGAGGTTGAGAAGCAGCATGGCATAGTGGATAACCATGGGCCTGGGAGTCAGAAGTTCATGGGTTCTAATCCTGGCTCCACCACTTGTCTGCTGTGTGATCTTGGACAAGTCACTTCACTTCTCTGGGCCTCAGTTTCCTCATCTGGAAAATGGGGATTGAGACTGTGAGCCCTACGTGGGACAGGGACTGTGTCCAACCCAATTTGCTTTTATCCACCTTAGCATTTAGTACGGTGCCTGGCACGTTCTAAATGCTTAACAGGTACCATCATTATTATTATTAGATCAGTGAGGTAAGGTAGCGGCGGGAGATGGAGTGTCTCCAACACTTCAGTAATGACCTCAGTCCTTCACTCCTACATAGTAATAATAATAATGATGGCATTTGTTAAGCACTTACTATGTGCAAAGCACTGTTCTAAGCACTGGGGAGGTTACAAGGTGATCAGTTTGTCCCATGTGGTGCTAACAGTCAATCCCCATTTTACAGATGAGGTAACTGAGGCCCAGAGAAGTTAAGTGACTTGACCAAAGTCACACAGCTGACAATTGGTGGAGCTGGGATTTGAATCCATGACCTCTGACTGCCAAGCCCGGGCTCTTTCCACTGAGTGACGCTGCTTCTTCCCCCCATGCTTAGAAAAGTGCCTGGCACAAAGTAAGCAGTTTACAAATACCATTAAAAACAACAACAGAACATGTCCCACATGGGGTTCAGAGTCTTAATCCCATATTAAAGATGAGGTAACGGAGGTACAGAGAAGAGAAATGACTTGCCCCAAGTCACACATTGGACAAGTGGCTGAAGAGAAACTAGAACCCAGATCCTTCTGACTCTTAGGCCTGTACCACTAGGCCATGCTGTTTCACCCACATACATTTCAGTTTCTGAAGAAAGTGTGCACGCACCTGTGATTAGCCTCTAGACTGTAAGCTTGTTGTGGGCAGGAAATGGCACTGTTTATTGCTGTATTGTACTTTCCCAAGTGCTTAGTACAGTGCTCAGCACACAGTAAGCACTCAATAAATATGATTGAATAAATGAATGAGTTCCTTTCTTCTAAGCATCTCAGAAAGTCCGCCTCCCTCCTCTCTAGTGCCACTCCCTGCTTTAAAGATTAGACAACGAGATGAATTGACCAGTAGCCATTAAATAGTTCCTGCTTCTTATATTATCTTGAAGGATTTCATCTGAATAACACTGCTATTTACCTGAATAGCAAAATGTGCCAATCTGACATGGACCCCTCCCTCTAGACTGTAAACTTTTTGTGGGCAGGGTAGGTGTCTACGAACTCTGTTGCATCATACTCTCCCAAGCACTCAGTACAGTGCTCTTCACATAGTAAGCACTAAATAAATACCATTGGTAGTGGAACACTATTGCCCATTCTTTACTAATTTCTCCCTTTTTGGTCACACTTATAGGAGACAGCTAGTAGGTTGGCTTGAGAAGACTACCATATTTCAGACAATCACATGCACACACACATTCTTTCTCCCTCTCTCGCTCTCTCTTTCTCTCTCTCTTTCTCTGTCTGTGTCTTAGAGAGGCAGATAAAAAAAATGTCCCAGACAGAAATAGAAAGTGATTAAGAGAAGTAGACAGAGAGAGAAAGTGATGTGGAAGAGGAGAGAAACCAAGCCAATACTACATGGGAAA
Source organism: Tachyglossus aculeatus (assembly GCF_015852505.1). Taxonomy (NCBI): domain Eukaryota; kingdom Metazoa; phylum Chordata; class Mammalia; order Monotremata; family Tachyglossidae; genus Tachyglossus; species Tachyglossus aculeatus. The sequence continues at coordinate 134,370,720 of NC_052066.1, read as the reverse complement.
GGTGAAAAGAGGCTCATAAACTTGCTCTGCTCTTACTCCAGGACATTGTGTTCCTCTCTTTTATAGACCTTTAGAGAAAAGAGGGAAGAGGAGAAAGAGATATGGAAGTGTTCTCATTTGGTAGTGTTTGAAAGCAATGAGTTAGAGTGTGTTTGCTTGTATTACCATTTTAAGATCCAATTATTTTTAATGCTAACATTGACAGAGAAAAATGATGTTTATTTGGTAGCAAAACTATATGATCCACAAGAGAAGTAAGGTCCATTCAACTGTCATCCTGAAGTGCCCATTGGCATACACTCTTCAGAACATTTGCTCACCATTAGAAAAACTCTCTTCTCTTCTCTCAGAGTAAACATTTTTTCCAATGAAAAAAAGAGGTGGAATCATACTCATCTCTTGATTGCTTCCTCTGCCTTTATTTCTAATTCTCCAATGATTTCAAAGGGCATAAACAATGGCTAGCATCAAAGGTAAAAGAAAGAAGTATAGTCTCAGTTTTACCTGCTAAAATTTTTACATTGCAAACAGAAGGCAAAAACATTATTTTAGAATTAAAGACTTTGTTAGGTTGATTATTACTTCACATTCAATCAATCATGCAATCAGTGGTATTTCTTGAGGGCTTACTTTGTTCAGAGCACTGTACTAAGCAGTTGAGAGAGTACAATGCAATGAAGTTAGAAGAGGCACTCAATCCCTGATCTCAAGGAGGTTATAATCTAGTGAGGAAGACAGACATTAAAATAAATTAGATAGGTGAAGTATAAATATATGTGCATAAGTGAGCATGGGGGAGTGAATGAGTACCCAAATGTACCCATAGGTACAGACCTATGTGCCTAGGAGATGCAGAAGAGAAGGTGGACAGGGTTGGGACAGGGAAAGTCTGGGAAAACTTCTTGGGAGAGATATGATTTTAGCAGAGGGTTGAAAATGGGGTGAGCGGTAGTCTGTCAGACATGAAGCAGGGAGGGAGTTCCAGGCCAGAGAGAGGCTGTGAGCAAGGGCTTCTTGGTGTGAGATTTATTTGGTCATAAATTTCTCCTTTGAACTGTCTCCTTGTTTTAATTTTGTCTCATACGCATACACACACACACACACACACACACACACACTTCCTTCTTCCTATTCCTTATTTCCTCCTGCTTTCTCTTCTCTTCAGAAGCAGATTTTGTAAATTAGTTCAAGAATTATTGGTTTCACAATCACCCCCTCAGAAAATCACCCGAGATTTTAAGTTAAATGCCTCAAATTTTTAAAAAAACTAGAAGTTAGCTAAGCAGAAATGAAAAGGGTGAAAAAGTAGATGGAGAGAAGAGGAAGACCAAAGTGCTTACTTTTCTCACCCTTTCCTTTTCCCTCTCATGTTAATCAATAAATTAATCAATTCACCAAACATAATCAATTAACAAAGGATAGGTGCAGCTCAGTAAAGGGGATGATGCAAGCTTGTGGTGAGAAGGTCCCAATCTGAACCTGAAAAATCCCTAGAAAATAAGCACTGAAATAATGGTTGAACCTTGATTAATCTAATGTAGGCTGAACTAAGTCAAACAACATGGTTGGACAGCTTCCTGGGACACTATTGACCTTTTGCCTTAGAATTTTTATTGGCAACCTAACTAGTTTACCATGCTGGCTAATTTCCCTTTATCCACACTATTGTTTTCTCCTCAAGTGTTTTTGCACCTCAGGGGACAGCTATGAAGTCTACATATATTTAAAATTACCAGTATGGCGAACTGTTGTCACTGAATTGGTTTGCTAGACCAAGGTAATGAAAATGGGATAATAATAATAATAATAATGATAATAATGACAATGATGATGGTATTTGTTAAGTGCTTACTATGTGCCAAACACTGTTCTAAGCGCTGAAGTACATACAAGATAATCAGTTTGTCCCACATGGGGCTCACAATCTTAATCCCCATTTTACAGATGAGGTAAGTGAAGCACAGAGAAGTTAAGTGATTTGCCCAAGGTCACACTGCAGACAAGTGGCAGAGTGGGATTGGAACCCATGACCTCTGACTCCCAAGCCCATGCTCTTTCCACTAAGCCATGCTGCTATAAGTTTTAGTTGTCATTCAGTTTTGCAAAGAAAAATATATTAATTCATTCAATTGTATTTATGTAGTACACACTGCATGCACAGTCACTCTATTAGGAAAGCAGGAGAGTACTATAATAAAGTTGTCCTATGGTTTGAGGATGATACTGCCCACAGTGAGATTGCATTCATAAGTGTGATGACTTTAGAGGCAATCTCATGTATATTTAGTCCACAGAAATATGAGAGGCACCTATTTGGCCCTCCTTCCAATTTGGGGAGCAGTGGGAGATTGCTCACCACTAAAGAAGTCATTAGCACTCCATTCAGGTGAGTAATTCCACTCCATGCTTGGCTAGAGAGGAAGAAAGTAGAAAAATGAACTCTTAAAACTTGAAAATAGAATACAGATAGTTTAAAAGGAAGCAAGCATGACTGAAATGCTATAAAAAGGGTTAAGTAGTTCATTTTTTTAAAAAAAGATGAAGCTAATTAAATCTTTTTCCCATAATGAACTCCACCTGACTTGCATTCAGTTTCTCCTGATTATTGGGCTCTGGCTTGATAATCAGGCTTTTTTCCCTTTGATCTAAAGTGTTCAATCCTGCTCCTACTGTCAATTATCCTTTAGAACCTGGAGAAATAGAGAAATCAAGGATGTTGGCAGAGCCTGCTGTGGAAATGGTCAGAACTCTGTTGGAAGCAGAACTGCGAACATAGGGAGTTGACAGTGAAAGAGGAAGTCTGTCCTTGCAGCATTCTCTTTCCTGGAAACTTCATTTTCCAAAGGCCAAGAAGGATGACATCAGCAAAGGCAAACCAATCACCAGGCCAGGAAGAGTTTTCTAATTTGGGCTGGGAAGGGGTTGAGAGTGGTACTGATGGCTGCTCTTAAGTACCTTCTCCAGCTCTCTCCATATGGAGAATGAATGTTTATGAATGTTTCTACCATCAGAATGTATGTATATATTTATTCTTCCTATTTATGTGTATTGCGATTAATCCATGTACTCATTCAGCTGGATACTACCAGTGTTATTTTTATTTCTTGCTACTGCTCCTGTTATTTGTCAGCAGTTTTCTGCCTGCCTCTTCAATTAGATTATATTCTTGAGGGGCATCATTGTGCCTTTCACTTGTATTGCCCACTTCCAAGGACCTTCTGTGATAATTTGTTCCCAGTGAATTCTCAATAAGTCATGTTGTTATTAAGATCTACCAGTAGTACTTACTGAGCACCTACTGTGTGCAGAGCATGTAATAAGTACTTGGAAAAGTACAAAAGAATTAGTAAACATGACCCATTACCTTCAGTAAACTTAAAACCACAGATTAAAGAAGATAATTGGGTAGATGTAATAGGGTTTAATAAGTGCTTACTGTATACAGAGCACTGTATCAAGTGCTGAATGTATTAGATGTGTATATAAATTCTGCAGGTGGAGATTACTGAGGAGGTTGTGAGTATTTAAGTGCTTGGATGGAGTGAAAATTGAAGGTGGAAAGATTAGAAATTAAGTGGGGAAAATTTCCTGGAGCAGATGTGACTTCAGAAGGCTTTGAGATGGGGAGAACAGTGATTGATTAATGGCATATGAGGGCTTTTTGGGTGCAGGACTTGAGGGTTTACTGTGTGCAGAGTACTGTTCTAAGCACTTGGAAGAATATATAGCATTGGTAGGTATGATCCTTGTCCTCAAGGAGCTTATTATCTGCTGGGGAAGACAGATGTGAAAATAGAAGAACCCAAGTATAAGGATATATGTGAGCATAGGTGAGGTGGGGGTGTTCTATTGAATATGAAGGGGGAGAGTGTGAGCTGGGGTGTAGTGGGAGAAGAGAGAACTGATTTAGTGCCTTCAAGCCAACTGACATGAGTTTCCGTTTGAAGCAGAGAAGAGCAGGTATCCATTTGAAAAGTGAGGAGTTGTGTGTGCAGAACACCATTTCATTAAATTATTAGACTATACCCTTTCTCTGGACTGTAAGCTCATTGTGGGCAGGGAACATGCCTAACAACTCTGTTGTACTCTCCCAAGCATGTAGTACAATGCTCTGCACACAGTGAACACTTGATAATACTATAGATTGATTAAAATAATGCAGTTACCTAAATGAAGTGTAGGCTGGGGAGGAGAAAGATGAGAGGAGGCAGATGCAATTATCTAGCCCAAAAGATAAGTGCCACCTTGGTAGCTATTTGGATGAAGAACAAGGGGTAGATCCTAAAAATGTTATGGAGGAAGAAACTATATGTTTGGGGGAAAGATTAAAATGGGGGTTAAAAGAGAGGGAGAATTCCAGAAGAATGCCCAAGTTAGAGATTTGAAAAACAGTGAGGGGAATGGTGTGGTCAACTGTGATATTAAAGTTAGGTGGAAAAGAGAATTTGGAATGGAAGAAAGGAGTTCAACTTTGGACATATTTAGCTGGAGGACAGGACACACTATGTCTTGGGAGCAAGAGAAAATATGACATTTCAAAGAAGAAGAATGGGCCAGGGCTAATGAGAAATTTGGTACCAGCTTGCTGTAAGAATTCATGAGCTCCCCAAGGGAATTAGTGTAAATTGAAAACAGATTTTCCAAAGAACACCCATAGTTTTAGATGGGATAGACAATTCATGAGACCAATAAGGATTAGCCAGAGAGCTGAGAGGACTGTATTAGAAGAGCTAAGTTTGGATAGCATTGAAGGCAACCAAGAAGGAATACAACAAAGCAGTCCCTAATTAGTTTAGTTTAGGAAGGAGGTCATTGATGACCTTGGAGAGACAGGCTTCAATAGAGTAAGTGGGGCAGAAACTTGATTCTATAGTCATTCAATGGTATTTATTGAATGCTTACTGTGTTCACAGAAGTACTAAGTGCTTGGGAAAGTACAGTACAAGTTGGCAGATGTGATCCCTCCTCATGAGGAGTCCTCTTGACTGTGAGTTCATGACAGACAGGGAATGTGTCTATCAATTCTCTTATACTCTCCCAAGCACTTAGTATAGTGCTCTGCACTCAATAAATGCAATTGCTATAAGAGTCAAGAAGGGAGTTAGAGGAGAGGGAGTGGAAGCATCTGGTGATTACAACCTGTTCTATGACTTGGACAGGAATGGAAAGAGGGAAATGGGATGCTGGATAAGGAAGTGTGGTCCTGAGAAGGCTTTTTTTTTAATGATGGTGGAGTTGCGAGGTAGTTGAAGGCAGCAGAGAAAGAGCAGGAAGAGTGAGCAGTTGAAGATGGTTAGGGAGGACAGAAAAATGGGCAGGAGTGTTTTAGAAGGGAAGAGACGGGTGGAGGTGGAAGACCACATTTTGAAAGCAGGCAGGAAATCTCTTCTGAAGGGGTAAAGTGTGAGCTTGGAAGATGAAAGGAAATCTTTTTTTTCTTTTTGAGGTGGGGAACACATGGCTTGTGATCTCAGTTTTCATCAACAGTAGTTGGCAAAGTAGGAGTGAGAGATTGGGGAAGTGGAGCCACTGCGCAGGAGGGAGATAAAGATCTTAATTAGTGGAGTCAGTGAAGAAAGGGAAGTAGTGTTTTTTAGCAGGAGAGGGCTGAGTTGTAATAAGCAGGGATGAATTTGAAGTGGCTCCCTTGACCACCATCTTCAACTGTTCACAATCCAGTGGCCTCTTCCTCAGTACATTCAAACATGCTTATGTCTCTCTGATATTAGGAAAAAAACCTCCGTTGATCTCACCGCTCCCACCAGTTATCATCCCCTATCCAATTCTCTCCAAATTCCTTGAGCAAGTTGCCTAAACCTGCTGCCTCCATTTCCTCTCCTCTAATTCTCTTTGACCTTCTCCAATATGACTTCTGCCCACTCCACTCAATGGAAACCATACTCTCACATGTCATCAATGATCTCCTTCTTCTCAAATTTGATGGCCTTTACTCCATCCTAGCCCTCCTTGACCGCTCTGCTGCTTTTGTCATTGTAGACCACCCTTTGCTCCTGGAAATAATATCCAACCTTAGCTTCACTGACACTGTCTTCTGCTGTTTCTCCTCCCATCTCTCTGGCTGCTTATTCTTTTGAAAGCTCCTCCTCTGCCTCCAAGGCACAATGGATAGAACACAGTCCTGGGAGTCAGAAGGTCATGGGTTCTAATCCTGACTCCACCAGATTGTCTGCTTAGTGGCCTTCGGCAAGTCACTTTTCTTCTCTATGCCTGTTACCCCATCTGTAAAATGGGGATTATGATTTGTGAGCCTTATGAGGGACAGGGACAATATCCAACCCAATTTGCTTGTATCCAACCCACCCTTAGTACAGTGCCTGGCATATAGTAAGTCTTAACAAATACCAAAATTATTATTAACTGTGGAAGTGCCTCAGAGCTCAGTTTTGGTTCCCCTTCTATTCTCCATATGCACTCACACCCTTGGAAAACACATTTACCTCCCATGGCTTCAACTACTAACTCCTATGTAGATGATACCCAGATCTGCATCTCCAACCCTTATCTCTCTCCTCCTTTGCAGTCTCATATTTCCTCATGACTTCAAGACATTTCTACTTGTATGTCTCACCACCACCTCTAACCTAATATGTCCAAAGCAGAATTTCTCATCTTCCCACTCAAATTCTGTTCACCCCATGACTTTCCCATCAATGTAAACAGCACCACCACTCTCCCTGTATCACAGGCCCATAATCTTGGCATTATCCTCAACTCATTTCTCAGTAAATACACATTCAATCTGTAACCAAATCCTGTCAGTTCTACCTTCACAACATTGCTAAAATACACCCTTTCATCTCACTCCAAACTGTTACCTTGCTTATCCAAGCACTTATTCTATACCATTTTAACTAGTCCCTTAGTCTCCTTGCTAACGTCCCTGCCTCATGAGGAAAGCAAAACTGGAAAGTGAGATTTTTGCCACTTATGAGACTACAATTAACTATAATGTGGGTATTGTTAAAAGCTTACTATGTGCCAAGCACTGTTCTAAGCGCTGGGGGGTGATACAAGGTAATCAAGGTTGTCCCACGTGGAGCTCACAGTCTTAATCCCCATTTTACAGATGAGGGAACTGAGGCACAGAGAAGTTAAGTGATTTGCCCAAAGTCACACAGCTGACAAGTGGCAAAGCAGGGATTAGAACCCATGACTTCTGACTCCCAAGCCTGTGCTCTCTCCACTGAGCCACACTGCTTGTTAAGGATGACCTTTGACCTCAGGGAGCTCACAGTGATGCCTATGTCTTCCAGGTATGCCAATTGTATAGAGAGTCAGTGGTTTATGACCGTACACCAATTTAACCATGAGTGTGATGTCAAGAGAAGCAGTGGGGCCAAATGGAAAGAGCATAGGCCTCAGTGTCAAAGGACCAGGATTCTATTTCTGGCTCTGCCACTTGCCTGCTTTGTGACCTTGGGCAGGGCAAGTCATTGACCTTATCTGTACCTCAGTTTCCTCCAGTAAAATGGGGATTTAAAACCTCTTCTCCTTCCTACTTAGACTGAACCCCATGTGAGACAAAAACTGTGTCTGAACTGAATATCTTCCCCAGCACTTAGCACAATGCTAGGCACATAACAAATTTGTTATTTATCGGTAGTAGTATTATCACTATTGCTTTTGCTTTCAAGAGAGCAATGTCAAGTAATGCTAAACCAACAGCAAGGGAAACACATAATTGCCTTGCAGTTACACTTGACCTCCCTTTCTGCCCCTGCTCCCCTCAACCTCTCTCCTTGTATTCCCCTTGGTTCTGACTCTTTTTTCCTACTGCTGTCAAAGAGGTCTCTTCTTGGTATCTCTGATTCTATGTTTTACTTGATTTCTGGGTAGGTTTCCAGTTCTAACTCTAGGATGTGTCTCTGGTCTAGCTGCTGTCGCCCCTGGCTATACCTTTTTTCTAATGCCTTAATATGAACTCACTATGCACTTAACGGTGCTAGAGAGCACTGTGGGATTGAAAGAGGATGTGTGTGTGTGTGATGACACTAGACTATGAGCTTGTTGTGGGCAGGGAATGTGTCTGTTTATTGTTATATTGTACTCTCCCAAGTGCTTAGTAAAGTGCTCTAAACACAGTAAGCACTCAATAAATACAATTGAATTGAATGAACATTTAGTGCTCAAATATGATTGACTGACAGTGCTTGAAGGCAGAAGGGAAGGAGCTGTTAGAGGGAGAGGTTGAACATAGTTTGGGAGGGGAGAAGAGTGGGAGCAAGCAATTTTAAGTGAGATTAATCTTTTTCTCTGGAAGCAGGAGAAGGATGAGGAAGGTCAGAGGCATGATGATGTGGTGATGGGGGAACTTTGGGGAAAGAATGCCTAATTGTTTCAATTTTACCATCAAAATGGTTAAGTTATTAGGAGTTATGCTGGGAGGGAGTGGGGACACTGGAGGATTTAGGAAGGATTTAAAGGTTTGGAAAAGTTTTTGGAGGTTGTGGATGTGGGAATAAATGAGGAAGAAGTAGAAGATATACAGATTATGTTCTCTTCATAATTAGGGCACATGGATTAACAATCACCTGAAGAATACTTTCTACAGCCAAATATTTTCGTCAGTGACCAAGACTTAAATACTATCTGAATTCTAACTAGGAAGTGTATTTTCCACAGATGCAAAAGAAAGTGGTTAAATAGGCAAGTGTAAGTTCCTTTGTATTTCAATTGCACTTTTCCAAGCTATAAGCATTGTTATGCAGTGCATATAGCTTAGTGGATTCTCAAATATCATTATAACTATATGGGAGACTAACAGACAGGTTATTAGTCCAACAGAATAATTGTTATGTTTAACCTCCTTTATTGCTGTGACACCACAGCCACCTCAGGAACAATTCTATCAATGCCATTTGTGTGCCATATTAACTAAAATGAAAATAAAAAACAGGCCAACTTAACAGTGATGATCTGGAATGAAGTAAATCAACTAACAATGAAGCATTTCTCATTATCTCCCACTTTTGTTTGACACTCGTGAGGAGAAAGGCTAACAGCTAAACACATTGCTTTGGGGGGGGCAACTGAAACAGGATGAACATTTAGAATATACTGGAGTAAACTTCAAATTTCTGACATAGCTTCAGATGGGAGAGAGACTCAGAAGACAGTCCAGTCTGATTTCCATAATTAGAAATGGTGTGGCTCTCAGAATCAATTAATAAGTGGTCTCAATCATGCCCCACTTAGTCTCCATATCCGAACTACCTTCCCTTGACAACCAAATTGATGCCCTCAACTCCTCTACTGAACTCAGCTCACTTGCTCCCATATCCCTTCACCATTTTCATACCACTAATCCACAGAACCAAAGCACCTTCACAGTCTGCTTCATTCACTCCTGTGCACAAAGTGCAGAGGGCTGCTCATGGAAATCTAGATATCAGGCCACTTTAATCCACCTCAAGCTCATTTTTGCTTTCTTTGCTTCTGCCCTCTCTTCTGCCTGGAAAAATTATTTCTCCATTCTTATTGACTCCTATGCCCATTGCTCTCACCAGTTACTCCAGACGTTTAACTCCACCCTCAAATCCCCTTCCCCACCCCCATCAATCCATTGACCCTAATGACCTGGCAACCTACTTTTACTGAGAAAATTGAAACCATCAGTTGTGATTCCCCTAAAATCTCCCCTACTCCTCTCCAGTACCTCCCCCCTCCTGCCCCTTTGTCTACTCTTCCATCTTTCCCAGGAGTACCTCAACAGGAGATCTCCTGCCTTCTCTCAAAATGCACCCCCCGACACACAGTTGACTCTATCCCTTCACACATGATCAAAACACTTGCCCCATCCATGCTCCCTCCCTGACTTCTATCTTCAACTGTTCACTCTCCAATGGCTTCTTCCCTACTGTTTCCAAACATGCTTATGTCTCCTCTATCCTTAAACAAAAAAATAAAAAAGCCCTCTCTCTTGACCCCATGGCTCCCTCCAGATATCACCTCTTCTCCCTCCTACCATTCTTCTTCAAACTCCTTGAACTAGTTGTCCTAACCTGCTGTCTACAGTTCCTATCCTTCAATTCTCTGCTTGTTCCCCTTCACGCCACAGAAACCATCACCTCAAAGGTCACCAATGATCTCCTTGATGTCCTCGTTGCCAAATCCAACATTCTACTACATCCTAATCCTCCTCAACCTTTCAGATGCCTTGGACACTGTCATCCATCCCCTTCTCCTGGAAGCAATATCCAACCTTGGCTTCACTGACACTTTCCTCTTCTGGTTCTCTTATCTCTCTGGCCACTCATTCTCAGTCTTTCACCTCCTCTGTCCCTCACCCCTTAACTATGAGTGCTCCTCAAATTTCAGTTCTGGGTCCCCTTCTATTCCCTATTTACACTCACTCCCTTGGAAAAGTGATTCACTCCCATGGTTTCTAATACCCCCTCTATGCTAATGGTTCCCAAATCTACATCTCCAGCTCTGATCTCTCCCCTCTCTGTAGTCTCACATTTCCTCCTGCCTTCAAGGCAGGAACGTCCCATCTACAATTCAGTTACCATGTCCAAAAGAGAATTCCTTATCTTCCTTATCTGCTCACCAAAACCCAGTCCTCCCCCGACTTTCCCATTACTGTACACAGTACTAGCAATACTACCAGTACTACACAGTACTACCGCTCATCTCCTCACCGTACCTCATTCTCGCCTGTCCCGCCATTGACCCCCAGCCCACGTCATCCCCCGGGCCTGGAATGCCCTCCCTCTACCCATCCGCCAAGCTAGCTCTCTTCCTCCCTTCAAGGCCCTACTGAGAGCTCACCTCCTCCAGGAGGCCTTCCCAGACTGAGCCCCTTCCTTCCTCTCTGCCTCGTCCCCCCTCCATCCCTCCCATCTTACCTCCTTCCCTTCCCCACAGCACCTGTATATAGGCATCTATGTTTGTACATATTTATTACTCTATTTATTTATTTATTTATTTATTTTACTTGTACATATTTATTCTATTTTATTTTGTTAGTATGTTTGGTTTTGTTCTCTGTCTCCCCCTTTTAGACTGTGAGCTCACTTTTGGGTAGGGACTGTCTCTATATGTTGCCAACTTGTACTTCCCAAGCGCTTAGTACAGTGCTCTGCACACAGTAAGCGCTCAATAAATACGATTGATTGATTGATTACTAGTACCATCATGCTTCTTGTCTCTCAAGCCCATAACCCTGGAGTTAGCTTTGACTCATCTCTCTCATTCAACCCACACATTAAATCTGTCACTAAATCCTGTCAGTTCAACATTCACAACATTGCTAAAATCCTCCCTTTCCTCTCCATCCAAACTGCTATCTCATTAATGCAAGCAATTAGTCTATCCCACCTTGATTAATGTTATCACCCTGCTAGCTTACCTCCCTGTTTCCTGCCACTTCAGTCCATACTTCACTTTGCTGCCCAGATCATTTTTCTACAAGAACATTCCCTATTTCCCCACTCCTCAAGAACCTCCAGCTATTGCCTATCCACCTCCATATCAAACAGAAACTCCTCACCATTGGCTTTAAAGCACTCAATCGTCTTGACCCCTCTCATATTACCTCACAACTCTCCTACTACAACTCAGCCCATGCAGTTCACTCCTCTAAGGCCAATCTACTCACTGTACACAAAATACTTTACTAAGCACTTGGAAAAGTACAATAACAATAAACAGAAACATTCCTCCATCTTCTCTATCTCACCACTGACCTATCACCCACTTCCTACCTTCCTACCTCTACCCTTCCTCTTCTTGTCCAACAATTACTCTCCCCACCTACAAAGCCAAGAGGCCTTCCCTGACTAAGCCCTTACTTCCTCTTCTCCCACTCCTTTCTCCATTACCCTTGCACTTGGATTTGGTGTGGTCCTTTATTCACCTCTCCCTCAGCATTTATTTACATATCCATTCATTCATTCATTCAGTCATATTTATTGAGCACTTACTGTGTGCAGAGCACTGTACTAAGCACTTGCGAAGTATAAGTCGGCAACATATGGAGACTGTCCCTCCCCAACAATGGGCTCACAGTCTAGAATCCTTTATTTATATTAATGTCTGTCTCCCCCTCTTGGTTGTAAACTCAAATGGTCTGGGCATATGTCTATCAATTCTATTATATTGTAATAATAATAATAATGGTATTTGTTAAACACTTACTATGTGTGAAGCACTGTTCTAAGAGCTGGGGTTGATGCAAGGTAATCAGGTTGTCCCACGTGGGGCTCACAGTCTTAAACCCCATTGTACAGGTGAGGTAACTGAGGCACAGATAAGTTAAGTGAGTTGCTCAAAATCACACAGCTGATAAGTGGCGGAGCCAGGATTAGAACCCATGACCTCTGACTCCCAAGCCTGTGCTCTTTCCACTAGGCACTCAGTACAGTACTTTGTACACTGTAAGCATTCAGAGAATACAATTTTTCAATTAAAGACAAATAGATTCTTGGAATAGAATAGAAGTTTGGGATTAACAAGTTCATGACTTAAGGAGTAGAAAAATTCAATTTATATGGTGAACTATAGCAGCAGATTCAGTAGTGCAACAGGGCTACCTTTTCAGCACCCATTATGAAAGGGATTGCTCCACAATTTTAGGCTCCCAAAGAACAAGTCACCTTTCCCACATCTTTGCTATTCTTGCAATCTTAGGCAGTGTTCTGCTGAGGTCACAGAACTGTGACAGTGTTAATCTCCCTTATTGGTAAAAATTCCCAGGTGCAAGGTAAACACATCAATTAAAGTACTAAGACTTGAATTTTAGATTTCCCAGGAATAGCTACATTATATTTTATATAGATTTGCATTTTTACTACTGAAAATTCATCATTCTATATACATCCGTACCCAAAATCAGAAAAAAAAATCAAATAGCTCTGAAAATGATTATTTAATGAATATGAGCCATATAGTGTTTGAAAGGAAGCGGGGAACAAAATTTACTGAAGTGAGAAATAGATTTCATGAAGTGCTTTTATGTTTAAAAGTGGAGAATTCAGGTAGCAGGCAAGCAGTAAATAAATAGAGATATTCTATCCAAAAATATTTTGTAGAAGCAGTGTGTCTATGAGAAGCAGTGCTGCTTAGTGGATAAAGCATGGGCTTGGGAGTCAGAAGGACTTGGGTTCTAATTCTGGCTCGCCACACATCATTTCACTTTTCTGGGCCTCAGTTCCCTCATCTGTGAAATGGGGATTAAGAATGTGAGCCCCATATGGGACAGGGCCTGTGTCCAACCTGATTAGCTTGTATTTACCCTAGCACTTAGAACTGTGCTTGGCACATAGTAAGTGCTTAACAAGTACCACAATAATAATTATAATTACCAAATCAATTAAATATATTATTATTGTGGTAATTTGACACTTTCTGGATCACACCATTATAAAAATAGAGGTAGGGTAACTAACATTTATGTAACTCTAAAAGCAAGCGCTTAGAACAGTGCTTTACACATAGTAAGCACTTAATAAATGCCATTATTATTATTATGTTGTTGCTTCTCAGTGGACTCAATTTGGGAGTTTTTCTATGTGTAGAGGGTTGTGTTGGGAGGGGTGGAAATCTAAGGATTTTCATTATCCAGTATTTCTGCATATGTTGAATAAATACCATTGATTAATGGTCATATTATCCAATCCACATTGTCGCAGAAGTTGGGGATCTTGAAAGCCATCAACAGTAGTGATATTTCTGGGCACCCACTGTGGGAGCTCAATAGGTGAGGCACTTGAGAGAATTACATTTGGAAGAATAATTACATGGCCTATGCTACTGAAGAGCTTTCACCACAATGGGGGAGGAGGACAGACTCAAATGAACATCATTGTCCATCAGTAGTATTTTAGCACTCACTGTGTGCAGAACACTTTAGTAGATTCTTGGGAGAGTAATAGAGTGTAAACTCATTGTGGGCAGGAAATGTGTCTACTATGTTGCATTGCATTCACCCAAATGCTTAGCACAGTACTCTGCAAACTGTAAGCACTCAATAAATACCCCTGATGAATTGCCACTGATAGTGATGAGCCGTGCCTGTAAAGAGCTCACAATCTATTGGTGGGAGAAAGACACTTAAAATAATTGCAAAAAGTAGAAAGTAATAAAGTATATAAAATATGTACCTAAGTACTATGCAAAAATTGAATTTTACAGATTCTAATGATAGAAATTCAATCATATCACAGAGAAGTGCATATCTTTATCTTGTGGTGACCAGAATGGATGAAGTGCTGGTAGGGAATGGGGAAGATTGTTAATTGTTAATTGTTAATGATTTCTTGATTTGGATTTATTGTCGCTGAATTTTGAATTCAGAAAAACTCGATAAATGAAAGCAACATTTAGTTGACTTGTTGCAATGTTCTTTCACTACTTCCTACTAATTCTAGGATATCTGGGCAATGAGTAAAGATCATTTTATAGTACCAGCCAAATGATTCTTTTTTAAATGACCTTAACGCAATAGGTCCGAAAGCCCCAGTTACTTTCTGTAAGAGCAACTCTTAGTGATCCATCCAATTAGTCCCAGGCAGCTGCTTCCAAATGATTATATCAAAAACTGTAACTATTCCAAATTGTGCTGTAAAGAGAGAGAACAAGGCTATGATTCCAGTGGCACCTAGTCAGAAACCGTTACTCAAAGGTCATAATTATGAAAGGTAGGAACAGTTTAAATGACAAAGTTCTCAGGTGATTAAGTTGTCTCACAAACCTCTTAAAGGTATAATTATGAGGGTGGGGGAAAGAAAAGTTTATTTATCACACCCTACAGAATACAGATTCCAAGCAGTCCAAAACAGTTGTCCCTTAATCATTAGATGAAAAATCTTAATAGAGCATTCAATTGATGGAGAGAGTCAGTTATATTCAGTTTCCAGTTTCTTATTGCTCAGAAATATGAAGGGAATCAACAGGATAAGGGAAAATTTCCCAACTGATGCAATCTCCTTAAATGTGTATGGCATTTAAAATATAATTGTCCCATGCCAAAACATAAGCCTAAGAGACTGTATTTAGATATGAATCCTACCCAGAGATTTCAGGAGCTTACTCTAAAAACACAAGGGGTCTAGAGTATAGAAACCAAAACTTCAAATACCTGAAAAAATAGAGGAATATCACTATATTAAATTCTATAACTCCTTTAGACCAGTCATATAGCAGGTGGCATTTCTTTTGAATAACCAACAGTCTTCCAAATTACTAGCAATGATGCTCCTGCAAACATATGCTCATTCTTCCAAGCTGTCCAAAATAGTTTCCAGACAACCTCCAAATGCCCCATTGAGTAAGCAGGGAGCAGGTTTCTTCCCTTTTGGAATAAGGAATAATACTATGAACTAGAAAGGAGAAGATAAAGCAAAAGATCACAAAATACGCTAGGAGCTAATTTATATACCAAGATCACTGACTTTCTGACTGCAGCTGGAATTGGGAAATTTTGCCAGCAGTCTGTTAGAAAATTCCCTAAACCTTAGTCTAATAATAATAAATAATAATAATAATAATAATAATAATGGTATTTGTTAAGCGCTTACTATGTGCCAAGAACTGTTCTAAGCACTGGGATAGATAAGGTAATCACGTTGTCCCACGTGGGGCTCACAGTCTTAATCCCCATTTTACAGATGAGGTAACTAAGGCACAGAGAAATTGTGATTTACCCAAGTCACACAGCTGACAAGTGGCAGAGCTGGGATTAGAACCCATGACCTCTGACTCCCAAGCCCATGGTCTTTCCACTAAGCCACGCTGCTTTTCAATTACATAATACTTCTAGAGTACGTATCGGTGTTGTCATGTTTTCAATTTCAGCTAAGCTATTTGCTCCTAGTCTCATTCCTTCATAGTCCTGTTTCAATCCCTTTTCAAGCTCTGGGATTGGTGTAGGGTGAGAAAGGGCCCATGTTCATACCTATAACTGAAATCCAGTTCTTGGATTTCACTCTACTCATATATCTTTGCTTTAACCATGGAAAGGCAATGATGCTTGCTCTTCAACTCCATTCTCCATGTAGGTTATTTTATAGCTTCAAAATTATTTCTGTCCTTCTCTTTCCATTCTAGCAGCCTATGACCTTGAATTCAGTTTCACTGAGATCAAAATCAAGTGCAACTTCCTCCAGATGTCCTTTTCCTTTCCCAGCATAGCCCTCCTTTTCACCAGCTGGCTTTGAGAATGACATGTCCCACTTTCTCCTGTACTTTAGCTCCGATCTCATTTCAACTCATGAAAGATTTCACTACCACCCTTCTTCCCTCCATCTGTGGTATCATTGTCTACATTGTCTCCTTTTCCTTCCTCTTTGCACACACTCAATTCTCCCTCATTATAAATCTATCAAAAGAACCAAATTATTTGACCCTACTGTTCCCTTCAGATACTATCCCATTTTTCTTCTACATTTATAACTAAATTCCTTAAATGTGACGTCTTTCAACTTTTTTTCTTTCAACTCTCTCTTCAACCCATTCCATGTTGGATTACAATCTCATCACTAATGACCAAGACTACTCTCAACTTAATCTTATGGTCTTTTCCGGGTTCCAGCTACTAACCTTACACAACTAGATTCTCTGCTCATTGTCCTTTTTACCTTTCTGAACACAACAGTTCCTTCTGAACTATCTACTCTTATTTTTATTTGTTACTGATGGGTATTCCTTAGGGTGCAGTCTTTTCAGTCTTTTCAGTTCACATTCAGTCTTTTTGGTAAGTTTACTTCTCACAGCTCTTCAAGTATTATCAGATTTACTATCTCATCGGTCTGTATTTCCAGCACTGACCATCACCTTGATTCCAATCTTGGAGGAACTCTTAGCTCCTGCCTAACTGCAGTTTGACGTCCCATTATTTCCTGAAGTTCAATATTCCTAAATTTGTGCTTATGTTATCTCAATTTTGGAAGTCACCTATCATTCAATGCCGGGGACTTTGCCCGTAGGCATTCAGTAAATACTACTTGCAAAATGCCCTCAGACCTTGGGTTTTGTGACTCCCTTAGCTCTCCCCTCTTGGGCAAACTTTCACCTTCACCCTCTTGGGCAAACTGTGGCCTTCACCCTCTGGGGCGAGTGATCGCCTTCACCCTCTGGGGCGAACAATCGCAGATTTATACCTAATAATAAATAATGATGGCACTTATCAAGCGTTTACTATGTGCAAAGCACCGTTCTAAGCACTGGGGAGTTTACAAGGTGATCTTCTAGACCGTGAGCCCGCTGTTGGGTAAGGGCCGTTCCTATATGTTGCCTACTTGTACTTCCGAAGTGCTTAGTACAGTGCTCTGCACACAGTAAGCACTCAATAAATACGATTGAATGAATTCACCTCTCCCTTTGAACTCTCATAGCTGATCTGTCACTAAGTATGCTAATTCTTAATTAATATTTTATGAGAAGATCCACCATCTCTATTTTTATAGTTTCTATTACTTTAGTTAGTACCTAACCACCCTTTGCCTTGAATGCTTTAATATTCGCCTTTTCACTTTTTCCAGTCTTCAACCTGTTCCCACTCATGTTGTCCCTTTCATAGCACTACCTTCCCCAAGGTCGCTCTGATTATGATACTCCCCTGATTAGTACCTATGATGGGAAGCAACATGATCTGTTGGGAGTCAGGGGGCTTGGGTTTTAATCCCATCTCTGCCACTTTTCTCCTGTGTGACCTTGTGCAAGTCATATCACTTCTCAGTGCCTTAGTTTTCTCATCCTTGTCTTCCCTCCCAAACCTTGTCCTCTCCCTGACTTTCCCATCTCTGTTGACGGCACTACCATCCTTCCCGTCTCACAAGCCCGCAACCTTGGTGTCATCCTCGACTCCGCTCTCTCATTCACCCCTCACATCCAAGCCGTCACCAAAACCTGCCGGTCTCAGCTCCGCAACATTGCCAAGATCCGCCCTTTCCTCTCCATCCAAACTGCTACCCTACTAATTCAAGCTCTCATCCTATCCCGTCTGGACTACTGCACTAGCCTTCTCTCTGATCTCCCATCCTCGTGTCTCTCTCCACTTCAATCCATACTTCATGCTGCTGCCCGGATTATCTTTGTCCAGAAACGCTCGGGACATATTACTCCCCTCCTCAAAAACCTCCAATGGCTACCGATCAATCTGCGCATCAGGCAGAAACTCCTCACCCTGGGCTTCAAGGCTCTCCATCACCTCGCCCCCTCCTACCTCACCTCCCTTCTCTCCTTCTACAGCCCAGCCCGCACCCTCCGCTCCTCCACCGCTGATCTCCTCACCGTACCTCGCTCTCGCCTGTCCCGCCATCGACCCCTGGCCCACGTCATCCCCCGGGCCTGGAATGCCCTCCCTCTGCCCATCCGCCAAGCTAGCTCTCTTCCTCCCTTCAAGGCCCTGCTGAGAGCTCACCTCCTCCAGGAGGCCTTCCCAGACTGAGCCCCTTCTTTCCTCTCCCCCTCGTCCCCCTCTCCATCCCCCCGTCTTACCTCTTTCCCTTCCCCACAGCACCTGTATATATGTATATATGGTTGTACATATTTATTACTCTATTTATTTATTTATTTATTTTACTTGTACATTTCTATCCTACTTATTTTATTTTGTTGGTATGTTTGGTTCTGTTCTCTGTCTCCCCCTTTTAGACTGTGAGCCCACTGTTGGGTAGGGACTGTCTCTATGTGATGCCAATTTGTACTTCCCAAGCGCTTAGTACAGTGCTCTGCACATAGTAAGCGCTCAATAAATACGATTGATTGATTGATTGATTGATAAATGAGGATTTAAACCTACTCTTTCTACTTAGACTGTGAGCCTCATATGAGACAGGGACTGTTTCCAACCAGAAAATCTTGTTTTTACACCAGCATTTAGTACAGTGCTTGGAACATAGGAAACACTTAACAAATATCATTTTTTTTAAAAAAGGCAAATAAAACCTCCTCCCACTTGACAAGCAGATTAAATGATGATTACTAATCCTATGCTTCAAGGCTGTCTGCCAATCATTCCAGCAATCAATAGCATTTATTGACTTCTTACTGTGTGCAGAGCACTGGATTAGGCCTTCCTTGTCCTTATGCATCCATTTATTTTTTAAATGGTGTTAACTGCGTACTATATGCCTGGCACTGAAGTAAATGCTGGGATGAATACAAGTTAAGCAAATTAATACAAGTTAGATACATAAGATCCAAGTCACTTATATATCTGTAATTATATTTATATTGATGTCTGTTTACTTGTATTGCTGTCTGTCTCCCCTTCACCATCCCCACAGACTGAGTTCATTGTGGGCAAAGAATGACTCTATTTCTGTATTGTTACTTTCCCAAGTGCCTAGTACAGAGCTCTGCACACAGAAAGTGCTCAGTAATTAGTATTGAAAAGTTAATCAGGTTTGACTCAGTCCCTGTCCCATGTAGGGCTCAGTCTTAATCCCCATTTTACAGATGAGATAAAGGTGGCACAGAGAATGGAAGTGACTTCCCCAAGGTCACACAGCAGAGAAGTAGCAGAAATGTGACTAGAACCCAAGTCCTCGGACACACAGCCTCATGCTCTTTCCATTAGGCCACTCTCCTTCCCAATCCCCACTGTTTCCTATGTGCCTTCATTTCCCTTTGCACATGCACATACCTGGCTCTGGCCTAAGTCAATCAATGGTATTTAAGTGATTACTGTGTGCAGAAAACTGTATGAAGCACTTGGGAGAGTACAACAGAGTTGGTGAACACATTCCCTGCCCACAATGATCTTAAAGTCTAGTCTTAGTCTATAGTTTAAGCAATCTACTCACCCCACCCCACCACAGGTATTCATGGTCCCCCAACTACTGACACATTATTCCCCCTATCTGGAATCTCTCCTATTTCTTCATTTTCTTACAAGGGTTACCTGTTGTCAGAAGTTACATCTTCCAATGTCTCCCAAGGGGTTTCTTAGAGACAGACATTATGCTAAGCTCTGTGGAAACATTCAGGGATTTCTGAATCACATGGTCCTCTGGAAAATCCAGTTGTAAAGGGTTGGAAGGGGTGAAAGGAAGCAACCTAGGAGGAAACAACTGAACACAGTCAGTTAAAATATCACTTTCATCTCAAGTTAAATATGTAGGAAACAGAACTTTTCACCCCAATTTTCTTTTCCATACAAATTTCTTATCATGGTAGACAATTCCACCATTCATCCTTCCTTAAACAGTCCACAACTGTGCTATTATCTTTGACTCCTCTCTCTCTCTCTTACTTCCCCTATTCAGTGTGTCACCAAATCCTGTTAGGTTGTTCCTCAACATCTTCAGAAACAGCCCCTTTCTTTCCATTTAAACAGTCCTTATGCTGACCCATGCACTTTTCATATCCCTCCTTGACTTACTGAATCAGACTCCTCACTGACCTTCCTGCCTCCAGAGTCTCCTGCTCCCATACCATACTTCATTCTTGGAAAAGCAGCATGGCTTAGTGGATAGAGCACGGACCTGGGAGTCAGAAGGACCTGAGTTCTAATCCCAGCTCCATCACTTGTCTGATGTGTGACCTTGGCCAAGTCACTTAACTTCTCTGTGCCTTAGTTATCTGATCTGTGAAATGGCAATTAAGACTTGAGTCCCATGTAGTACAGGGACTGTGTCCAACCTAATTTGTTTGTAGCCATCCCAGCACTTAGTACAGTGACTGGGATGGAGTAAGCTTTTGTTCATTCAGCTGCCCCATTTCTTTTTATGTTATTGCACGAATATATCCCCACTCTGCAAAGAACTCCAGTAGCTGCTCATCTCCACATATAGCAGAAATTTCTGACAACTGGATAGAAGGCACTCTGACATTTTCTTTTCTACTCACAAACTCTCTTCTCTCACAAACTCCAGCTTGCACACTTAGTTCCCAAGCTAGCCTATACTGTGCCTCATTCTTGTCTCTCCTGCCCTGCTCTCTTGCCCACATCCTACCTCATGCCTCAAACTTCATCCTCTTCACATCTAACAGACCATTGTTCTCCATATTCAAGCTCTTAGTACAGTGCTCGGCATACAGTAAGTGCTCAATAAATATGATTGAATGAATGTATTAATGAAAATTCAAAGTCCTTCTGGAAGCATATATCCTAGAAGCCTTCCTTGTTTGAGTTCTGATCTCCCCATCTTCCACAACTGTTCTTATGCTATGCCTATATCTTACTTGTACCTATTTGGAATTCATTTTAATGTCTGTCTGCTCCACTAGGTTTTAACCTCCTTGAGGGCAGGGATCATGTCTACTCTTTTTATTGTAGTCTCCCAAATGCTTAGTACAGTGTTCTGCACTCTTCAAATGCTGTCGAGTTGTTTCAAACCCATAGTGACTCCATGGATCTACCCTCTCCAGGAGGTCCCATCTTCTGTCATAAAGTCATTCTGGTATGCATATCCATAGAGTGTTCTTGGTAAAGATACAGAAGTGGTTTTACTATTGCCTTCTTCCATGCATTAAAAACTTGAGTTTCTGCCATTGTCTTTGACCAATGTTTTGATCACTTGACTCTTTCTCATGCCACTGCTGCCCAGCAAGGTGAATCGACTTTGATGCTTTGGCTTAGACCTTTCCATTATGGGTAGCCCAACATGGCATAGCAAACAGTGTGGCTCAATGTAAAGAGCACGGGCTTGGGAGTCAGAGGTCATGGGTTCAAATCCTGGCTTAGCCACCTATCAGCTGTGTGACCTTGGGTAAACCACTTCACTTCTCTGAGCCTCAGTTATCTCATCTGTAAAATGGGAATGAAGACTGTGAGCCCCAAGTGGGACAACCTGATCACCTTGTAACCTCCCAATCACTTAGAACAGTGCTTTGCACATAGTAAGCACTTAACAAATGACATTATTATTATTATTATTACCAGCATAAGCAAACTCTCCTGCAATGATAAGGCATCACTTCATAGGAGGTGTTCAATAAATAGTACTGATTGATTGTTTACCCTACTTCAGAGGGACAGGTCTTCTACCTGGCAAGTCAGAATACAATATTTTTTTTTTCTATTTAAATAATTCCTCTAAAGATCTACCTTATCTACAGGGCCTTTCCAAAGAAACCTCCCATTACTGAGTGCTCCAGTCATCTTTTAGAGCATATTTACTTGATAAATTCTAGTTGTGTGCTTTAAATTCTTTCATTTACAGATATATTTGAGTATGCTTATTTGCAGTACTTCTATATTTGTGTTAATGTCTTCTCTGTAAAATTCTAAGGCCCTTGAGGGCATGGACTCTGTTTTTTTTTTCCTTCTATTGTTTCTACCTCACATTTTAAGCACTTACTATTGTTAAGCACTTACTATTTGCCAAGTGCTGGGGCAGTTACAATTTGATCACAGAAAACACAGCTCTGTTCCACATGGGGCTCCAAACTAACAGGAAGGGAAAGCAGATATTTCATGCCCATTTTACAGATGAGGATATTGGGACACAGGTAAGTGACTTGCCCACGATTCCACAGCAGGTAAGTGGCAGAACTGGGTTGAAAAGCCTAGTCTTTTGATTCCCAGTCTTGTGCTCTTCCACTGGGTCTCACTGCTTCTTCTGTGTTCAGGAGAGCCTTGTGAATGAATGGATAGGCTAATGAAAGCTGGAAGTAGTTACACGGGGGGTTGTTAGAGGATGATATTCTCTGTGTGAGATGAAGTCATAGACTGTAGCATCTTGAAAAAAAATAACATTTCTTTGACCAGAAATCAGAGATGATTCATGATTCAAGGGCCAAAGGCGGAATGAGTTATGCAGAGAAGCAGTGTGGCTCAGTGGATAGTGGCTCTCTCCCCCTCCCTCCAGGCTCGCATCTCCTCCTGCCTTCAGGACATCTCCATCTGGATGTCTGCCTGCCACCTAAAACTCAACATGTCCAAGACTGAACTCCTTGTCTTCCCTCCCAAACCCTGCCCTCTCCCTGACTTTCCTATCACTGTTGACAGAACTACCATCCTTCCTGCCTCACAAGCCCGCAAACTTGGTGTCATCCTCGACTCTTCTCTCTCGTTCACCCCTCACATCCAAGCCGTCACCAAAACCTGCCGGTCTCAGCTCCACAACATTGCAAGATCTGCCCTTTCCTCTCTATCCAAATCGCTACCCTGCTCGTTCAAGCTCCCATCCTATCCCGTCTGGACTACTGTATCAGCCTCCTCTCCTATCTCCCATCCTCTTGTCTCTCCCCACTTCAATCCATACTTCACGCTGCTGCCTGGATTGTCTTTGTCCAGAAACGCTCTGGGCTTGTTACTCCCCTCCTCAAAAATCTCCAGTGGCTACCAATCAACCTATGCATCTGGCAGAAACTCCTCACCCTCGGCTTCAAGGCTCTCCATCACCTTGCCCCCTCCTACTTCACCTCCCTTCTCTCCTTCTACAACCCAGCCCGCACCCTCCGCTCCTCTGCCGCTAATCTCCTCACCGTGCCTCGTTCATGCCTGTCCCGCCGTCGACCCCCAGCCCACGTCATCCCCCTGGCCTGGAATGCCCTCCCTCCACACATCTGTCAAGCTAGCTCTCTTCCTCCCTTCAAGGCCTTACTGAGAGCTCACCTCCTCCAGGAGGCCTTCCCAGACTGAGCCCCCTCCTTTCTCTCCCCCTCCTCCCCCCTCCATCCCCACCGCCTTACCTCCTTCCCTTCCCCACAGCACCTGTATATATGTATATATGTTTGTACATATTTATTACTCTATTTATTAATTTTAGTTGTACATATCTATTCTATTTATTTTATTTTGTTAATATGTTTTGTTTTGTTCTCTGTCTCCCCCTTCTAGACTGTGAGCCCACTGTTGGGTAGGGACTGTCTCTATATGTTGCCAACTTGTCCTTCCCAAGCACTTAGTACGGTGCTCTGCAAACAGTAAGTGCTCAATAAATATGATTGACTGATTGATAGAGCATGGGCTTGGGAGTCAGAAGGTTATGGGTTCTAATCCTGACTCCACCACTTCTCAGCTGTGTGACCTTGGGCAAATCACTTCACTTCTCTGGGCCCCAGTTCCCTCATCTATAAAATGGGGATTAAGACTTGTGAGTCCCACATGGGACAACCTGATTTCCTTGTATTCCCCACCCCCCCAGCACTTAGAACAGTGCTTGGCACATAGTAAGCACTTAACAAATGCCATCATCATTATTATAATTATTACTGTGGGTATGTTTTGGTGGATCTGCAGCAGTTTTTCTACAATTAAAAAATCATTCATATTGTAACTTTAGTAACTTTCAGAGAATACTGAGTGGCCATTTGCTTGTTTTTCCTGAGCCTCAGTACACTTGAGAGAATATGTCCTATCAGGCAGAATTCAATCTCTGTTCAGTGGGATTGCAAAACACCAAAATGTCATGGATGTGACAGATAATGTTGACCAATGAAGTCTTGTGAAATGGACCTAAGTGGCTTGGGAATGTCAGTAAAGTCCGAAGAGTAATCTTTCTGTCTTTGCTGCTATTTAAAATGACTTCCTCAAGCTTTGAGAGCGAGGTTTGTTAAAGGAGGTAACCTTTCAAATAAGTAGAAGAAATTGATTCCAGGAATAGATGATGATGATGTGGAGGAATAGTCATAGATGAGTATGAGAAGATATTTAAAAAGGAAAGATAAGAAATGATCTGATTATAAACAATTTAAACACCACCTTCT
Organism: Tachyglossus aculeatus; assembly: GCF_015852505.1. Lineage (NCBI taxonomy): Eukaryota > Metazoa > Chordata > Mammalia > Monotremata > Tachyglossidae > Tachyglossus > Tachyglossus aculeatus. The sequence goes on along the minus strand of NC_052066.1, from coordinate 134,346,099 downwards.
CTACTGAACTCAACTCACTTGCTCCTCTATCCTTTGTAGATCTCATACCACAACCCAATGCACTGGATCACCTCCACAGTCCACTTCCTTCACTCCTGTACAAGAGCTGCAAAGTGCTGCTTATGGAAATCTAGAAAGCTGGCTGACCTTGTCCACTTAGTTTATCCTTACATGCTTAACTTTGTTTCTCAGCCCTGCAAAATTATTTCTCCATCCTTATTGACACCCATGCCCATTTCACTTGCCAGTTGTTCCAGACGTTTTAGTCCCTCCTCAACCCTTGGTCTCTTCACCTCCCCCATCTCTTGCCTCTAACAATCTGGCCACCTACTTTATTGTTAACTGAAACTATCATGTGTGATTTCCCCCTAAAATCTTCCCTTCTCCTCTGCAGCCCCTCCCTCCCCCTGCCCCTTCTTCAACTCTTCCATCTTTCCCAGCAGTTCCTCAAGAAGAGATCTTCTGCCTTCTCTCAAAATACCACCCCCCTAAACCTGCACATCCGACCCCAACCCTTCACACCTTATCAAAGCACTTGTCTGCTCCCTTCATCCCTTCCTGAACACCATCTTCAACTGTTCATTCTCCAATGGCTTCTTCTCCACTACTTTCAAATATGACCATGTCTCCCCTATCCTTAAAAACCCCCCCCTCCCTTGACCCCACAGCTCACTCCAGTTAACACCCCCATATCTCTCCTACCATTCCAAACTCCTTGGGTGAGTTGTCCTAATCTACTCTTTCTAATTCCTCTTCTCCAGTTCTCTCCTTGGTGGCCTTCTGTCTCTTCCCACTCCAATCCATACTTCACTCTGCTACCTAGATCATTTTTTTTTTCCAAAAACATTCAAGGACATGTTTTCCCACTCTTCAAGAATCTCCAGGGCTTGTCCATTCATTTCTGAATCAAACAGACATTCCTCACTCACTACCAGCTTTAAAGTACCCAATTACCTTGCCCCCTCCTATCTCACCTCAGCATTCTCCTTCTACAGACCTGCCCACACACTTTGTTCTTATAATGCTAACTTTCTCTCTGTACCTCAATCTTGTGTATCACATTTTCAGCCTCTAGCCCACTTGCTGCCACTAGCCTGGAATGCCCTTCCTCTTCATATCTGACAGACAATTGCTCTCCACCCCCTTCAAAACTGTATTGAGAGAAACATCTCCTCCAAGAGGCCTTCCCTGACTAAGCTCTCTTCCTTTTCTTCCACTCCCTTTTGGGTCACCCCGAGTTACTCCCTTTATTCATCCCTCTCCCAGCCCCATAGCACTTATATACATATCTGTAACATATTAATATCAGTCTCCCCCTCTAGGCTGTAAGCTCATTATGGGCAGGGAATGTGTTTCTTATATTGTACCCTCCCAAGGGCTTAATATAGTACGCTACACCCAGTAAGCACTCACTTAACATGATTGATCTCATGCAAACCTCAGAAACCCCCTTCTTTAAAGCTCTTCTGAAGTCACATCCCTTCCAGGAAGTCTTCCCTAATTTCCAATCTCTTCACCATATGTCAGCCAACTCCCACATCAGAGGTTTTGTGTCCTCGAAGCACTTAGGTATTAACAACAAGACATATATTGTTACTTGTTTGTTTCTGCAATATACTTCAGTGTCCGTCTCCCCTGCTATATTATAAAGGCTTTGAGAGCAGGGATCACATCCACTAATTCTATTGAACTCTCCAGAGTGCCTAGTACAGTGCTCTCTACACTGTGAGTATTCAATAAATGCTATTGATCAATTCTTATCAATACCCTTATCCTTCTGAATGTGACATGAAATTAACACCAGTAGGTTAAATGGCAACATTTATTTTGAGTGCATTTTTTTTATCACCACAGTGTATTCAATGTGACATTCCCTTGCCTTTTCATTCATGCACTTTCTGTTCTCTCATTCATACATTTCCATGGTTGCACAATTGAAACAGGCAGGCAGATTTTTCTTAGTTGCTATTCTGTGTCTGCTGCAGTTGCTCTGGAAATCCAAAAAGGGCGTGCACACATCAGAATCACAAATGATACAAGGAAGCGTGCCATGTCTCCTGGGAACCCTGTTTCTATTAATGGGGAGGACAGGATCAGGAACACACAATAAGAAAACAGGGGAAGGCATTGGTGTCCTGAACTCAAAGCTTCCACTTTAACCTTGGCTTATGCACCTGAATTGCACAGTCACTAAGTCTGGACAGTTGCTAGGGAATGAAGATAGGCTTATCATATAAAAGATTCAACCATAAGGTGTACGAAGAAGTGGGGACATGCTGGCTATTTTTCCATTACTCTATGTTCAAATGCTGAAGGGCTCTAGAATAACAATGAGACATAATAGCTTGCTCCTGTGTTGTCTTAAGGACGTCATTTCCCAGAAGATCCAGTGGGGAATGTGAGACCAAACACCCTGAAACAATACCTTGCGATCTCTAGCTGAAAGGGGCATTGAAACAAATATCCCTTTTCTCTTACAGCTGCTATGGCATAGCTGACATAAAACTATCCTGACCCCAGGAGAATGCCTAAGCTGTTTCAGAGAGTCGCTTGGGATTTCAAGGGTAGATAATTTGGACTATAATTAGTAGAAGGGAGGTGAGAGAGCTGGGGCCCTTTCTAGAAGCAAAAGAGGAAATTTTAGCATAATCATCTCTGTTTTTGCAAATGATGATTGACAGTGCATCAAAAACAGCTTCTGTTTAAATACTATATGCAAGCCACATATAACATCCTGAATGGAGGCCAAGGGAGACCATCCCTTTCACTCCATGGAAACCTGGGTTCCTTTTTACACTGATATTGCTGAAAATATCTGGCTCAGAACTGAGCTTTGTGATGGGGCCATCTTTATAATGGCATAAATAGAACAGCAGATTTTTCTTCTGATGAGATATTTATTAAGGATTTGCCAGGTGCTAAATAGATACTAAATAATTAGATCAGCTATAATTCCTACTCCCAACAGGATTCCTATTCTTAGAAGTAGGGAGAATAGGTATCTGATCACCATCATGTAGAAGAGAAAACTAAAGCACAGTGAGTTAAGGTCACCCAGCAGATGGGTGGCAAAGCTGGGATTTGAATCCAGGTCTCCTGACTCCTGCTATGATGTCCTTATCAGTAGGCTGTGATTTCTCCAGATTTCTGAACAGTCAGGCATTTGAAAATACTCAGAACCTGCTTATTAAGGTATAGCTATAGCAGCAATAATGGACTAAGTTTACAATTAATAATCTTAGGCAAGGTGATTAGGAGAGCGCTGCCACTTCCTCAGAGATACGTAGATCTTGGGCAAAATTCAGTAATTTTGAACTTGTACCCAGTGAGAAGCAGGGAAGACTGTGAGCACGTTGAGATAGATTGCAGCTTCTGCAATGCAGAGAGATGGTTAATAATTCAAAAAATAACTTACCAGGGGCTGAAGACAGATCACTGGTCTTGAAAGAATCTCCCACTTGAAATTGAACCCTCTCTTAGAATGACTGAGCTGCGCTGCTGAAATTCTGGGCCTGGCTCACAAAGTGGAGCTGTCTTTTGGTTCAATGTGAGGCTCCAACTGAGGTTCACTTACACTCTTGCCCACTCCGCTCATGAAAATGCAGATTGGGCACCTTGAGGGTAAAAGTACCTCCTTGTTGCATTGATTGATTTGCTGTTCCTAGAGTCTTTTAGAGCCTGACTCTTGGTGTTTCAATCTTCATGAACCCTCCATGTAAGGAGACTGACTTCTCAATAGATTGTTCCTGGTCTGTCTGCTGCAATGGTTTCCCAGCAAACCACCTCTCTACCACATTGTTCAAAATTGCATTTTGCCATGTCTTTAAAACATTTATTCTGTCCCTCCCTGTTAGCTTCTACCCCTTTTCAGTTCTACCATAGAGCAGCTGCTTGGGAAACCTGCTATTGATAGAAATGTCACCCCGCCTGTTTCAATCTGGTTGGATGTGCAGGGTACTGATTTAGTGGAACAGGGAATCAACATTGCTAATCCTTAGTTGGAGTGAGATTCATTCCCCAAATTTATGATCTATGAAACTGCCCAGCAGCAAAGGCTGCCATTTTGATATCGTTTCCTTCTTCCAGTCTCCACTGTTTCCCCATCAAGATTTTCCCGTATTCTCCATGACCACCTCCATTACCCTTCTCCTGCCTTTGCCCTCCCCTCCCCAATCCCATGAATGTATTCAGCTGCACTTCATATTAGGAGATGAAGTTGCTGATGTTCATATTGCTGTCATGTGATAGTGTAATGGAGAGACAGTACCCATACTGTACCTATGAAAACAGTCAGGCGCCTCTTGTAGCATTTGGGAAGAATATTGAGTGGACTGATAGCATTTATAGAACACTCTACTAGATGACTGTGAGAGCACAATAGAACTAGCAGACCTGATTCCTCAAGGAGCCTTCTAGCTAATGGCAGACAGACACTAAAATATAGTACAGATTGGAAGAGGAAGAAAGGAGTATGAAAATATGAATGTAAGTTCTACAGTTTGTTGTGCGTAAGTGGCCCAAAAGTGTGAATGTGGGAGTTAGGTGCTAAAATGCAAGGAGATTAGGAATAATAATAATAATGATAATGATAATAGTAATTAATAATATTTGTTATGTGCTTACTGTGTGCCTTCTCTCCTTCTACAGCCCAGCCCACACCCTCCGCTCCTCTGCCCCTAATGTCCTCACCATGCCTCGTTCTCGCCTGTCCCACCATTGATCCCTGACCCACGTCATCCCCCTGGCCTGGAATGCCCTCCCTCCCCACATCCGCCAAGCTAGCTCTCTTCCTCCCTTCAAGGCCCTACTGAGAGCTCACCTCCTCCAGGAGGCCTTCCCAGACTGAGCCCCCTCCTTCCTCTCCCTCTTGTCTCCTTCTCTATCCCCCCGTCTTACCTCCTTCCCTTCCCCACAGCACCTGTATATATGTATATATGTTTGTACATATTTATTACTCTATTTAATTTACTTGTACATATCTATTCTATTTATTTGTTAATATATTTGGTTTTGTTCTCTGTCTCCCCCTTCTAGACTGTGAGCCCACTGTTAGGTAGGGACTGTCTCTTTATGTTGCTAACTTGTACTTCCCAAGTGCTTAGTACAGTGCTCTGCACACAGTAAGCACTCAATAAATACGATTGATTGATTGATTGCCAGGCACTGTTCTAAGCATTGGGATAGGTACAAGATTGGACACAGTTCCTGTCCCACATAGGGCTCACAGTCTTAATCCCCATTTTACAGATGAGGGAACTGAAGCCCAGAGACGTTTAATAACTTGCCCAAGGTCACACAGCAAAGTGGCAAAGTCAAAATTAGAACCCGTGACCTTCTGACTTCCAGGCTTGTGGTCTATCCACTAGGCTATGCTGATAATTAGGGAAAGGTCTCCTGGAGGAGATGGGACTTCAGAAGGGCTTTGAAATCTAAACTATAAGCTCATAGTAGGCATGGACTGCATCTAGCAACTCTGCCAAATTCTGTTCTCTAAAGACTTAATGCAGTGCTCTGCACATAGTAAACACTCAATAAGCACCAGTTCTTGACACACTGATTGGGGAGAGAGTACACAACCTAAGTGCAAATTGCCTAGGCTATATTTGGTTGGATATCAGGCATCCTAGGTGCCAGTAGCTGATCATCTTCCACTCAGTTGAAGGGGTTGATTTATTATATCCTCATGAACTGCTTCTTCTGATTGGTTCCTGCATACAGGATCTGATTAACTTGGAGATCTGCCGATCTTCTTACACCCTGAAACCACAGAGGGACACAGAGACTGAGAGAAAGACAGATTGTTTCTGAAAAAAATCTGTGTCATTTTCTGCAAGTCTTACAATACTGTGTCCTGACTCCCTTTTGCAAGGAGAAGTGGGGATGTGTCCACCACTGCTTCCTTTTCATCCTCCAAGAGCATCACAATGCTTTGTCCCAGCTTCTTGGAGTTGGGGAACCACAAAAGCTCTGTCCCAGCTCTTTGGGAAAGGTCAGACCATCCCCGCCTCCCCTGCCAGGGATATTCTTCTCCATAACTCTTGGCCATCATCCCACTGGTACCTGACAGGAAGCATAGGTGGGCTCCAAGAGGGGTGGTATTGGAGGGGGACAATCATTCTTTCATTCATTCATTCAGCCATATTTATTGAGCGCTTACTGTGTGCAGAGCACTGTACTAAGAGCTTGGAAAGTACAATTTGGCAACAGATAGAGGCAATCCCTACCCAACGACAGGCTCACAGTCTAGACAGAGAGGCAGCTATGGGAGGGGGCTCACCAGAATATCCCACCTCCCTCTTCCTGATCCCTGCCCATCTGTAACTAGGCTGGCACCCAAAGCAGTTTAAACCACTTGGGAAATGGACCAGGAGTAAAGAAACTGTGGCAGTTTATCTACTTATCTTGGATGATTTTACCACATAAATGGATTGTATTTCAAAATGACAGTCAGATTTCATGGAACCAGCAGGAAAGATAGAATGAGACATAATGAGTAAGCTTGCTTGAGAGAAATGAAGAAAGTGAAATGGGGTGCAATGGGAGAAGATGGTGGATAAGTAATAATAATCATGACATTTGTTAAGCACTTACTATGTTCCAGAAACTGTACTAACCACTTGGAATAAGAATGATGATGGTATTTAAGTGCTTACTTTGTGCCAGGCACTCTACTAAATGCCAGAGTGGATACAAGCAAATAGAGTTGGACACAGTCCCTGTTCCATGTGGGGTTCACATTTCCAATCCCCATTTTACAAATGATGGAACTGAGGCCCAGAGAAGTGAAGTGACTTGCACAAGGTCATACAGCAGACCAGTGGTGGAGCCAGGACAAGAACCCATGACCTTCTGACTTACAGGCCCATGTTCTTTCCACTATGCCATGCCACTTCTAAATTATGGTATTTAAATGCTTATTATGTGCCTGGGACTGTACTAAGGGCTAGGCTAGATACAAGTATATTGGGTTGGACACAGTCTCTGTCCCACATGGGGCTCACAGTCTCAATTCCCATTTTACAGATGAGGTAACTGAGGCACAGAGAACTGAAGTGGTCACACAACAGACAGGTGGCAGAGCCATGATTAGAACTCATGATCTTCTGACTCCCAAGCCTATGCTCTATCCCCTTCACCATGCTGCTTCTGTAGGAAGGAGAAAGTTGATTGAATGCCTTTTAAGCACTCAATTATCAGGAGTTTCTAGTTGATGTGAAGAGCAATGGGCAACCATTGGAGGTATTTGAGTGGGGAAAAAGGAGCAAATTGTTGTTTTAGAAAAATGATCTATCTGGATGGCACAGTGAATTATGGACTGGAGATAAAGTGGAGGAAGGGAGATCAGGAAGGAGACTGATGCAGTAATCCAGGCAAGATAGGACAAATGCATGTATCATTATGGTACCTCTTTAGATGGAGAGGAGGGGATGGATTCTGAACATTCAGTGGAAATGTAATGATAGGATTTGGCAATAGATTGAATATAGAGGTTGAAAGAGAGGGAAGAAACTGAGGTGCAGGTGAAAGGGTTAGATTTCAAAAGCAGGTGGGCAATTTCTTCTAGAAAGACCATGGAGGAGGATGTGGGCAGGGATTGTATCTACCAACTCTGTTGTTTTGTACTCTCCCAATCACTTAGTACAGTACTCTGTCCACAGTGAGCCATTGATTAATGAGTGAGGGGCTGCGAAGGTGGGAGGGAAATGGAGATTTGGGGTTGCTCATACCTAATGGTTTAGATTTTGCCTGCAAGGAATTGGCAAGGTTATCATGGCTGAGGGAGGGGGGAATAGGGTCACTGCAGGCTGTAGGAATGAATTCAATATCTGGTGTAGTCGGTGGGGGAATTGACATTCATTCAGTCATATTTATTGAGTGCTTACTGTGTGCAGAGACATGGGAATAGATGAGGGAGAAAAACTTAATGTTTCTAAGCAGAAGGAAAGTCACAATTACAGCATCCCTAAATATGACATTTCAGTCAGTATACTTACCTCACCTTATCACAGCTCTTATGCACATATACATAATTCATTTTAATGCCTGTTTCCTCCTTCAGACTGTCAACTCCTGGTGGGCAGGGAACATTTCTACCAACTCTGTTGTATTGCATTCTCCCAAATGCCTAGTATAGAGTTCTGCAAATGGTAAGCACTTAATATATTGCATCGATTAGAAAGATATACGTTTCCAGTTTTCTCCTTCCAATTATAGACTAAAATCCTATGAAACATAGGCTGCACTCTGTTCTCTGGCTGGGAGAGATAATAGGATCAGTTAACACTGCTCAAAGAGTATACAGATTTAAGTGCATAGATAACATAGAAGGGAAAGAGAATATGGGAAGTGAAGGTTTCATTGGGGAAGGCTTCTTGGAGAGGATGTGATTTTAATAAGACTTTGAAGGTAGAGAGGGTAGTGGTGTGTTATATATGAACGGGGAGGGATTTCCAGGCCAGAAGCAGGACATGGACAACAGGCTGCTGGCAAGACCAGACAAGGTGGAGAAGTGTTCAGGCAGGGAACCAGTGAGGAAAACTAGGAGGAATGTGAGCTGACTGAGAGCTTTAAAGCCAATGGTAAAGAGTTTCTGTTTGATACAGAGGAAGATGGGCAACCAATGGAGGTTTTTGAAGAGTGGGGAGATGTGAACCGAATGCTTTAATAGAAAAATTATCTGGGCAGCAGAGTGCAGTATGGACCAGAGTGGGAAGAGGTAGGGATGAAATGATGAGACTGATCCAGTAGTCAAGGTGGGATATAAGGGCTTGGATCAACAGAGTAGCAGTTTGAATGGAGAGGAAAGAGTGAACTGTAGTGAAATTGTGAAGTCAAAATTGACAGGATTTGGTGACAGATTGACTATGTGGGTTGAGAGAGAGGGATGATTTAAGAAGAATACCAAGATTATGCATGCATTGTGCGACAAGGAAGATAGTGGTATTGTCTAAAGCAGAGTGGCTTAGAGGAGTCTGAGGTAGTGGCTTCTAATCTCTCCTCCACCACTTGTCTGCCGTGTGACCTTGGGCAAGTCACTTAACTTCTAGGTGCCTCAGTTACCTCATCTGTAAAATGGGGATTAAGACTATGAGCCCCACATGGGACAATTTAGTTTCCTTGTATCTACCCCAGCACTTAGAACAGTGTTTGGCACATAGTAAGCATGGGGAGCACGGTGTCTGGGTGGAAAGATGAGTTCTGTTTTAAACATTTTAAATTTGAGATGTCAGTAGGACATACAGGTAGAAACACCTTAAAGGAAGGAGGAAATGCAAGACTGCAGAGGAGAGAGATCCAGGGCTGGAGAGGTAGATTTGGGGATCATGTGAGCCCATTGTTGGGTAGGGACCGTCTCTCTATGTTGCCGATTTGTACTTCCCATGTGCTTAGTACAGTGTTCTGCACAGAGTAAGTGCTCAATAAATACAATTGAATGAATGAAAGAATGAATAGAAATGGTAGTTGAAGCCATGGACGTGAATGAGATCTCCAAAGGAGTGAGCGATTGCAAATGAGACCCATAACTGAGCTTTGAGGGACTCTCATTGTTAGGGGTTGGAAAGCTGAAGAGCCTGTGAAAGAGTTGGGAAAGAGAGGCCAAAAAGATAGGAGGTGAATCAGGAAAGGATAATGTCAGTGAAGCCCAAGTTAGATAATCTTTCCAAGGCAATGGGATGGTCAACAGTGTCAAAGGCAGCTGAGAGGTTGAAGATGATTAGGATGGAGTTGAGCTACTGGATTTGTCAAGTAGTTTATTGGTGACATCTGAGAGGGCAGTTTCCATGGAGTGAAGGGGGCAGAAGCCAGATTGTAAGGAGTCAGGAGATAATTGGAAGAGAGGAAGTGGAGGCAGAGGATACAGGACATATAGTTATTTTTTGCAGTAGTGGAAATAGTTTTAACAAGCCATCCACCCTCTCTTACTTGCCCCTGTGAACAAGAACCCATATTGCAACATGAATGAATCAAGCAAAAACTCCTCACTCTCAGCTTCAAAGCTCTCCATCACCTCGCCCCTTCCTACCTCTACAGCCCAGCCCACACATTCCACTCCTCTGCTGCTAACCTCCTCACTGTGCCTCATTCTCGCCTGTCCCGCTGTCAACCCCTGGCCCACATCCTACCTCTGGCCTGGAATGCCCTCCCTCCACACATCCGCCAAACTAGCTCTCTTGCTCCCCTCAAAGCCCTATTGAGAGCTCACCTCCTCCAGGAGGCCTTCCCAAATGGAGCCCCCCCTTTTCCTCTGCTACTCTTCCCCTCATCATCACCCCACCCACCCTGCCCCCTCCCCCCTCCCCTCCCCTCCCCCTCCCCCTCCCCATAGCACATGTGTATAATTGTACATATTTATTACTCTAGTTTTTTAATAATGTGTTACATAGTTATAATTCTATTTATTCTGATGGCATTGACACCTGTCTACTTGTTTTGTTTTCTTGTCTGTCTCCCCCTTCTAGACTGTGAGCCTGTTGTTGGCTAGGGACCATCTCTATATGTTGCCGATTTATACTTCCCAAATGCTTAGTACAGTGCTCTGCACATAGTAGGCGCTCAGTAAATATGATTGAATGAACGAACGAATGAATGACTGAGAGTAATGACAGGTGTTTTCTGGGGTCATAGAATTCAATCATTCATTCAATCATATTTATGGAGTGATCACTGTGTGCGGAGCATTGTACTAAGTGCTACACTTAAGGTAAGTGTAGAAGAAAATATCTCCAAGTCCACACCATTGTGTCATCCTCAACTGCATAAACCATCATTGAGTAGGGCACTCAGTTTGATTTTTAATAGTTTGGGAATCTCTACCACTTTCTTGTGTAAAAGCAAAGAATAAAGCATGCACATGTACACATGTGCACCAACACTCACGCAGACTAGGTTGTCTGTCTTATATGAAATAACACCATTGACAGTGAAGTTCACTAATGTATCACTTGTCTGCTGTGTGACTTTGGGCAAGCCACTTCTCTTCTTTGTGCCTCAGTTTTCTCATCTGTTAAGTGGGGATTAAGACTGTGAGCACCATGCAGAACAGAAACTGTGTCCAACCAGATATCCTTGTATTCACCCCAGTGCTTAGTTCAGTGCCTGGCACATTGTAAGTACTTAACAAATACCACAGTTGTTATTATTATCTATACTTCACTCTGCTGCCTGGTTTATCTTTGTGCAGAAACGCACTAGGCATTTTACTCCCCTCCTCAAAAATCTCCAGTGACTGTCTGTCAACCTACAAGTCAAGCAAAAACTCCTCACTTTTGGCTTCAAGGCTCTCCATCACCTCACCCCTCCTACCTCATCTCCCTTCTCTCCTTCTACAGCCCAGCTTGCACATTCTGCTTCTCTGCTGCTAACCTCCTCACTGTACCTCGTTCTCACCTGTCCCACCATCGACCCCTGGCCCACACCCTTCCTCTGGCCTGGAATGCCCTCCCTTCCTCCAAGCACATCCACCAAGCTAGCTTTCTTCCTCCCTTCAAAGCCCTACTGAGAGCTCACCTCCTCCAAGAGGCCTTCCCATACTGAGCCCCATTTTTCCTCTCCTCCTCCCCATCCCCCGCCCACCTCCTTCCCCTCCCCACAGCACTTGTATATATTTGTAAAGATTTATTACTCTATTTTACTTGTACATATTTACTATTCTATTTATTTTGTTAATGATGTGCATATAGCTTTAATTCTATTTGTTCTGACAATTTTGACACCTGTCTACATGTTTTGTTTTGTTTTCTGTCTCCCCCTTCTAGACTGAGCCCGTTGTTGGGTAGGGACCACCTCTATATGTTGCTGACTTGTACTCCCCAAGCGCTTAGTGCAGTGCTCTGCACACAGTAAGCACTCAATAAATATGATTGAATGAATGAATGTGGTTTAAGAGCATAGGATAGTCAATATCAGATCATCAATAAAATACACCTGTGCTGTTTTTCCAAAAGTGATAGTGGGTGGCATGGAGTCATCCACACTCTCTCATCTAGTTCCTTCATGAATAATTGCATTTAAATAATTGCATTGATTGAAAGATGATTTTTCAAGATAGTGCAATCTGAGTCTGTGAACAACTAATCAGTGGTACTTACTGAGCGTTTACTGTGTGCAGAGCTTGTACTAAGCTGTGAAAGTATTTGCCCCAGCTGTCTTGGTATAGAGCACAGTGTATCCCCTGGTTTGGGATATTCAGGGTTCAAGTGTTGGCTGCACATGCCCCATGAGACTGTTGTCTAGTGGGGACTTTCCCCTACATTGTGGAGTCTGAGAGAGTTAGGATGACTCTGACCCCATCCTGGAGGCTGAGATGATCTCAGCCCCATCCAAGTTTCCTCAGTCAGGGGAATGTTGGACCAGATCATCCTGTATTCACTAGTAGACTCAATGTTTCCCCTAAACTTTGTACCCTCAGCTGTCTTGGAGCTTCACTAGTCTGGATCCTGCATACGTCAGATAAGTCCCCAAAGGGATGCATATCTTGGTTCTTAAAGGCCAACAGATGGCCAGGGTTGGGTGAACACAAAGGACACTGCCATCAACCTCAATGTCAGCTGAGCCTCAGTCCCTATATAATTGGTGCCAGGAACCACTGGGGATATGAGGAGAGAAATGCGGAGCATAGGGAAAGCACTTAGGGAGATTGAGTTTTGATAGAAGCTTATCCTAGGGAAGGATAAAATAGATCTACTCATAGCCATATTCAAACTTTCTCGGAATGTGAAATTAGCCCCTGAAGGTCCTGAGATGTTATCCAGAGGAGTTTGCCAATGTGGATCATTTTTATAAAGATTTGGGTGACATAACTTTTATGCTCTTACCCTGAAGGTTGAGAATAATTTAAGAAAGTTAATTAGAAAGTTACTGTGTCTCAGTGAGCCAAACCAAAGAAGAACTCAAGAGCTCTCCTGAAACATGACTCTCACCAATTTTCTTTAAAACAGAGGTCAGGTCACAGAAGTGCCTGAGAGTCAAGTGGTTATAAAAGGGGTTGCAGTGATATTCCATCCATGAAGGCTGCTCATGTCCATGGAATGTCCTGCCGACCAGGGATGTCAGGGACTATACTACTTCAGGGGGAGGGAATTAGGGGAGAGGTGAGGAAGCTACAGCAGGAAGAGATGGGAGTTGGACAGCAATCAATCAACGGTACAATTGAACAATTACTATGTGCAGAGCACTTTACTGAGTGCTTCAGAGTACAGTAGTGGAGTTAGACCTGCCCTCAAGGAGCTTGTATATCTAGTCGAGGAGGCATTAAAATAAATTACAGGTAAGGGAAGCAACAGAGTATAAGGATATATAAATACATTCTGTGAGGATGTGGTGAGAATTAAAGTGCCTAGGGGGTCTGAACTGAAGTGCATAAGTGATGCAGAAGGGAGGGAAAATAGGGTGGGGAAATGATAGGTTACTTAGGGAAAGCTTCCTGGAGGAGCTTTTTCATATGGCTTTGAAAAAGGAGTGATGGTCTACTGGATACAAAGGGGAGGAAGTTCCAGAAAGTAGAGAAGGCATGAACAAGGAATCACTGATGGGAGAGATGAGGTTTAGGCACAGTAGGGATGTTGGTGTTAGATGAACAAAATGTGCAGACTGGGTTCCAGCTGGAGAAAAGCAAGAATAAGTAGGGAGAGAGCTGACTGTATGGTTTAAAGCTAAATGGTGAGGACTTTCTGTTTGATGGGATGACTTTTGGAGGAATGGAGAGAGATGTGCAGGTTTCGTTTTTGTTTTTGTTTTAAAGATGACTTGTGCAGCCAAATAAAATATGGCTGGGGAGGGGGAGAGGCTGGAGTTCAGGGAAGAGACTGAGGCAGAAATCATGATGTCATGGACAGGAATGGGTTCATTTCCAGACTTGTTTTCTGTCCTCATTCAAGTGAACAGGTAAAATAACGGTGCTCTATTTCAATGCTTATAGTTATGCCTTTTAGTATTTATGATAGATTTCCAAGCAACCATTACCAATCCACTCTCCCTGCATGAAACAAATTAAATCAACAAGACTCACTTTGAAAGGGGGTGGTGTCACTTTCCTTGTAACCCCCAATGCCTTTTTTGTACCAACCCATCTCCCCCATCCCTCTCTTCCCCTTTCTTTCAAGTATTTATAATCCATTTCTACCACCCACTCCAATTATTAGTCATGGTCATCTACCTCCCCCCACCGCCCCCCACAAATCCTCTTCTAACTTTCTGAAACCCTTTGATCCCTTTTTCACATGCTTTCTCTTTTTTCCAACTCTACATTGATTCTTGAGGAATTCCTTGTCCATGAGGTCATTCCCATTGATCCTTCCACTGCCCACTTCTTATCACTCCTTTAATGCCACTGACCACTAGCTCCACCCCACCTTAGCCACTCTCCAACTTGTACACACACTTCATTTCACCACCTCTTGTCTCTGCATAATCTCTATCCTTACAAACTCTGAAATCCCTCTCTATGACCTCAGCCTCCTCATCTTCCTTCTCTTCCATACACCCTCCTCCCTCTAAATCAGTTCTGTCTCCCTACAGATACCTCCAGTCTTTGACTTGCTCCAATTTTCTCGTCATCATGCCCCATTTAGTCTCCATAGGAAACCACTTTCTCTTGACACACAAACTGATGCCTTCAAAGCCACCTCTATATTGAACTCTACTCATTCCCTTCTTTATCTCTTCATCAATCTTGTACTACTAGCCCACAGCCCTGGATCAGTTCTACAGTACACTTCCTGCTTCTGCGTAGAAGATAATAATAATAATATTTATGGTACTTAAGTGTTTACTATGTGCCAATCACTACTCTAAAACACTGAGATAGATACATGATAATCAGGCTGTCCCACGTGGGTCCCATACTCTTAATCCCCATTTTACAGATGAGGTAACTGAGGAACAGAGAAGTTAAGCAGCCTGCCCAAGGTCACACAGCAGACAAGTGGAGGAGCAGAATTAGAACCCACATTCTCTGACTCCCAAGCCTCTGCTCTTTCCACTAAGACACGCCGCTCAAAGTGCTGCTGGCAGAATTCCAGATATCAGGCCAACCTTATCCATCTAGGTTTCATCCTCACCTGCTTTAACTCTGCCCTCTCTGGCAACACTATTTCTCCATCCCACATCAAGGGCTTTGTAGGCACTAAATACATGCCATTGTTTGTTCCTTGTTGACTCTTTGCACAGCATCCTTGACAGTTGTCCAGACATTCAACCCCCTCCTCAAATGCGTTCTCCCTACCATCCACCATCTCTTGCCCCTAATGACCTGGTTAAGTACTTTACTGAGAACCCCACTCCGTCCCCAGACTGTTCCCAGTAGACTGAAAACTCACCGTGGGCAGGGAATGTGTCTCTTTATTGTTATATTGTACAGTCCCGAGGGCTTAAGAAAGTGCTTTGCACTCAGTAAGCACTCAAAAAATATGATTGAATGATTGCATGAAAATTGAAACTACCAGGAAGCAGCATGGCTTAGTGGATAGAGCAGGGGCCTGGGAGTCAGAAGGACCTGGGCTCTATCCTGGCTCTGCCACATGTCTGTTGTGGGCAAATCACTTAACTTCACTGGGCCTCAGTTACTACATCTGTAAAACGGGAATTGACTGTGAGCCCCACGTAGGACAGGAGACTCTGTCCTACCTGATGAGCTTGATCTACCCCAGCACTTGGTAAAGTGCCTGTCGCATAGTAAGCACTTAAAAAATACCATTAAAAATGCTGAGGATACCCTCTGATTCATTCATTCAGTTGTATTTATTGAGCATTTACTGTGTGAAGAGTACTGTGACTGGGAAGCCCCCTGCCTCCATTCCCACTATTCCTCGTCCATCCAACATTTGAGTGGAATGACAACTTCAACTATTTTCTGCTGAGCCCTAGTAAAGATAACTATTATTATTATTATTATGTCAATCATTGGTATTTATCAAATGTTTACTGTGTGCAGAGCACTGCACTACAGAGCCGGTAAGTGTTGGGGTAGCTACAAAGTAATCAGGTTGGACACAATCTATGTCCCACATGGGGACTACAGCTTTAATCCCCATTTTACAGATGAGGTAACTGAGGCACACCTCTCTCAGGGTCACACCTGGAGAATTTCCAGTACTCTACTAGTTTCAACTACAGAAAGGAGAGTCGAGCAGAAGCATTTCCATTCCTAGCTTGGGCAGTGGCTAGTGAATGGAAGGCAATCTGCTACAAGTGAAAACTCACCTGAGCTGGGCAGCAGTGACATGGGAGAGAATTGAGGGCAGGCATTCAAGTTTACTGCGCAGAAGGAGGCAGTGGTAAACCATTTCCATATTTTTACCAAGAAAACTCTATGGATACACTACCTGAATGATGGATATACTACCTGAATGATGGCAGGTGGAGGTGGGGTGTTCCGGGAGAGATGTGTCCATGGAGTTGATATGGGTCGGAGAAGACTGTACAGCATAAAACAAGACAAACTGAGGCACAGAGAAGTGAAGTGATTTGCCTAAGGTCACACAGCAGATAAGTGGTGGAGCTGGGATTAAAACCCAGTTCCTTTTGACTCCCAGACCCCTGCTCTATGCACAAGGTCATGCTGCTTCACCACTTCACTATAAACATTTCCTATTTGCCAAGCACTATATTAAGCCCTGGGATTAATATAAGGCTGTTACTAAAACTGCATCATTGGGTTTAGTAGTCAGTCACTCAATACATCCACTAACCCATTCCACTAAAATCTTCTCATCTCTTGTAGAAGACAAGTCATTGAACAAAAGTCAGTAAGCAGCAGAGAATAAAAATAAACTTTCAGGTTATCTTACCTATGATTTTCTAAAGTGGAAAAAATAGGAAGAGTGTTTTATAATGCTAGTTTTATGACAATTTGACTTTATTCAGAAAGTAAACTGTGTACTATGGAGTAATTTGTTTATATCTAAGAAAAATCTAACAGTATTTACTGGTAAAACAGATTAAAATCATTAATTTTGGAGAAAGGGTATAATTTATGGGAAATAGATATCACACTGATATGGACTCCAACTCTAATTTAGTTCTTCACCCCCTGCCTCTAGGCAGAAGAACAATGAAATTACCCCTAATAGTTATTTATGGAATTTTTTTAATGCAAAGTAGAGTTGATCCTTCCTGTATTTGGTGAGGTTCAAATGAGCCAGGAGTGGGGGAACTGCAATGGATTTCAAATCTATATTTTCAACCATCTGTCATCCTAGCCACATGAAGATCCTATGCAAGATGTGATTGGTTTAATATCATTTGCCAACAGCATTAATTCAAAAAAAATCATCTCTCTCCTGAAATGTCTCACTTAATTACATCTAAATATATCAGTTTTATAAATTGTATTTTTATTCGATTTCAAAATGTACTATTTGGGATCTCAACTAATAGGATATCAATTATCTCAGTGACCCCTTTGGATCTTTAGACTGTAAGCTCGTTGTGGGCAGGGAATGCATCTGTTTATTGTTGTACTGTACTCCCCCAAGCACTTAATAGAGTGCTCTGCACACAGTAACCACTCAATAAATAAGATTGAATGAGTGAATTAATCTAACGCCATAAATTCCCACTGGACTCAAGACCTGAATGGACATCTCCAGATATGCAGGTCAATACTTTAAGCCTTATTACAGTTTCAGACATCAGAGCCTTCATTGTCTTGAAGCGTAACTCTCGGCCCTTTATCTCTGTATCTCCTGGTATGCATTTCAATTTCAAGTTAGTGTGACTCAGATTGGTGGAGAAATAGGCCAGCTAAAATCAAATTACATTCAAGAAGACTCCAAGAGTCAAGTTTTATCTGTTTTGAAGTTGAGAGTTATTCTACCTCTTTTTGGTGAAGATTTTCAAGATGCTAGTTTGATCTATACAAATTGTACTTTTAAGATACCTAGCTTTGTATTTAAATAGTCAATTTTGAGATTAGTAAACTTTAGCTTGGTTTAATTTATGGCCATTTATTAACACCTTTTAAAATGTTCTTAATTTTCTAAAGTGATGGTTGACCACAGGTGGATCTTTGATAGGAACTTCAACTGTTACATCTGAAAAATGAGCAATGTACTTGAATTCAGTCTTTGAATAATTGAAAGCTGATGGAATGAGTTTCAAGAAAGAGAACTAAACATTTAGGGAAGTAACTAGATATGAGCTAGTGTAGGCTTTCACAGTAATAGATGTAAGCACTTCATACCGTGAAGGTCTGTCGGGTAAAGACTGTTCCTTGTTGAGCTTCTTTGGTCAAAGTTTAATTCAGGGATGAAAAGAATGCCATCCTCAAGCTTGAGTGAAATGGTAAATATGATAAACAGCAAGTGGACTCTCTTCATCTATATATATGCAATAGAGTGTGCATTTATAAAACCTAGATCCTAATCTCCCTCATGCCATCCCCAAGGGAAAGACAGAAGCAGCCACATAATGAAGCTTCCACAAAACTTAAAACCTAGTTTTGCCTGTCACTGTGTCTGTTATTAGTGCTGCTGGATTCTGAGTAGTAAGGAGCTTAAAATTCTGCTCCTGTAGCCACAGTATTTTGTCTATTTGTCCTAGACTCATGTTAGTATTTTATTTGTTTCATCCTTCCTTATGTGTTTATCAGTTCCTTCTTTCCACACATGATCTTAAATGATGAGTCACTTGAGGTCCAGAATCTGTTTAATTCTCCCCCATGCATTTTTTCCTAGTGTTGAGGACAGTGCTCTGCATAGAGCAAATACTTGATAAGTAGAACTACCACTACTACTTCTACTGCCAAGTTGTCCTCTCCCTGCCTTTTAATAACAGCTAGGAATATGTGTCTTGTCCAAGCTACATTTTCATAAAAGGAAAAGATACATTTAGTCAATAATAGAGAGTTGCCTATAAAATTGAAGACATCATCAATGTTAACTGGTGGAAATAACATGTGTAATAAAGATAAATCTAGGATTTATCTAGGAGAAATAGGATTTTAATCTAGGAGAAAACAATCATAATTAGACCTTGAAGGAATTACTGACTTCTCGCATTTGTTCTTTATAACATTTTAATGAAATGTGATTTCTTAGAGAGGCATAAAATACCAAAAGGGGCTGTCACAATTTGCATGCAAGGTGACATGCCATGAAATGGAACCTAACAACATTATTCCTTTGAGAAATGACAACACTCTCCCTTCATGTATGGATTATCATTGACAAAAAGAGACTTCTAAAAATGAATGACTGTAGTCTTGCAGAGAAGTTGTGATGCCATTTTTTTTTTACAAATAGAGTAGAAAAAAATCAGGGAAAGAAAGGCATTGCTGTTATCAAGAAAGGTTAGCAAATTTAAGATGGAAAGTGTATTACTTTTGCTTCACAGTGCAGCAGTGGCCTGCACTCTTGCTTAATGAATTGGGAAAGATCACAAGAGCATACTGATAAACCAGGAAAATGCTTAACCTGGGAGAGAAATATATCAAACATTTAAAATTCTTCCCCAGTCACAACAGAATGGCAGTCACATTAGTCCAGACATAAACATTTCATTGAAAAGGTAAATCAACTTACTCTCTGAATTGTCCACCTAGAATTCTTTTTTATCCTGCTAAATCACCCTCAATGCGTTCATCCATTTGCATGTTACAGAATTATAGACAATCTCTTAGGAATGGCAAGATACGCTGTGGATGTATTTATGACCTCTTAATGTCCTTCAAAGGTTAAATTTTATGTGGAATATGTTAGTGAATGCCTGCTGTAGTCAATCGTATTTCCCAACCTTAAAGTTATCCTCCTTCCTTCCTCTCATGCCCCCACGAGCTGGGGAGGGGGAAGGGGAACTCCAGCAGCCAGCCAAGTGCTAAGTTAAGAAACCACAGTGTATTTTGAAAGAAAATTGCTCTTAGGTCGCCAGGTTTGAAGGACAGCACAAGGAAATAGAAAACGATTGCAGCTCGAGCGTGCAAGCTACAGTAACTCCACCACAGTATCCAAAGGGATGTGTACAAAGTACAGCCCTCTACGCAGTTAAACCACATTCATTCATTCAATCGTATTTATTGAGCACCTACTGTGTGCAGAGCATTGTACCAAGCGCTTGGAAAGCACGGCAAACGCGTTACACTTTAAACACGGCTGGGACGGTGCTGGCCACACTATCCTCTCCCCCAAAGTATTTCCGTGCAAATATTGCAGGTGCCCACGCTCGCGTCCGCAGGGACTGAAGAGGTGGAGGGGGAAGCAGTTTTTTTGGAGAGGAGGAAGGAGGAAAAGGGGCTTTGCAGGAAGGGGGGACGGGGAGGCTGAGATCCCATTGCTGGTGACGTCCCCCGCCGCGCTCCCCTCCCTCCTGCCTCTCTCTCCCTCCCTCTCCTCATCGTTCAGTGCCAGCTCTCTGGGCTCCCGGCAGGAACTGTGCTGCGCGCTGCGCTCTGCGTCTGCGGACCGAGTGCTGGAATGAGACGTCGCTGAGACTGGGCGCTGCCCTCTGCTCTCCAGCTCGGCGGCGCTCCGGGCCACTGCGGCCTCCGAGAGACCCTCTCCCCTCCTCCCTCTCTCGCCTTGCGCCCTAAAAGCTTAGGAGGGCGGCGGGATAAGTTTCCCGGGACAAGTCTCTCTCTGGTGGCATTGGCTCCACAACTTTTGGAGTCATTTTCCTTCCCTTTCTCCCCGCCTCCAGTCCCCCATCCACGTTTCCCCCCCCCCTCCAGTGTCTCCCCTCCCATCCTCTCCTTACCTTCCTGAATGCCCCTTTCTTCTCCTCCCTCCTTCTCTGCCTGAATCACCTCTTACCAGTCTCCCCTCCCTCCCCACGAAGTTTCTCCCCCTTTTCCTGTGTCTCCCCTCCCATCTTCTCTCTACCTCCCTGAGTGCCCCCTTTTACTCTCTCCTCCTTTGCCTGAATCATCTCTTGCCAGTCCAGCCTCCCCTCCGCCCCCCCCAGTTTATCCCCCTTTTCCAGTGTCTCCCCTCCCATCCTCTCCTACCTCCCTAAATGCCCCCTTTTACTTTCTCCTCCTTTGCCTGTCACCTCTTGCCAGTCTCCCCTCCCGCCCCCCAAGTTTTTCCCCTTCCAGTGTCTCCCCTCCTATCCTCTCCTTACCTCCCTGAATGCCCCTTCTCCTCCCTTCTCCTTGCCTGAATCACCTCTTGTCAGTCTCCCTTCCCGCCCCCCCAAGTTTTCCCCCTTCCAGTGTCTCTCCTCCCATCGTCCCCTACCTCCCTGAATGCCCCCTTCTTCTCCTCCATCCTCCTCTGCCTGAACTACCTCTTGCCAGTTTCCCCTCTCGCCCCCTCAAGTTTCTCCCCCCCTTCCAGTGCTCCCCTCCCATCCTCTCCCTACCTCCCTGAACGTCCCCTTCTTCTCCTCCCTCCTCCTCCGCCTGAATCCCCCTCTTGCCAGTGTCCCCCTCCCTCTCCCTGAGCTTCTCCCTCCCTCCCACCCAACCACCCACCGCAGGTGCCCATGGCTCAGGCGGCACGGAGCTTGCAGTACTGAGAGGACCCGGATCCTGAGCCCGTGATGTCCAGCGCGAAACTCGAGGATTCCCCCCCTTGTAGGAACTGGTCATCGGGTCCGGAGCTGAATGAGACTCAGGAGGCTTTCTTGAACCCGTCGGACTACGACGATGAGGAATTCCTGCGGTACCTGTGGAGGGAGTACTTGCACCCGAAGGAGTATGAATGGGTCCTGATCGCTGGCTACATCATCGTGTTCCTGGTCGCTCTCGTGGGCAACGTCCTGGGTGAGTGGACCTGCTCCTGCCTCCGGGCCAGGGGCAGCCAGGGAGCCATTCCCCTTCCTAGCCCGAGTCCGAGCCGGGATGGGGGAAATGGGGATGGAGGGAGGGAGGGAGAAGAGGAGGAAGGATGCCAGCCTAACGAGAAAAGTTTCCGATTTGTTGCCAACCACCGAAGGATGCTCTCTGGGGGACGGGGTCTTTTTCTGGGTCCGGGGTTGGGAGGAGAAGGGGAGACCCCCATCGCAGCCCCGCCTCCCATTTATTCATTCATTCAATCGTATTTGTTGAGCGCCTTACTGGGGCCAGAGCACTGTACTAAGCGCTTGGGAAGTACAAATCGGCAACATCTGGAGACGGGGTCTACCCGACAACGGGTTCACAGTCTAGAAGGGGGAGACAGACAACAAAACAACACACCATTCAACCCAGCCCTGTAGTGTGAGGATGAGTGGGGTGAATGGCGTGTGCAATGGGAGGTTGGGAAGGGGGAATATTCCCCGGGGCTGGGAGCATCTACGGGCAAGGAGGACGGGGCCCAGGGAAGCTGCGGCTCGGGAGGTTTTCTACCAAGGGCAACAGCTTGGGGCTGGCATAGCTGCCCTCTGGATCCGGCCTCTGACCAGCTGCAGCCGCAGCAAGCGAGCTGGGTCCGGGGCCGGGGCTGGAGCCAAGGAGGCTGGCGACCAGGAGAGCGGGCATGCAGGGAGCGCGAGGGATTTGCACCCATGGATTGGCCCTGGAGAGGCAAGGGCAGTGGAGGGACAGCCCCGGGCGGGGCAGTTGGCCAAAAGTGACCACAAAACCTTTCTCAGAGAGTATTTTCTGAGCTCTGGATTAGGCAGTGTGTGGAATATTGAAGAGAGAGAGAGAGAGCCTGCCTCAGCACTCTGGAGAAGGATAAACAAAGATTGCTCTCTTGCGCTCCCCTCTCTCTCCTCCTCTCTCCCCCCTCCCATCTTTTTTTCTTTTGTTTTTTCTCAATGGATGTGGGTGGAGATGCTTCGCATTGGTGGAAACCCACCCTGCTCCTTCCTCTCAGGGAGAGAGCAGCAGAGGAGATGACAAAACGAGGGGTGTAACTTAGGCAGGGAAGGAAGCTCTGATGGAAGTGAAGCGTGAGACGGATCCAGTGAAATTATTGTCTCATGTTTGGAAATGGGAGAACGGAAAAGATGAGCGTGGGGAGATGGATGGGAAAAAATGAACTGTTGAACTATTCTTGATTTGGAAATGGGGAGGGGAAAGGGGATGATGATGACTATTGGAAGATTTCGAAATCCAGATCCAAGTTTAACCCTGCCCCCAGGTGGGCAGGTTGGGTGGTGAGGCGCTCACACGTGCTTTGGAAACCACACAGGAAAATTGACTGATTTCAAGGGACTGATACATACTGGAGAGAGGTGCTGAGTTTATTTAGCGTTTGTTGTTTGGTAAGGCAGATAAAAATTCTTGTCCCCTGCTCCTCTTCTTCCCTTGGCACAGTCTGTGCTCCTCATAGACTACCTCCAGGCTAAATATTTTCCTCTTGTGAAATGATGCTGTGTAATGAATAACTCTCACAGAACATCTTTTGGTTCTACACCCACTCCTTTAGAGAACTCATTTGCTCTCATGGCTCCAACTACCATCTCTATGCAGATGATTCCCGAATCTACGACTCCAGCTCTGATCTCTCCCCTTCTCTGTAGTCTTTCGTGTCCTCCTACCTTCATGACATCTCCACTTGGATTCCCCACCGACACCTCTAACTAAACATGTCCAAAACAAGGCTCCTTATCTTCCGAACCGTTAAACCCTGTCCCCACTGTTGGCAGCACTACTCTTCTCCCTGTTTCACAAGCACTTAACCTTGGCATTGTCTTAGACTCATCTCTCTCTCATATAACCCACCGAACAATAGTTCTCCAAATCCTGTTGACTTTACCTTCACAAAATTGCTAAAATCCACCCTTTCTTCCCCATCAAAACTGCTACTACACTGATCCAAGCAGACTTCACTTCTTTAATGCCAACCTACTCACTATACCTCTCTCTCATATATCTCACTGTAGACCTCCTCACTCACATCCTACCTCTGGCCTGGAATGTCCTCTCTCTTCATCTCTGAAAGACTCTCCCCACCTTACTTACTGAATGCACATGTCCTTCAAGAAGCCTTCCCTGACTAAGCCCTCATTTCTCTTCTGCATCACCTGGACTTGCTCCCTTTATTTGCCCCTCCCTTAGCCCCAAAGCACTTATGCAGAAATCAATAATTTATTCATTTATATCAATGTCTGTCTCCCTCCCCCCCCCCCCAGATTGTAAGCTAGTTGTGGGCAGAGACTGTGTCTACTAATTCTGTTATTTGTACTCTCCCAAGTGTTCCATGCAGTACTCTACGCAGAATAAGTGCACAGTAAATTTGATTGATAAATCCTATCTTGCCTTGACTACTGCATCGAGCTTCCTGCCTCCTGTCTCTGCCTACTCCAGTCTATACTCCACTCTGTTGCTCAGATCATTTTCTACAAAAGCATTCAGTTCCACATCACTACTTCTCAAGAACCTCCTATGGTAGCTCATCTATCTCTGGATCAAAAAGAAACTTCCTACAGTTGACTTTAAAGCCCTCAATCAGCTTGCCCCATCCTAACTTTACCTCTCATCTCCTATTACAGCCCAGCCTGCACACTTTGCTCGTCTAGCACCAGTTTACTCACTGTGCCCGATCTCACCTATCTCACCACTGGCCCCTTTCCCGCTGGTCTATGCACCCTCACTCCCCTTTTCTTATATGCCAGACCACCACTATCCCCACCTTCAAAGCCTTATTGTGGTTGCCTCTTTTCCCCAGCTCCCTATCTCTTCTGTGCGGGCTATGTGCTGTGATCTGATCCCCTTGGGTATTTGGTATTCACCCACTGTCAGCCCCACAGCATTTATTTACTTATCTATAACTGACTTATATTAATGTCTGACTCCCCCTTTGTACTCTCTCAAGTGCTTAGAACAATGTTCTGCACACAGTAAGCACTCAGTGAATACCATCAATTGGATGGATTTTGGGGACTGACTCATTTCTCCCCAATTTTTATACAAATGCTCATAATCCTGATTAGAGATGATGGGGAGGGGACTTCATCAGCACTGTTATGGCATCTCCTTACTGCCTATGAAGACTCATGCTGAAGTAGGGAGATACTTGAGACTCTTACCTACTTGGCCCTCCACACCAGTGGTTAAGGGGATGTTGGTGACTGTGGGCATCCTGATTACAAAACCAATGTGGAGCAAGAGTGAGAAAAACTGGATATCTGACAGGTGACCCCTTTGAGGCATAGGGCACAGACATCAGAGGCTCCAAAGAATTTCAAGGAAAGTGGTGCCCACTAGTGACTCATACTTTTAGAGCATGATTGGACCCATTTCCCCACCCAAACATTTTCTCTATCCAAACATACCACCATGTTCCAAAATAAAATGCAAAAAGTGTCAGGAAGTGGAAAAATTAGACTGAGTGTTGTTGAGGAGAAACAGCCCCTGACAAGAAAAGCTATTACAGGATTTGTACCCTTTATTGATTCCACCCACAGTACTTAGGAACATATCTGTAATTTATTTTAATATCTGTCTCCCCATCTAGATCTCAAGCTCCTTGTGGGTAGGGACTGTGTCTACCAACTCTATTATATTGTACCCTCTCAAGGGCTTTGTACAATGCTCTTCATATAGTAAGTGATCGATATGTAATAATAATAATAATGATGATGGCATTTGTTAAGTGCTTACTATGTGCAAAGCACTGTTCTAAGCACTGGGGAGGATACAACGTGATCAGGTTGTCCCACGTGGGCTCACAGTCTTAATCCCCATTTTACAGATGAGGTAACTGAGGCACAGAGAAGTTAAGTGACTTGCCCAAAGTCACACAGCTGTACAATTCATTGAACTGAATTCATCCATTGCCTACATTTAGCATTGCCTCTGCCTTAAGGGAAATGATGTGTTGGAAGAGAGGGTGTTAATCTATCCACCGATAATTCAGCCACTAGGAAATAGTTTCCACAGTTCATGAAAATGAACCTTTGTGGGGCACAGGTGAAAACAAACACTTGCTGACAATGCCACTCCTCCAGTTCCTTTTCTCTCTGTCTTTGTTGTCCTTATCAAGATTCCCTTTGATTTTCTCCCTGCCTTACTGCTCCCATACAATCTCTTTCCCTGTATTACCCCATACCATATATACCTAGCATACTGAATCTGCTCAATGGGACACCTCTCTGATTCTGGTTGTGAATATGGGCATGCTGTATGGGAAAAGCAGGTCTTAGTTTCCAGAAAGAAGACCTTCATAATAAATGGGCTCTGAATCTCACAGTGAGTTGTAGAAGAGTGCTCTTCAGGCTCTGATCATTGCACAAAGTGCTGAAATGTCATTACAATCTGAAACTTCAGAGAAGGCCACATTAGGGTAAACCTTTTCCTCCTGAGGCAGCTACCTATTCTCCTCAAGGTTGGGGGAGCACAGAATTTCATTATGGAAAAACTGAATCTCATTTTTTTTGCCTCAGATATTCTCAGAAAGTTGACAGGTTTAGACTTGACATTTAAACAAATGAGCAGTGTCATTACTCACAGGCTAACTTCCTGCTCTTTGATGTCACTGTCAAATTTACAAAATGGATTAGAGAGAATTGCTTTTTTCCCCCCTCTGGTGTAAGTGATTTTATGCAGAGAGTGGTAGGATGAGAAAGCATATCACTTATGTATTATACAGGGACAACATTAGCTCTGAAGGTGAAATACCCTGGTAAAGGCAAAAGATTTAATCATCCTCCTTTCAGGTTCCATTGACTAATTCTTTTTCAAGGGATCCCTTCATTTCGCAAAACACAACCTTGTTGAACTCCTAAATATTCCTTCTGCAGAATCATAGAAGAGCAATGTGATTAGAACACATGTCCAGGTCTCAGAAAAACATTTGACTTGCTATAGACTCTGTCAACTTAGTCACTGTCTTTGAACAAGTTTCATTGTCTCCATCTAGTTTCACTGTCTCCATCTACACCAGCTTTCCTTCTTTTCCATATCCTACAGAGATGTTGTGACTGGGAAGGAAGAAGGAACATTTGTTTTGGCTACTCTATGCCACCACTGGAGTTAGAAGTGAAGAGTATGAAGCTGGATATGGGAAGGGCAGGAGAGAGTGAAAGGGAAGTGATAATAATAAAGATGGCATTTATTAAGTGCTTACTATGTGCAAAGCACTGCTCTTAGGGATGGAGGAGAGGGCAGAATTGTGTTTTAGTCTGCTCTTTGAAAGGCTTAGTGAGTTACACTGACACCACTCAACAATTAAATAGAATTAAAATTGTGATATTTAAGTGCTTACTAGGTGGAAAAGCACTTCACCCTCCGCTCCTCTGCCGCTAATCGCCTCACCGGGTCTCATTCTTGCCTGTCTTGCCATCGACCCACGGCCCACGACATCCCCCTGGCCTGGAATGCCCTCCCTCTGCATATCCGCCAAGCTAGCTCTCTTCCTCCCTTCAAGGCCCTACTGAGAGCTCACCTCCTACAGGAGGCCTTCCCAGACTAAGCCCCCTCCTTCCTCTCCCCATCTCCCCCCTCAATCCCCCCCTGCCTTACCTCCTTCCCTTTCCCACAGCACCTGTATATATGTATATATGTTTGTACATATTTATTAATCTATTTATTTATTTTACTTGTAAATATCTATTCTATTTTATTTTCTTAATATGTTTTGTTTTGTTCTCTGTCTCCCCCTTCTAGACTGTGAGCCCACTGTTGGGTAGGGACCATCTCTATGTGTTGCCAACCTGTACTTCCCAAGCGCTTAGTACAGTGCTCTGCACACAGTAAGCACTCAATAAATACAATTGATTGATTGATTGATTGAAAAAACACTGTACTTAACACTGAGATATATACAAGATAATCAAGTTGGACATAATTCTTGTCCCAAATGGGACTCCAAGTTTACAGGAGAGGGAGAACTATCATTTATCATTAATCATTCAACTATCATTTTACAGGTGAGGAAACTGAGGCACAGAGCAGTGAAGTGACTTGTCCAAAGTCATACACAAGGTATTTGGCAGAGCTGGGATTAGAACCTAGGTCTCCAGACTCCCAGCCCTATGTATTTTCCACTAGACCACACTGTTTCTCAATAATTTGATCTCTGAGTTGGAGTATTTGAGAGTAAATGTGAATATCTTCTCAGTGACCTGAGGAGGTGAACTCGCCCCTTTCTAGAAGCAGTAGGGGGCAGGAGCCCCTATGCTTTGACCCACAGTTCTGCCCCTAGAGGGATCATCACTGTATCATCATTACAGTATCAGCCTCTTCTCCGATCTCCCATCCTCCTGTCTCTCCCCTCTTCAATCTTTACTTCATGCTGCTTCCCGGATTGTCTTTGTCCAGAAATGCTCTGGGCATGTTACTTCCCTCCTCAAAAATCTCCAGTGGCTA
This sequence comes from Tachyglossus aculeatus, assembly GCF_015852505.1. Lineage (NCBI taxonomy): Eukaryota > Metazoa > Chordata > Mammalia > Monotremata > Tachyglossidae > Tachyglossus > Tachyglossus aculeatus. The sequence continues at coordinate 134,317,928 of NC_052066.1, read as the reverse complement.
CCAATCAACCTACGCATCAGGCAGAAACTCCTCATCCTTGGCTTCAAGGCTCTCCATCACCTCACCCCCTCCTACCTCACCTCCCTTCTCTCCTTCTACAGACCAGCCCACACCTTCCGCTCCTCTGCTGCTAATCTCCTCATCGTGCCTCATTCTCACCTGTCCCACCGTCGACCCCCGGCCCACGACATCCCCCTGGCCTGGAATGCCCTCCCTCTGCACATCCGCCAAGCTAGCTCTCTTCCTCCCTTTAAGGCCCTACTGAGAGCTCACCTCTTCCAGAAGGCCTTCCCAAATTGAGCCCCCTCCTTCTTCTCTCCCTCCACCCCCCTCTCCATCCCCCCTGCCTTACCTCCTTCCCCTCCCCAAAGCACCTGTATATATGTATATATGTTTGTATGTATTTATTACTCTATTTATATATTTATTTTATTTGTACATATTTCTTCTATTTATTTTATTTTGCTAATATGTTTTGTTTTGTTCTCTGTCTCCTTCTAGACTGTGAGCCCACTGTTGGGTAGGGACCATCTCTATATGTTGCCAACCTGTACTTCCCAAGCGCTTAGTACAGTGCTCTGCACACAGTAAGTGCTCAATAAATACGATTGAATGAATGAATGAATGAATCATCCAGGACTTCACCAATTCTCTGGAAGTGACACCTTGTGCTCTGGACTTCCAGAAATAAGCAAATCAGGGTCAGAGCTGATTAGCTTATTGAGACTGTGAGCCCCATGTGGGACAGAGACTGTGTCCAACCCAATTTGTTTGTATCCACCCCAGTGCTTAGTACAGTGCCTGGCACACAGTAAGCACTCAACAAATACCATGATTATTACTATTATTTTAGAGAAGCCTTGGTAGCAAAATGGGTGCTACTGCAGTACTTTTTGGTAATCCATCTGACTCATTGGAAAACAAGTGCCTGATAAATGAAGTGGGTATATTATGTTCCTAAAAGTTTTGTCTTTTAGATACAATTTAGAACTGAGGAAGCCCACACAAATGTGCCCATTACCTTTGTGTATCATTTATTTCACAATTTTAGTTCCTTGATTCATGGTGCCCTATCCCCAGACAATTAAGAGCAATCATTTTATAAGAAATTCCTTCTTGATTTCAATGGCAAAGCTATTCTTAACTTAGTATAACTGCCCAGGATTTAGGGTCGGGCAGTCTTTGGGACTCTTGGAGTTATTCCAGAATGGCAATGTGTCAGCTATGAATGATTTTAGAGGAGAGAAAAGCCTCTTTTGATTATCTGTTTTTGCCCATTAGTGCAGATAATTTCTCTTTGTTTTGCTGTAGCAATCAATCAATCAATCAATCGTATTTATCGTAGCATGATCCAGGTCCTCTGAAATTATGGTATTTGTTAAACTCATGTGCCAGACACTGTACTAAACGATGGGGTGGATAGAAGCAAATCAGTTTGGACACAGTCCCTGTTCCAAAATGGGTCACAGCCCTCATCCCCATTTTACAGATGAGGTAACTGAGGCACAGAGAAGTTAAATGACTTTCCCAAAGTCACCCAGGAGACAGGTAGCAGAGCCGGCATTAGAACCCAGGTCCTCCGACTCCCAGGCCCATGCTCTTTCTGTAGTCCAGTGGAACATTTCTCATTTGGGCACCCCAGCAGTGAGTATTGCTAGCACTCCCTAGAGAAGTATAGAATAACTTCATCCTAAGCACCTTAATTTCCATTCCCTCTAGGGAGGATCTGACACATGTCCACAGGTCCAGGTACTGAGAATGTGTTGTCTACAAATCTCCCTTTTTATTACTATGACCATTTAAATATTCCCTCCCCAGCAGTCACACTTGCTCAAGTCCTCTCTGACTTTCTACAGTTGCTGGGCTGTCAATCCGTTCCCACAGCCAATCAATATTTGCCACTATCAGAGTCTGTTTCTCCTGGTGAGGCACACTGAGTCCCACCATCCTGGGGTTGCTGCCACCACACATCTGGGGTCCAGGGCTTGAATGCCAGGTAGAGGTGAGGCACCAGAGTCCAACATCCACTCACTCCAGACAGCAGGGGGTTAGAGTCCAGGTCTCCACTCCTGGGGAGCTAGAGGGGAAGGAGGTACCTGGAGAGGATTGGACCTAACTCCACTCTCTACTTGACTCCCTGATGCACAAGGTGAGGAAAAAGGCAGTGAATGGAAGCTGGAACCAGGGCTCTGGTTGAGGAGGCATGGTAGGGGATGTTAGCCCTGTGGAGGAAGCAGCCCAAAATTTCTGTGGGGTGTGTGCACCTGGTTTCACTCCTATCTGTGTATCTGTGTCCCAGACCTTGCAGAAACCAACTGCCTTTCTCCTTTCTCACTGCTGCCACCCAAGCCCCTCAACCACATGCCAGGAAATTGGAAACCTCCTACTCCTTCCCCTCCCCCTGACCTCACAGACACACTTGTGGCTAGTATCCTGGGCTCTGCCTGGCAGTGAGACCAGCACAGCTCAGGCACATAGCTGCTACCACCGTCAACATCAGCCAGAGTGTCACCCTGGCAATCAATCAATCATATTTATTGAGCACTTAGTGTACGCAGAGGTCCATAGTAAGTGCTTGGAAAAGTACAATAGTCAATTTTGCACAATATTGGGACAGTACAATATAACAGGTGGTAGGCTCATTCCCTGCCCAAAACAAACTTAAAGTCTAGAGGGTAAACTCTGCTTGGGTAACAAGTATGAGCAGTGACTTACTAGGAGCAAGATGGAAGAATTGGGAGCTGTTCCCACCCACTGCCTGCCCTTCCTCACCCCCTCTTTGGGCACTGTCTCATGTGTACGCTCACAAGGATGCGGTGTAGTATCCGTAGGTGGTGGATTTGTGACGGGGAAGTGGGTAGGTCCATAGATGTGTATCCTTCAACACCTTAGGCAATTGCTGCATGGGGAGTATTAGAGGGTTCCTTATGAATAACAAAATGATTGGAATATTGTTAATAACTTGCTCTGAACACTATCATCTTTTTTTCAAACCTTTACTCTTCAATGGCAGAGGAGATTGTATAACTCAATAGATGGGTTGACTAGAATCAAAACTGGAAAAGACCTTAAGAAATATTCCATTTCCACCCCTTGACTCCCGGTGGGAGTAATTCTAAACTTTAAGATTAGAAAGTTCAGGGGAACAGATTTGGGAGCCTTTTCAGAAGATTGATAGAGTGTTTTCCATCATTCTTTTCTCTTATCCTAAATCACTCATTATAATTAAAGCCCCTTTTCTTTTCTTCTAGAGGGCCATTCACCTGCTGTACCCTGAAGTCTTTATATTAAATCATCAGGTACTTGATAAATGGTTCAATTCTTAGCATTTTATGAATTAAGTAATCTCAACTCCTTTACGATTTCTTCTTATGCTCTGTTTTACAACCATTAATTATATTAAATAATGATTGTAATAATTGTGTTGCCCTCTCTGGATTCTTTCCACACAATTTTCAATATGATACTCCCAAGTAGACCTCGATCTCTAAAAAAAGACTTGAGAAAGTCTCATAATTAGAATATTTTGGACTATCCATGCCAAAGGCATGGAGCAGTGACTCAAATAATATGATAGGGAGCAATTCCAAATAATTTCTAGTATACTTTGGAATACATTTTGGATTGTTGTTTGAATGTAATTCCATCCCCACCTCTCCCCACCAAATAACCTCTTCTCCTCTACCACAGATAACTTAGGGATTAGTCTCTCTCAAAATTTACAGATGAATTTCACAATTACAAAGCAATCAGATCCCTTTTCTAGCCATTTCCCTTGTGTTCAGCTGTGTCCATTTTCCTGATGTAGGATAGGAGCAGCGTTTGCTTAGATCCTGGAAGTAGTGGAAATCTGACCTCAGAGGAGGGAATAAGGATGCAAAATCCCCAATCGTTTAGGGGCTAGGCTGGTGTCTGTTGTCTGGACTGGTGATACTTTTAGAATGGTTTACACCTCATAGATGATATTAGGTCCTGCCTCTCTATTTCATTCATTCATTCAATCATATTTATTGAGTGCTTACTGTGTGCTAAGTGCTTAGTACTCTGTACTAAGTGCTTGGAAAGTACAATATAGCAAGAAAGAGAGACCTTCCCTACCCACAGTGGATGATTTCTGCCCATTTTGTTTCTTACTCTGGTCTCTTCTCCCATTCCTCATTCACTTTTCGCTCTTCATTTTCCATTCTTTTTACTCCTTTTCCATTACATTTTCTTTCAGGGGTTCTTGGTTTGTCTTTCTAAATTAGACATTTCTTTCTCTAGGCTGTAGGTTGCACCAGCAGGGGGAGATATCAGATGGTTAGGTCTTCCTACACTTTGGGACGGATCCATCAACCATTTTCCAATATATAATAATAATAATGGCATTTGTTAAGCACTTACTATGTGCGAAGCATTATTCTAAGCTCTGGGGAGGATACAAGGTGATCAGGTTGTCCCACGTGGGGCTCACAGTCTTAATCCCCATTTTACAGATGAGGTAACTGAGGCTCAGAGAAGTTAAGTGACTTGCCCAAGGTCACACAGCAGATGTGGGGGAGCCGGGATTAGAACCCATGGCCTCTGACTCCCAAGCCTGTGTTCTTTCCACTGAGCCACGCTGCTTCTCATATATGTGGCCTCAAAACTGGCTTTCCTTTTGAAAGGAGGATGAGTTTAGACTACATCTCTTCTCCTCCCTATGGCAATCTCTATCCTTCCTTTTCTGTTACTCCCTCTCCCCTCAGTGATTCTTCTGTTCACATTCTTTTCATTTTCCTTTCTCTGCTCTACACATGTTGTCCAATTCTTCTCACTACTTTCTCAGTAACCGTCCCTTTAGGGATATCACTTCAATTTCTTACCCTGAGAAGTGCCATGTCCTATGGGAAAGATCACAGGCATGGGAATTAGAAGACCTGGGTTCTAATCCCAGCTCTGCCGCATATCTGCTGCGTGACCCTGGACAAGTCACTTAACTTCTCACAGCCTCAGTTTTCTATCTATAAAAAGATGATTAACTACCTGTCCACCTTTGTAGTTAGAATGTGAACTCTGTGTGGGACAGGGTCTGTGTCTGACCTGATTAACTTGTATCTATGCCATCACTTAGTCTAATGCTTGGCACAGAGTAGTTAGGGCTTAGCAAATACCATTATTAGTATTATTGTTATTAGTAGTAACCTAATTTTGATTTTGGGGAGTATAAGAAGCTAAATAACCAGCATTTTGAGTGTGACATTTCTTTCCCTTCCTCCTGGTGCTTGCCTCAGTGTTGTCCTGACTTCAGTTTGAAATGGGGTCATTAAGCCTTAGGCAGAGATCTGAAGGAAGGTATCAAGTGACTATGAGGAATGAGCAATGATGATTTTTCTTGACGACTTGAGAGAAAGCTGTAGAGACTAAATCCCTAGAGCAAGCTCTTTGTAGAGGAAACCAGAAGAGTCATGGGGCAAAAGAGGCAGAGCAGAATTGAGATTTGTTTTTCTTTTATGGTATTTAAGTGCTCACTATGTGCTAGGCACTGAACTAAGCACTGGGGTACACACTAATCAGGTTGGACACAGTCCCTGCCCCACCTGGGGCTCACAGTCTTAAACCTCATTTTACAGATGAGGTAACTGAGGCCCAGAGAAGTTAAATGACTCACCCAAGATCACACAGCAGACAAGTGATGGAGCCGGAATTAGAACCCAGGTCCTTCTGACTCCCAGGCCTGTGCTCTAGTCACTAGACAGTGCTGCTTTTTCTTGCCAACAGAGTAAACCTTCCCTGAACAGAAGTGCAGCAAATGAGTGCAGCAGAAATCAGACTTGGAAGGAAAAGCTCTGCTGGGCACTGATAAGGACTATGGGGATAAAGTTATTAATATAGTGCTTGTCTATCCCATTGGAAACTTATTGCTTATAAGCCCCCTGGGGTTTGGAACTCCCCTCTCCACTTCATATCCAACAGTCTGCCACTCTTCTCACCTTCAAACCCTCTTAAAATTGCACCGCCTACAAGAGGGTTTCCCTAAGCCCTAATTTTCCCTATTTGTCCTCCCCTCTGTGTCAACTGTGCATTTTACTGTATACCCTTTAAGTACTGTGATACCTTCAGCCCCACAGTACTCATGTAATTACCCCTACTCTTTACTATTTTCCCTATCCCTAATGTATTTTAATGTCCATGTCCTCCTGTTGACTGTAAACCCCTTGTGGACCATTACTGCATCCACAGACTCTATTATACTGTAATAATAATAATAATAATAATGGCATTTGCTAAGCACTTACTATGTGCAAAGCACTGTTCTAAGCACTGGGGAGGATAGAAGGTGATTAGGTTGTCCCACGTGGGGTTCACAGTCTTCACCCCCATTTTACAGATGAGGTAACTGAGGCACAGAGAAGTGAAGTGACTTGCCCAAAGTCACACAGATGACAATTGGTGGAGCTAGAAGTAGAACCCATGACCTCTGACTCCTCTGAGCCATGCTCCCAAGCACTTAGTTCAGTACCCTGCATACAGTGAGCACCCAGTGAAAACCATCAACTCCACTGGATTTTAATACAAACATGACGAATCAGTGTTTTATTTAAGTGAAGTGTAGAAGACTTGTTTTGGATGCTTTTAGACTCCAATGAGGTGCTTTCCTCAGGAAAGAACAGTTGGGGTACCTCTGCTACATATCAGCAAATTTGAGCTAAAAATCTGGTCACCTTATGTTCCATATTATGCAAGACAGATATGGGATTAAAGACTACTGAGATTCAGTTGATAATTCAGCTGAGAAGTAGCATAGCCTAGTGGAAAGAGCATGGACCTGGGAGTCAGACAACCTGGGTTCTACATCTGGCTCCTTCGCTTTGTGACCCTGGGCAAAACTCTCGGTGCCTCAGTTATCTCATCTGTAAAATGGAGAATAAGGTCGTGAACCACATGGCCTGGATCCAACATGATTACCTTGTTTTTACTTGAGCACTTAGTACAGTGCCTGGAACATAGAAAACTCTTAATAAGTACCATGAAAAAAGTAAAATCAAAAGAAATGACCATGGCTGAAACAGATTCTCAAGCTGGAGAATATTAAAGTCAGGATTTAATAAGTAACACATATTGGAAAACAGCACAACCAGAAGTACTAAAATAAAGTATTGCCATCTAATCTTTAGAATGACCAGTTCAGGATTATCAGGACCAAGATGAGATTTAATTGACAGACAGCATATGCTAGACTATGAGGCTGCTTGAGAGCTTTGCTTGGGAAAAGTCTGAGAAATAGGGTTTAGTCTGATGATGGCCAAATTAATCCACAGGATCACATGCGGAGAGTTTCCAGTACTCTCCTTCCCATAGTCGATACTGGTAGAGTCAATCAGAGGCATACCCATTCCATTCCTAACTTGGGCTGTGGCTAACCAGTAGAAGGCAATCTACTACAAGTCAAAACTCACCTGTGCTGGGCAGCAGTAGCATGGGAGAGAGTTGAGGGTGGAGACAAGTTTACTGCACAGAAGGAGGCACTGGTAAACCACTTCCATATTTTGACCAAGAAAACTCTATGGATACACTACCAGAATGATTGCAGATACAGGTGGGGCATTCTGGGAGAGATGTGTCCATGGCATCTCTTTAGGTTGGAGATGACTCAACAGCATAAGACAAGACAAACTTCCTCTTTTACCCCAGGCATAGCTTAGGTAAAGAGTAATAAATGTACTGTAACAAAAATTTCTTCTACTTAGATCCATCCTTTCATTCATTCAGTCATGTGTTTTGAGTGCTTACTGCATGCAGAGCACTGAACTAAGAGCTTGGGAGAGCACAATATAACAATAAATAGACACAATCCCTGCTCACAATGAGCTTACAGTCTAGAGGGGGAGACAGACATTAACATAAGTAAATAAATTACAGATATGGCCCTAAGTGCTATGGGGCTGGGAGGGAGGGTTGAAGGGGAACAGATGGACAGTAATAATAATAATAATGGTATTTAAGTGCTTACTATGTGCCAAGCACTGTTCTAAGCACTGGAGGAGATACAAGGTAATTAGGTTGTCCCACATGGGTCTCACAGTCTTAATCCCCATTTTACAGATGAGGTAACTGAGGCACAGAGAAGTTAAGTGACTTGCCCAAAGTCACACAGCTGAGAAGTGGTGGATCCAGGATTGGAACCCACAACCGCTGACTCCCAAGCCCATGCTCTGACACTACATCACACACAGAAAAGTCCCACCTATCCAAATTCCCTTCATGTTACCCTCAGAAAAACGTGGCCTCCACCTCTCACACGATTGGCCAGCTTCCAGATGGGGGAGTTGGTCTTTTTGCCAGGTCCGTAACCTTGCTACCTACCATCTTACACACCCTTTTTCTCCCATCATTTCCATTCAGAGTCATGTTTATTTCAATAGCTATCTAAAATACTTATTTTACTTCATCATCTTCTATGGTCCTCAAGACTTTTCTTACTGCATTTATATTTAGCTGCTTCTCTGCTTACCTTTATCTGTGTACTTTGATTTTTTTAGCCATACATGGACCATTCTACAATTGTTCCTGCTGATCAATGTGTTGTTTTCTTCTGGCCATTTCTCCAAACTTTCAAGGTTATTTTGAATTTTATTCCCATCTTCAGAAAATTATAAGGAGGTGCACAATTTAGAATCATATGTAAATTTAGTGCTGCTATTCATTTTTTTTTGTTATCAGCCAATCCCTAAAGGGCATCTTTAATAATAATAATAATAATAATTATTATTATTATTATTGTATTTGTTAGGTGCTTACTATATGCCAGCCACTGTACTAAGTGTTGGGGTGGTTACAAGCAAATTGAGTTGGACACAGTCCCTGTCCCACGTGGGGCTCACAGTCTCAATCCCCATTTTACAGATGAGGGAACTGAGGCACAGAGAAGTGAAGAGACTTGCCCAAGGTCACACAGCAGACAAGTGGCAGAGCAGGATTAGAACACATGACTTTCTGACTCCCAGGCCCATGCTCTATCCACTATGCCATGTTGCTTCTCAGGGCACCTTGAAGGGCACCTTGGCAGAAGTACCCACGCTTGTAACATCATCCAAAATGTCTAGTGACCAAAATCTGCAAGTTGCAATTGAAATGGTTCTGTTCCCATGATATTAGCATTTATCATAATGGAATTGAAAATTTAGGCCTTTCTAAAGGGGAAAAAAAGTAATAAGCACTAATGCTAACAGCTGCAAAAATTGCATATTACGTATTAGCAGGGAAATTGTGCTGTTATTTAAAAGTCATTTAAAACCAGAATTAGTGTTAATGAAATCAGTCTGTTTTATGAGTTGAATACCTTAATTTTAGGGGTAGCTAAGAAACTTATTCTTGGCTTGTTTATCAGAATCTAATCCAAAGGGGAAGTTAACTTTTGAAATTAAAACATTGAGTTTTTCCATTTTACCTGCCAGAGTTTTTTTTTTTAACCTGAATTCTGTAACTAATGGGAACATTTGGTTATTTTGATGACAATTTAAACTTTCATGCAGAGAGATGGCTCTGTTCAGTTACATTACCTATAAAGCCTAGAAACAATCTCAGAGGATTCATTTTCCATAAGGGTCCTCGAGAAAATGAAATCACACTGGCTAAACATGTTTAAAAATTTTCAAAGGTCACATTACAGACAAAAACAAATATTATCAAGACAGAGCTAAATTGGGGGAACTAAATTCCCTTTAGAGCTATATCAGTATTGCATTGAAAGCCCTCTCTTCCTGAAATAGTACAGACATACGATGGAAATTTAATCCCTTGAATTCCTGGTTTGGAGGGGTTTTAATGACAATTCCTTGAGACATTTCTTTCCCTGAATGTAAATGTTGAACATTTGCTATTGAACATTCTACCTTACCCTTTAGTACTCCTCGTTTCAGAAAAATATTACTACTGTACTATAAAGGCATTACCTTCAACCCCGAGGCTCAATTTTTACTTGTTAAAACTATTTTTCTTTTGGTCAATAGTTAACATTTCATCATCTCAATGACAAATTATAGCATTGCTTCCACTCTTCTAATGTGGTATCTCTCTTTTGGACTCTGCCTGCATTGGTGCATTACCAGTTTGGTGCATTTCCAGTTTCCACATTTTTATTAAAATCACTGGGAGTTTAAAGCTCACAATGTAAACATAGAGACAATTATACTATATAATATCTTTTTCCCCAAATTTTGTAAGTGCTTTCCTTCCCCTTCAAGGCCTTTTGAAATCATGTATAGTACATTTGCTACGCCACCATGTTAGAACCAAGATTTTTATCACTGCATTGTTAGAAATGGGATCAGAGGGGCACAAACTTTAATAATTTATTGCATCAACTCAGAATGGATTCAGTGAATCATCCACTTCTGTAGGAAGTTCCTTATAAATAACATCTTGAAGACATTCTGTCTTTTAAGTATCTAAAATGATTTCTGCCAATCTGTAGAGAGAAGAAAATGGTTTCTGAAAACAATTAGGTCATTGTCTCAGTCATTTGAGGAAGACTTGTCTGCTGTTTCAGTCAATCAATAATATATATTGAGCTCTCACTCTATGCCAAACACTGTTATAAGTGTTTGTGAGAGCACAATAGAGTGAGTAGACATCCCTGACTTTGAGGGATTTACAATCTTTCAGGGGAGATTGTTTTCTTTTTCATGCAGTAGGTAAGATCAATCAATCAGTGGTATTTATTGAAAGTTTACTGGGTGCACAGCTCTGTACTAAGCACTTGGGAGATTGAGATTGGTAGTATAATATGTCAGAGTTGGTGGACACATTCCCTTGCCCACAAGGAACTTACAGTCTAGAGAGGGAGACAGATATTAATCAACTATATTACAGATGTGTATATAAGTGTTGTGAGGCTTAAGGTGGGGTTGACAATCAAGTGCTTAAAAGAGACTTGTCCAAATGCATAAGTGACACAGAAGGGAGAGAAAGTAGGAATAATGAGGATTTATTCAAGGAAGGCCTGTTCTCTCTCCTACTTAGACTGTGAGCACCAAGTGGAATAAGGACTATGTCCAACCTGATTAATTTTTACCTATTTATCCTAGAGCTCAGAACAGTGCTTCATATATGGTAAGTACTTAATAAATATGATGGTGATAATATGATTTTAATAAGGCTTTGAAGTAGGGAGAGTGGTATGCCATATATGGAGGTGGGAATTCCAAGTCTGATGGAGGACATGAGCAAGGAAGAGTTTGATGGTGGTATAGGTGAAATCAAGCTGCAGGAAGTTGCCATTAAAAGAGCAAAGTATGCAGGCTGGGTTGTAGTAGTAGACTGTGAGCCTGTTGTGGGCAGGGATTGTCTCTGTTGCTGAATTGTACTTCCAAGCACATAGTACAGTGCTCTGCACACAGTAAATATGATTGATTGAATGAATGAATGAATGAATGAATGAATGAATGAATGAAAATTAGTTGGGTAAAATAAGAGGAACAGAGCTGATTGAGAGCTTTGACGCTGATGGTAAGGAGTGTGTTAGATAAAGAGATGATTAGGCAACCACTGGAGCTTCTTGAGGAGTGGGGAGATGTGGACTGAACATTTTTTTTTTAAGAAATGTGATCCAGGCTGCCAAGTTAAGTATGGACAGGAGTAGGGAGAAATAGGAGACAGAGAGGTCAACAAGGAGGCACACACAGATGTCAAGGGAGAATCTGATACTGCGCATAGATCAGTATAGTATCAGCTTTTGATTAAGAAGAAAGGGCAAATTTTAGCAGTGTGGAAGTAAAACAAACAATTTGGTGGGATTGAATGTGTGGATTGAATGAGGGAGATGAGTCAAGGATAAAGCCAAGGTTACAGGCTTATGAGATGATAGGGAAGTGGACAGAGAAGAGATAGAAGACAGAAAAGTAACTGTCCTAGTGGAATGGGCATAGGCATAGGAGACAGAGAACCTGGGGTCTAATACCAGCTCTACCACTTGTCTGTTGTGTGACCTTGGGCAAGTCATTTCACTTCTCTGGGCCTCAGTTACCTCAGTTATATGGAAGCAGCATGGCATAGTGGCTAGAGCACAGTCCTGGGAGTCAGAAGGTCATGTGTTTTATTGCTAGCACCACCACTTATCTGCTGTGTGACCTTGGTCAGGTCACTTCACTTCTCTGAGCCTCAGTTACCTCATGTATAAAATGGGGATTGAGACTGTGAGCCCCATGTGGGACAGGGACTCTGTTCAACTCAATTTGCTTGTAATCACCCCAACATTTAGTACAGTGGTTGGCACATAGTAAGGCACCTAACAAATACCATCATCATCATCATCATTATTATTATTACTATTATGCAAGGTGCCCTTTAGGGATTGGCTGATGACATATGAAAATTTAGTGATCCTATTCTTTTTTTATGATTCTAAATTGGGAAGCTCCTTATAATTCTTATAATTCAGGGACTGTGTCCAACCTGATTTGCTTGTATTCATTCATTTGTTCTATCATATTTATTGAGTGCTTACTGTGGTAAGCACTGCACTATGTGCTTGGAAAGTACACTACAGCAATGAAGAGAGGCAATCTCTGCCCACAGTGAGCTCACAGTCTAGAAGGGGGAAGACAGACATCAAAAGAAGTAAACAGTCATCAATATAAATAAATAGAATTATAGATGTATACATATATAAATAAGTGCTGCGGGGTTGGAGGAGAGCAAAGGGAGCATGTCAATGTGATGCAGAAGGGATGGGGAGCTGAGGAAAAGGGGCTTAGTCTTGAAGGAGGTGCACCTTCAGTAGGGCTTTGAAGAGGGAAGAGTGATTGTTTGGCTGCTTTGAGGAGGGAGGATGTTCCAGGCTAGAGGTCTAGGTCCAGTCTTTCAGTGAGTTTCAAGTGTCCCACTTGGCCTTGCCCTTGAAGTTCAGCATGCCAGGGTGCTCTGTGCTTATGTCTCCAACCATGACTTGCTTGAAGTGACTGCAGATAAACAGCATCTCCTGTCGGAGTTTTCAGCTCCTTCACCTCTTTAGCAACTTGGTCAAAGTCAGCCTGAGCCAACCTGGCAGTGCGGCAGGACTGGGACCAGAACTGGAACCGGGATGGAGCTGTAATGGACGAACAGGTCGGGAAAGTGAATGCCAAGGCCGGACCCATGGGACCTCCCCCCAGCCCCGCCCCCAGGACACGTGCCTTAGTACAGTGCCCAGCACATAGTGCTTAACAAATGCCATTATAATTATCATTACTATTAAACTATTCTTTACCTCAGCTACCTCATCTGTAAAATTGGGATTAAGAGGGTGAGCCCCATGTGGGACAGGGATTGTGTCCAACCTGATTATCTTGTTTCTACTCCAGTACTTAGTACAGTGCCTGGCACATAGTAAGTGCCTAAAAAATACCATTTTTAAAAAGTAGGGAGGATAGTGATGTTGTTTAGTGATGGGAATGTCAGTGGGAGGACAAGGTTTGGGTGAGAAGTTGTGGAATTCCCTTTTGGACATGTTTAGTTTGAGGTGTCCTGTAAACTTTAAATGAAAAATTTTACCCAAAACACACTGTTTTATGTAGGAGCTCAAGCATGATTAACAAAGAGAATGGGCTTTATTCTGAATTTAAAAAGATCCAGATATTTAAAGATCCCAAAGTTCGCATTCACAAAAATTCAACTGCATTCAAATAATTATGTCCTGGTTTCACAATAGTAGTAAACTTTGTCAAATGTCCCAGTGGTATGCTAGTTAAAAAAATTTAATGTTAAAAAATTACCTATGATAGCAAACATCTACAACCTTTCAACAATTTCACAGCCTGGCCTCACCCTTGTTAATCCAGTACAATTATTTACTTAACATCCAATAATTTATTAGTATTATGGTCAAGCTTTATTTTGAAATGTCTATTCAAGTTCTAGGGATTTGAGATCTGGGAAGCTTAATTAAACATGGCTCTTGATACCACCAAAGTGGATGGATGTTTTCTTTGTCAGAGGATAAACCTAATGTTAGAAACATGACCGGCAAAAAACACACACACACAAAAATGAATTAGAGAAGCAGTGTGGCCTAGTGAAAAGAGTACAGACCTGGTACTCAGAGGATTGGATTCAAATTCTGGCTTTGCTACTTTTTTGCTATGTGACCTTGGTTAAGTCATTTCTTTGTGCCTCAGTTCTTTATCTGCAAATGGGTATGAAATACTTGTTCTCCTTCCCTCCGTAGACTGTGAGCCCCATGTATCTACCCTAGCAGTTAGTATAGTGCTTGACATATAATAAGCACTGAATAAATAACAATAATAATAATAAATTTTGGTACTTGTTAAGTGCTTACTTTGTTCCAGGTACTGTTCTAAGCACTTGGGTAAATACAATTTAATCAGGTTGGACACAGTCTCTGTCCCACATGGGGCTCACTCTTAATCCTGGTTTTACAGATGAAGTAACTGAGGCACCCCCCCTTTCAGGGTCACACCTGGAGAGTGTCCAGTACTTTACCAGTCTCAACTACAGGAGGGAGAGTCAAGCAAATGCATATCCATTCCATTCCTAGCTTGTGCAGTGACTAGCGAGTGGAAGGCAATCTGTCACAAGTCAAACCTCGTCTATGCTGGGCAGCAGCGACAGGCATGGAAGAGAGTCAAGGGCAGAGACTCAGGTTTACTGTGTGAAAGGTGGCAATGGTAAACAACTTCTGTATTTTTACCAAGAAAACTCTATGGATACACTATCAGAACGATTGCAGATGGAGATGGGTCATTCTGTGTTCATGGTGACATAATGAGTAGGAGATGACTTGACAGCATAAGACAAAACAACTGAGGCACAGAGAAGTGAGTGACCTGTCAGAGGTTACCTAGGAGACAAGTGGCAGAGCTGGAATTAGAGCCCAGGTCCTTCTAACTTCCAGGTCTGTGCTCTATCCACTTAGCCACGCTGCTTCTCTACCACAATTACCATGGTGGCTTGGACAGCTATACATTTTCCTCCTTGCTTGTGTTTGAATTTCCCCAGAGCTCAAGCAGACCAATGTCTATGAACAAAGGAAAGGACTGAGATCATTATCTGGATAAGCCAAGGTAGGTAGGGAAAAATTAGGTGGTGGGGGGGTAGGATTCTGAATTGTTTTTGAATAACCTGACAAATTGATACAATTATCCACTTCAATTGGGTTGAGCAATTGAGTTGGTTTAATATAATGGCCAGTGGTCTTTCCCTTACTCCCAATTGCACTCTGCTTCCACTCCCTTCACTCTATAGAACTGGTCTCCTTTATAGTCACCAATAAACTCCTTCTTGCCAAATCAAATAGCTTCTATGCTATCCTAATCCTCCTTGACCTCTCAGTTGTCTCTGACAATGTGGACCACCCTTTCTCTTGCTCTCTCTTTTTTTGTAATGGCATTTCTCAAGCGCTTACTAGGTGCGAGCATTATACTAAGTACTGGTGTAGATTCAAGCTAATCAGGTTGGAAACAATCTATGTTCCACACGAGGCTCATAGTCTTAATCCCCATTTTATATACAAAATAACTGAGTAGGGACAGATTAAGTGATTTGGCCAAGATCACACAACAGAAAAATGGAGGAGCCAGGATTAGTACTCTAGAAACATCTAACCTTGGCTTCATTCATTCATTCAATCGTATTTATTGAGCACTTACTGTGAGCAGAGCACTGTACTAAGCTCTGGGGAAGTACAAGATGGCAACATATAGAGACAGTCCCTACCCAACAGAGGGCTCATCGTCTAGAAGGGAAGAAGGCTTCACTGACATTGTCCTTGCCTAGTTTTCCTATCTCTGCCCACTCCATCTCAGTCTTTTTTACAGCCTCCTCTCACTGAGGGAATCCTTCAAGGTTCAAATCTAGCTCCCCTTCCAAACCCCATTTACGCTAACTTAGTGAATGTATTTGCTTCATCTACAATCTCCATGTGGATTTTTCCCAAGTCAATTCTCCAGTCCTCTCTCCTTCTCTGCTGTCTGGTAATTCCTCCCTACTATCAGGGAATTGCTACTTTGATGCCTAACACCTGAAATTTAGCTCATTCAAAACAGAACTTCCATGCAAAACCTGTCCTCCCCTAGATTTTCTCATTACTGGAGACATCACCATCCTCCCTGTTTTTCCAGCATGTAACCTTAGGGTTATACACAAACTCATTTCTCTCCTTCAACTAGCATATTCAGACACTCAGTCACCAAACACTGTCTGGAAATCTCTAGAATCTGCCCCATCCTTTCCACCCAAACAACTACCAAGCTGATCCAAGCATTTATACTTCCCCCTACCCCTTGATTTCTGCATCAGTCTCCTTGCTGTTCTCCCTGCCTCCTGTCTCTCCTCTCTCGAGGCCATACTTCACTCTGCTGCCTGGATCATTTCACTCAAAAAAGATTTGGTCCATTACTCCCCACTCCTTAAAAACCTCAAATACTTGTCTACACACATCCAGAACAAACAAACCATTTAATTCAAGGGAGTCAATTAGTTTTCCCCTTCTTCCTTACCCAACTAATAATAATAATAATAAAAGTATTTAAGTGCTTACTATGTGCCAAGCAACATTCATTCATTCATTCATTCATTCAATCGTATTTATTGAGTGCTTACTGTGTGCAGAGCACTGTACTAAGCGCTTGGGAAGTACAAGTTGGCAACATATAGAGATGGTTCCTACCCAACAGTGAGCTCACATTCTGGGGAAGATACAAGGTAGTCAGGTGGGGCTCACAGTCATAATCCCAATTTTACAGATGAGGTAACTGAGACACAAAGAAGTTAAGTTGCTTGCCCAAGGTCACACAGCAGACAAGTGGTGGAGCTGGGATTAGAACACACATCCTCTGGCTCCCAAGCCCTTGCTCTTTCCACTAAGACAAGTTGCTTCTCTAGCTGTACTCCTACTACAACCTAACCCATACACCTCACTCCTCTAATGCCAACTTTTCTCCCAGGCACTTAGTTCAGTACTCTGCACACAATAAGTGCTCAATAAATACAAATGAATAAGTAAATTAACTTACTAATTCTCTGCACCTCTAGCTTGTCTGCCTCCCAACTCCTTGCCTGCATCCCCCTTCTGGCCTGTAACTCCCTTCTCTTTCATATCTCTTAGATCACAGCTCTCCCAACCTTCACAGCACTAACATCAATATATCAATGGTATTTATTGAGCACATACTTTATGCAAACCGCTGTACTAAGCCCTTCGGAGAGTACATTGCAAAAGAGGTGGTATAGAGCTTGCAGACCAGAGGCAGAGACAAAAATTAAAATGAATTACATTTGAATAAATGTATAATTTCTGTGGGACTAGAGGAGGGTAAATATCAAAGTACTTGAGAAGAACAGTCCCAAGTGCATAGACAACCAGAAGGGATGGCTTAGACAGAGAAGTGAGAGCTTAGACAACAAAGCTCTCACATCTTCAAAAGGCCTTGCCTGCCTAAACCCTCATCACCTGTGTTCAACTTCCCTTCTGCTTCACCTTAGCACTTGGATTTGTGCATCTTAAACACTTGACATTCACTCTTCCCCAGGTGCCACTGTACTGATGTATGTATTTTTATGCTCTCCCATTTCCCCTATCTGTATTTTTTTAATTTTTGTATCCTGCTGTAGATTGTAGACACCTTGTGGTCAGGGAATGTGTCTACCAATTCTATTTTATTGTACTCTCCCAAGCATTTAGTACAGTGCTCTGCACATAGAAAGTGGTTAATAAATTCTATTAATTGATTCATAGGAAAGTGTTAAATTCTCACTCAATCCAGTGAGAGGCCAAAGTGACTGAAGGTCTCCATTGTCAACTGAGAATTCATCTTGTCCAGCCCTCTCTACCACCTTACTTAAATACAATATAACCTTTATCAAAGTGACTCATGTACCATATATTTTATGACGATATAATACAATCCATTTTGAAACTCCATCATTGAAATCCTAGTCTATGTACAAAGTAATAATGTTCCAGCAACCATACAGTTTCACTGGGCTGCAGAGATAATGTGTTGCTACTGGTTACTCATGCAACTGCAGAGGGTAGTGACTGCAAGCTGACTAGACAGAGGCAGGAAGAGCTGTGGTCTGGCAGTTATGAAGGTACAATGGTGTGAGCAAAGGGTCAGAGGCAGGGAGGGACACAAATGAGACACAGTGAAAAGTTTAGTTTAGGAGGAACCAGGATTATGATGCGGGAGAAGAATGGCTGAGTGGGAGAGATGTAATGTGCTGTTTGAGTACTTTAAAGACTTGACGTGGAGAGGAATGGTAACCATGACATTCTCTTGAGGATGGGAGAATGACAAAGGTGGAGAATGATAAGAGTAGAATGACATTTTAAAACAGTCTCTCTGGAGCAGAGTGAATTATGAACTGGAGAGGAGAGAAGCTGGAGGCAGGTAGATGAATGAGGAGAAGGAGACGTAATCTAGTCAGGATATTATGACCTCCCTCAAACAGGGTGGTAGCTATTTGGAAGGAGAGAAGAGTGAAGATGCAGAAATGAGATGGCAGAAAAGTCCACAGGATTTAGCAATAGACTGAATGTAAGAGTAGAAAGAGAACAAGGAGCTAAGGATAATACCAAGGATTCAGGTTTCCAGACAGGAAGGATGATAGTGTTAACTCTGATAGGAAAGTTAGGTTGGGGAGTGTGTTTGCGAGATAAATTGAAGAGCTCAGTTTAGACATATTGATCTTATAAACCCATTGAGACATGAGTGGAGGTGGCCAATATCCCCTCTTATCACCAAATATACCCATCCTCTCTAATGTGGTACGTGGAACAGCAAAAGACAACTTTTGGCTTACAAATCGAAGCAGAAAGACTTATACGTAATACAGTGTTATGCCTGCTGTGAATGCTCAATAAAGTCTCAGTGACTCACTGACATCATTTTTATGAGGCTATGCACTTTAAATCTATGATCTATTATAATTAACACAGCAAGGTGTTAGATAAATATCAGACTCTCTAGAGCTTGATTCAAGTGATTTCCCCAGTGAACAAGTCAACATGCTACTAGTCTTAATAGAAGAGCAATGAGTGTTAGGGAGACAAAGGCCTGCAAGGGATGTAAGTGAAGGTGGGTCGATTATGGGTGAGTCTCTCTTTAGTCATTTTGCTTCTTCACCTCCCCATCCCCATCCATGATTTCTTTGGGTCATTCTCCCTGGACACCTCTATTACTTCCTCTGCTACAGTTCCCGTAGTTCCACTACTACCTGCCTACTATAGGTTGACATAACCTTTGAATAGTTTCTAATTTGTAGTTTCATCCTTCAGCCCTATTTCTAGTCATTTTGTTCTTTGCTCAAGCAGTCGCAAGAAGTTTGGGCTGTTACATGTTGCAGCGGCAGTGTGTTTTTCATCAGAGGATCTCAATGTATTAGCAAAGAGTGACCTGGTCGCTGTATTTAAAGAAGCAGCTGACTTTTTTCTGAAAGTAAACTTACTCCTTGCTGGGGGCAGGAGACTAGTCTTCAAACTTGCCTGCCTCCTCCTTGCCGAGTTCTACATCCAGAATAGAAGAGTGTTGGGTAGGAACTGAGGAAGAGATTTTTGAAAAAAATCTTCAAAATATAGGACATTTCAGACTCTAAGAAACTGAATTTTGCTTTGGAAGAACCTAATAATTTTCCCTATTTTAATTAGATTATAATTAAAAAAAAATCTTGGGCCTACAGCACTGAAATGACCTTTCTCTTCCACACTCTTTCCATTGTTTGTCCCTTGGACCATTTTCCAAGTCTGTTTAATGTCGTCCAGAATGAATGATGATAAATCAGTTGTTTCATGTAAAGAGCTAGAGAGTTGCTGTGAAAATTGAAGCAATATTTCACAATGGAGGAGTATTATGAGGGGATTGTTCAGTGACAGAGACAGTGAAGTTAATAAATTAGATCTAGGAACATTGGCAATTTAGCATTATCACAGAATCAGGGTTAAGACAATCTGAAACTGTAAATACGTCTGAATCGGTTATAGGAAGGAACATCACAAAGGGAAAATGGTGGCACTAGAGTTTATTTTAGGATTTGAATATCCTTGAAGACAAGAGTTTAGGTCAAAAGCTCATTTCACTGATGCATTTTTCATTGAAACCAATCCAAGCCTCTGCACTGAAGCAGTGTGAAATCACAGAATCATTGCAAAGGAGGACCCCTAGAGACCCCTAGAGTCCATTTCACTGCCTCAAAGCTAGTTTACCTTATGTCTCATTCTAGGTAGGTGAAGACTTACTCTGTTGTTTAATGTGTTTCTAGATGGCCCATATTTTGCTACAGAAGAGTATGTGCTATCTCAGTATCATGCAAGGCTTACAAGCACTGAGCCACGACAAACCTACTCGAAAGTGGAAACAATTTTGAAAAAACTTAATAAAGCTTCAAAAGACACAGGATTCTTAGCAATCTCCCTCACTTTATTATGTTCCTGCTTCAAATGCATTTCCTGAGGCTAGCTCTTAACTATAGAAAGGCTGACTGGCCTCTCTAATTACATTTAGCATTTGATTTGCTGGATTTTTTTACCTTCCACTTTTACAGTCTAACTATGATTTTGGATTTGTGTCAGCAATGAGTTAGAGAGTCGTTCTAGTAAGTGTTTGGGGTTGTGCACTGCTTGACTCTAGTTCCCATTCCTGGTTTGCACTTCAGATCCTGATCATTTCCTTACCAGTGCTGGCAGACTAGAGTTCAATCATGATTTTAATATGTAACCAAATTAGGGAAGGTAACTGGATAGTAATAATCATAATGGCATTTATTAAGCGCTTACTATGTGCAAAGCACTATTCTAAGTGCTGGGGAGGTTACAAGGTGATCAGGATGTCCCACGGGGGGCTTAGAGTCTTAATCTCCATTTTTTACAAATGAGGTAACTGAGGCACAGAGAAGTTAAGTGACTTGTCCGAAGTCACACAGCTGACAATTGGCAGAGCCAGGATTTGAACCCATGACCTCTGACTCCAAAGCCTGTGCTCTTTCCACTGAGCCATGCTGCTTCTCTAGTAGCCAAAAAAGAAGCAGAACTGGAAGACAGGAGGCTTTTGATATGGGCCATCCTTTGGGTAAGGAAAGTTGGGACCTTAGGCTAGATAGTGAGTTGGCTAGTGGCTGGGGGAACCAATGCATGGCAGAACTTTTGGGGAACCAGGACTAGCCAATCTGCCAGAGGCCTGGTGTCCTGGATGTCTGTAGATCCTGGATAAGGTACTGCATTCCTATCTTTCGCTAAATCACCACCACTGCATCTCCACTTCAGGACCCCCAAGGTGGGGTTTAATGGCCCTAGGCAGACTTGATACCCTGATCTCAAGGGTGAAGTATTGTGTTGAACATTAAATTTGTCAACTTATGTTATCTTTTTATGTTTAATCCTGCACACAGTAATACCACTGTTTAGATTGTCAGATCCTGATAGCCTGGAATCCAATCTTGATTAACCTTCGGTTTATTATTCCCCACTGGTTAGTATAGTGCTCTGCACGCAGTAAGCATTAACTGACTAGCAAATACCATCGAATGAAGGAAAAAAAAACAAAAATTGGTCTGGCTTCCCTAACCAGGCCTGACCTGTGGTCAGAAATATTTTGAAATTTTAGTTTTCTCTAATATTTCCTTAGGCTAGTATCCTCGTTTATTCAAGCTTTAGTATTTCATTTCCTTATTTTCAAAAGAAATAAATTGTAAGCTTCTTAAGGGAAGGGACTGTGTCTTCTGTTTTTGGCATGCTCTAGTAAACTTAGTACAGTACTCTGCACAATAGGCATCCAATAAATACTAATGATACTGATTCCTAATTGATCCTACTGATTTGACAACTGTAGTCATTACCAGAATTATAGAAATGCCGTAATTCTCTTTTCAGCAGGAAATCATTTAATTTGTGGTTTATCCATGGCCTTTGCTTTTCTTTTTCCTCTCTGCTGATGCTTGCCTCATACACCTCACTGTTCAAAAGACCCATTCATCAAGGGAATGGGGCACATGTAAACTCAAATCCCTACATTTTGCTCTGAGTAAAATGAGAGAAGAGTGAGATAATTGGTTACAGGCAGTTAATTGGATTGTGCTTTCATGTAATTGATCCAAATCAATCAATTGTATTTATTGAGCACTTATGTGCAAAGCACTCTACTAAACATTTGGGAGAGTAAAATACAACAGAATTAGCAGACATGTTCCTTGACCCTATCAAGCTTACAGTATAGATTGAGATACAGCCTTAAAAGTGAATAAGTAAATAATGTATCATATATAATTTATAGATATGTACATAATTACTGCGGGGTTGGGGATGGGATGATTATCAAGTGGCCAAAGTTCACAGATTGAAGTGCATATAATACCCTAGCCAGTTCTTTCAGTAGTAAAGCTCATTTTTATTGAAGAAAAGTAGAAAGCATTTTTGGATGTCATTTAAAATAATATTTATTTAAAAATAGTGAATTTTCAATTTTAGGCTCAATACTTTCATTAATATCTACAAGACCGATATTGTTATCCAATGTTTATAAGTTCATCTATTTTAAAATTTTAATAGGAGGAAATAGTTGAATTGTTTTTTCATTTTGCTTATCTCCAAAAATATGACTTCCTCTTACAAGAGGACAATGATAAAGTTTTACACAAGAATGTAAAGAAATTGTAGTGAATTATTTAATACCATGGTACATATTTTCACGAACTGTTTTGGCCACTAAATGGAATTTTAAAATGGATGCTCAGCAAATTATTGAAATTGCTTACAAATGTGTAAAATGGAAAGAATGAACACTAAAAGTCAAAGCTAAATTCATCATAAACATCTTGATTATCATCATTACCATTTCAAGTGTATATAGGATAATGATAATTGTGGTACTTAAATGTTTACTCTTTGTCAAGCATTGTACAAGCACTGAGATAAATACAGGATAGCCAGAATGTATGCAGTCTCTCTCCCACATGAGACTCACAGTCTAAATGAGAGGGAGAACAGACATTGATACCCTGTTTTACAGATGATCCAACTAGGGGAGGGATAAATTAAGCTACCTGCCCAAGGTCACTCATCGGGCAAGGGTGGGAGCTGGGACAGAACCCAGGTTTCCTGAGTCTTGGACCCATGCTCTTCCACAACATACTAGATAGTAGAGCTACAAGTGATAGAATAGACATTTAATTTCCCCTTTAATAGGGAGCTCTCTGAATAATAATTCAAGGCTTAACATAAATATGAAGATATGAAACAGTAATTGATGGGGTTAACAAGAAAGCTTCCTGGGTTAGGTAAGCCTAGATCTTTGTTCCAAAGGAGGAAGATATTATAGGGCATAGAGAACCACAGAGGTTGTGCTTCCAATATGGATCATTACAGATCAGCTCAGAGGTGGAAACAGGGCATCTAGTTATGGAAGTGGACAAGATGGAAAGCTGGAACACATTGTGTGGACTGGGACATTGTGTGGACTGGAGTGGTACATTTATTAATTTATTCATTCAATCATATTTATTGAGCACTTACTATATGCAGAGCACTGTTCTAAGAGCTTGGAAAGTACAATTCAGCAACAAATAGAGACAATCCCTACCAACAACCAGCTCCCAGTCTATTTACTTTAATGTCTGTCTCCCTCTCTAGACAGTAAGCTCCTTGTGTGCAGGGAATGTGTCTACCAGCTGTTATGCTGTACTTGCCTTAAGTGCTTACTTAGTACATACTCAGTACACAGTATGTGTTCAATAAATGTGGTTGATTGCTTGAGAGGTTAGCAGGTGTGATCCTCAAAGGCTACTACTGTGGTAAATCTTATATGGCTTCTTAGTAATGCCTTGGAATCAAAGCTATTGAATGATAGAACTGAACAGTACACTCTAAATTTCCCCTTATAAAATTACACAAATAGGGACAGAGCCAATTTTGTTGAAACAGATTCAGAACTGACATGGGGAAATGTAGTCCCCAGGGTTTGTCCGTTACTCTTCCTTTTGAATGTCAGTGGTATCTGCACTTGGAAGTAAGTTAAATGTTGTGCCTGAGTAGATAGCATTTAGACTAGGTATCATTAATTGTATCTAGAGCAGGCAGGTTGAAAAAATAGAAGTAAAAAAAGAATTTGAGCCAATCTCTTCTGTTGTTTAATAGTCAAAGAGTTAATGCCCTTGTTTGCAGCCTAAGAAACAGAAAACTGGGAACTGATGTCTTTTGTTTCATTTTAGCCCAGTTGGCATGGGGAATGTACATCTAAACTTGTCAAAATGAAAGAGAGATCCATAGAATAATTTATGTGCACCTTGAGGGCAGATATCACATCTACCACCTATAGTGTATTATAGTAATAACAATAACTCTGGTATTTAAATACTTACTATGTGTCAAGCACTGTACTAAGTGCTGCAGCAGATACAAGATAATCAGTTCCCACATGGGGCTCACAGTCTAAGTAGGAGGGAGAACAAGTATCGAATCCCCATGTCGCCCATGAGGGAACTAAGGCAAAGAGAAGTTAAGTGACTTGCCCAAGGTCACCCAGCAGGTATGGCAGAGCTGGGATTAGAATTTAGGTCCTCTGACTCCTAGGTCCAAGTTATTTCATTAATTCAATTGTATTTATTGAGCGTTTACTGTGTGCAGAGCACTGTACTAAGCACTTACTGCTTCTATATTGTCTAACATGAACCTCTTAATTGAAAATTTCATTTAAAATAAACACAATTTTTCCACATTGACTCCATATTGGAATTTTAGCTCCTGGTAATCACATTCCAGACAATGAAGTGTATTCCTATTTGTCTTGGATGACAAGTGCAGTTAAAGTGAGCCCTATGTGGGTCAGGGACAGTGTCTGACCTGATTAGCTTGTTTCTATCCCAAAGCTTAGAACAATGCTTGGTACATAGTAAGCCCCTAACAAGTGCCATTATTATTATTATTAGTTATTAATTATTATTATCCCCTTCATTCCATGGAATCTGACCTTTCAAACACCACCAGTGATCTCCTTGGCAAATCCAATAGCCTCTACTCCATTCTACTCCTCCTTGACATTTCTGCTGCCTTTGACACAGTGAAACATCCTCTTCTCCTAGAAACATTATCTAACCTTGACTTCACCATAAATATCCTTTCCCGGTTCTCCTCCTATATTTCTGGCCATTCATTTTTGTTGTTGTTTGTTATTTATGGTATTTTTAAGCACTTATTTCTCAAAAACTTTTCTAAACACAGGTAGATTAAGTGCTGGGCACTCAGACTGTAAGCCTGATGAGGGACATGGGCTGTGTCCAACCTGATTAGCAGTATCCAATCCAGCACTGAGTACCTGGCACAAGTACAGGGTAAGCACTAAACAAATTCCATTAAAAAAAGCTAGATACAATATAATCAGGTTGGGTACAGTCCCTGTCTCATATAGGGCTCACAGTCTAAATTGTAGGGAGGAGGATTTCATCCTCATTTTACAGATGAGATAACTGAGGCCCAAAGAAGTTAAGGGATTTTCTCAAGGTCACATGGTAAACAATTGTTGAGCCGGTATTAGAACCCAGGGCCTCTGACTCCCAGGCAGCGTGGCTCTGCCACATGTCTGTTTGTGACTTTTGGCTAGTCACTTTACTTCTCTGAGACACAGTTACCTCACCTGTAAAATGGGAATTAAGAGTGTGAACCCTGTGTGGGACAAGGACTGTGTCCAACCTGTTACCTTAATATCTACCCCAGAGTTTAGAACAGTGCTAGGCACATTATAAGCACTTAACAAGTACCATAATTATTATACATTTATTATTCTAATTTTATTTCACAGGTTCCTCCTCCTCTGCCTCCACCCTTTAACTGTGGGTGTCCTTCGAGGCTCAGACCTGGGTTCCCTTCTATTCTCAATCTACACCCAGTCTTTCACCAAATCCTCTAGGATCAACTTTCACCACATCACTAAATTCCACCCTTTCATTCATTCAATCATATTTGTTGAGTGCCTACTGTGTTCAGACCACTGTACAAAGTGCTTTCCTTTCCATCCAATTGCTACCACGTTAATTAATCCAAGCACTTATTCATTCATTCAATCGTATTTATTGAGTGCTTACTGTGTGCAGAGCACTGTACTAAGTACTTGGGAAGTACAAGTTGGCAACATATAGAGACAGTCCCTACCCAACAGTGGGCTCACAGTCTAGAAGGGGGAGACAGAGAACAAAACAAAACATATTAACAAAATAAAATAAATAGAATAAATATGTACAAATAAAATAGAGTAATAAATACGTACAAACATATATACATATATACAGGTGCTGGGGGGAGGGGAAGGAGGTGGGGGAGATGGGGAGGGGGAGGAGGGAGAGAGGAAGGAGGGGGCTCAGTCTGGAAAGGCTTCTGGAGGAGGTGAGCTTGAACGAGCAGGGTAGCGGTTTGGATGGAGAGAAAAGGGCGGATCTTGGCAATGTTGTGAAGGTGAGACCGGCAGGTTTTGGTGACAGATTGGATGTGAGGGGTGAACGAGAGAGTGGAGTCGAGGATGACACCAAGGTTGCGGGCTTGTGAGACGGGAAGGATGGTAGTGCCATCAACAGTGATGGGAAAGTCAGGGAGAGGGCAGGGTTTGGGAGGGAAGACAAGGAGTTCAGTCTTGGACATGTTGAGTTTTAGATAATAATAGTGATAGCATTTATTAAGCACTTACTATGTGCAAAGCACTGTTCTAAGCGCTGGGGAGGTTACAAGGTGATCAGTTGTCCCACAGGGGAGTCACAGTCTTAATTCCCATATTACAGATGAGGTAACTGAGGCCCAGAGAAGTTAAGTGACTTGCCCAAAGTCACACAGCTGGCTTTTGGCAGAGCTGGAATTTGAACCCATGACCTCTGACTCCAAAGCCCGGACTCTTTCCACTGAGCCACACTGCTTCTCTAGATTGTGGGCAGACATCCAGATGGAGATGTCCTGAAGGCAGGAGGAGATGCGAGCCTGGAGGGAGGAATAGAGAGCAGGGGCAGACATGTAGATTTGGGTGTCAAGATGTAGATTTGGGTGTCAAATTTGGGTGTGGTGAGAATGACACCAAAGTTTCGGGCTTGTGAGATGCGAAGGATGGTAGTGCCATCTACAGTGATGGGAAAGTCAGGGAGAGGACAGTGTTTGGGAGGGAAGATAAGGAGCTCAGTCTTGTACATGTTGAGCTTTAGTTGGCAGGTGGTCATCCAGGTGGAGATGTCCTGAAGGCAGGAGGAGATACTAACCTGGAGGGAAGGAGAGTGAACAGCGGAGGAGAGGTAGGTTTGGGTGTCATCTGCGTAGAGATGATAGTTGAAGCCATGGGAGCTTATCCTAACCTGCCTTGAATACTGCATCAGCCTCCTTGCTGACATCTCTGCTATCTACCTCTCCCCACTCCAGTCTATACTTCACTCTGCTGCCCAGATCATTTTTCTACAAATTGTTCATTCCATGCTTTTTCCCACTCCTCAAGTATCTCCAGTGGTTTCCCAGCCAGATCCACATCAAATAGAAACTCCTTTCCATTAGCTTTAAAGCACTCAGTCACTTTGACCCTCCTATCTTACCTCACTGATTAATTACTACAATTCAGGATGCTCACTTTGATCTTCTAATGCCAATTTACTCACTTTACTTTGATCTAATCTATCTCACAATCGATCCCTTGCCATGTCCTTCCTGGCCTAGAAGTCTCTTCATATTCATCAGACCATCACTCTCCCCACCCTCAAAGCCTTATTGAAATCCCATGTACTCTATTAGCCCTTCCTAGACTAAGCCCTCATTTCCCCTTCCCCTTCTCCTTTCTGATTGCCCTGCACTTGGATCTGTACATTTTAAGCCAGTTATATTTACCCCATATAACTATGTACATATCCATAATCTAATGTCTGTCTCCCTCTCTAGACTGAAACCTCCTTGTAGGCAGGGAACATGTCCACCTGTTCAGTTATACCGTACTCTTCCAATTGCTCAGTTCAGTACTCTGCCTACAGCAAGTACCCATAAATATGATTGACTGACTGATTTTCCCAGATCAGAGAAATAATACTTGTAAGCCTAAATAAGAACTCACACCCATTTATTTATATGGACATAAGCTCCTTGTGGCCAAGGAATGAATCTACAAACTCAGTGTATTGCATTGTCCCAAGTACATAGTGCAGTGTTGTGCATGCAGTCAGCCCTCAATAAATATGACTGACTTATGGAAGGTTGTACACAAGTAGCCCTGCTGTTGGTCCAGCCAATGGAAAGAACACTGCTCTAGGAAATGGGAGACCTGGGTTCTGGCCCCAGTTGTGTCAGTAGCTTATTAAAGTGGATGAAGAAAGGAACAGGCAATTTGCAGGTTGCTGTACCCCTGTCTAATTGCCCTTTGCATTCCATACCTCAGGAAGTACATGACCAATGGGGTTGAGTCACTAGCACTATAATCAGTTCCTCTGTCCAAGTTCTTGGTCCTGAAGTCTCATGCCTGAGGCTCATCTATCATTTCAAGACAAGCACAAGGAAATCAGTGATAGGATTTAGATGGGCAAGGAAAAACAAGGAGAAGATGCCTGACTTTTTTTTTTGATAGCATTTATTAAGCACTTAGTATGTGCAAAGCACTGTTCTAAGCACTGGAGAGGTTACAAGGTGATCAGGTTGTCCCACGTGGGGCTCACAGTCTTAATCCCAATTTTACAGTTGAGGTAACTGAGGCACCGAGAAGTTAAGTGACTTGCCCAAAGTCACACTGCTGACAATTGGCAGAGGCAGGATTTGAACCCATGACCTCTGACTCAAAAGCCCGTACTCTTTCCACTGAGCCATGATGTTTTTGGTCATTAGCTACTAATCCTGTATACCACCAGGCCTACTAGCCATGGCCCTGCTCTCTAGTCTTTACAAACTCAAATTAGAATTATCCATCATCAATCAATCGTATTTATTGAGCGCTTACTATGTGCAGAGCACTGTACTAAGCGCTTGGGAAGTACAAATTGGCAACATATAGAGACAGTCCCTACCCAGCATCCAGCCAAACTGTAGTAAGTTATGTCCACAGAAAAATACCCATGATAAATCCCCCTTCACTAGAATGAAAACAATGTCGTAAAGGGTTTGATCTTGGAAATGGTTGAAATCTTTTTTTTTTATCTCAACAGTCTGCTGTTTGCCAGTTATATACCAGTCATACTCTCTGTATCAAATATCAACACTGACAAAGGGAAGGGAGAATAATCAATTAGGTGGATGAATCAAGCTAATTGGGAAGTTGAACATGAAGTGACCCTAACAGGAAGCTGGGGGAAGGACTACATGATCTTTTAAGTTCCCTCCCAACCTTTTGAACCTAAGATCTATCAAGAAGCTAGGAGAAAAGAGCTCTCTCAAATGATAGGAGGTGAGACCAGGATGGTAGAAGTGTCAACTAAAGAGTGAAAGGAAGGGGGAAGAAGAAGAGGAGCAGAAGTCTTGGAATAGCAAATGGGTAGCATTTCCTCCCCAGTCATTTTTCTCAAGGCTTACTGCTACTCCTTCTAAAACGTCCCCTGACTGGCTCTCTCTTACCTCTCTGCTGCTTGATATTGATAAATCAGAATGTTCTGACATACACAAAAGTTTCTGATGATAGTACAACATTAATATAATGGATCATACAAATCACAAGTACATTGTATTTAAAACTACTGAAGTGACAATATATAAATGCTGGAATTTTTAATATAAACTGTGATTATTAGGGATGCATTTGTTGTACATTTGTCACTTTCTAAGGAAAAGTTGTGTTTGGATGTCTCTATGATGCCTGGGCATATCGTACACAATGAAGGGCAGATGAAATGCACAAATTGTCCTTTATTGCTAAGATTCTTTGAATTGTTTAGGTAAGAATGAAAAGGACACTATCAAAAATGATTCTTCATAGGAGCACATGACATAATGATACCTTTTTGGAACTTGCGTAGAATCAAGAAAGCTTAATGAAGTATATTGTGTCTTAGAAAGTGAATTTAACATCCCACACATCAGGTGAGTTCTACACAATCACAATTACTATGGATTGACACGGCAGGAAGCCATTTGGTCTAGCCTTTTGCCTCTAGAAAGATGAATTTCTAAACCACCCCAGATCAATGGTTATCTTTTTTTTTTCTAAGTCATCCTCAGGGACAGTGAGTCCAAAACTTCTTCATCAGCTTTTTCTACTATTACGGGCTAGATGTTCTCTCTCCTAGTAATTTATATCTATTTCCTCCTTTTTGGTCTTCTTTAATCACCAAGAGCAGGGTCAAAATTCTGCTCATAAACATGCTTTGAATAAGTCCAGTCTCCCTTTCACATCTTTCTCTTGAGTTAAACAACCACATTTCCTTTCATCTTCCTCATGGGTCCTCTTTTGCATGCCTTTTGTTATGCTTTTCTAGTCCATTTCCAGTTTCTCTATATGTTTTGTTTTTAAGTGTGAGAACCTTGCCCTTCTATTATGTTGTTTAGATATTTGGAATTCAGTAGTACTTCCTGGAACAGCTTTCCATCAGATGAAAGTAAAGATGCTTTTCTTCATTCACCACATTATCCTTTTCACATTTTTTGCCTTCTCTCAGTGGCAAAGAAGTCATTAACCTAGCAGTCACCCTTAGCAATTATGTATTTATACCCTCCCTCAGGAGTTATTTATATATGCATTTTCAGTCGCCTATTCAATTATTCTGATTTTTCATCTTGATATTCCCACTACTACTTATTATATTGATGTTCATCCTTTGTCTACTATTTTAAAAAACCTTTTGTCTATCTTACCCATTAGATTATAAACATCTTGAGGGCACAGAGTACGTGTTTGACTTCTGTTGTACTCTTACAAATTTTCAGTACAGAACTCTGTAGACGGTAGTGGTTCAATCAACATAAATGCTTGATTGATTAAGGGACCAGAGTACTGCTGCATCTCCAATAAGTGCTTTCCTAATCAATCAATACATCAGTGATATTTATCAAGTGCTGTATATATGAAGAGCACTGCACTAAGCACTTGAGAGAGTACAATGGAGTAAGTAGACACAGTCTCTGCCCTCAGGAATTTATGATCTAGAGGGAATTAGTTCTCCCAATCTTCTAGAACAGAGTAAGCAGATGTGATATCCTTATTATCTTGTTCTGTTGAATTTGTACATTATCATTGTTGGCAAATCATTCTTCATGTTTTCTATAACTGTCTACACCCCATTGTACTGTGAGCCTTGTGTAAAATGAGAAGCAGTGTGGTATAGTGAATAAAGCACAGGCCTGGGAGTCAGAAGTTCATGGGTTCTAATTCTGACTTTACCACTTGTCTACTTGTTCTGTGTTGTTGTCTGTCTTGCCCTTCTAGACTGTGAGCCCGTTGTTGGGTAGGGATTGTCTCTATATGTTGCTGAATTGTACTTTCCAAGCACTTAGTACAGTGCTCTGCACACAGTAAGTGCTCAATAAATATGATTGAATGAATGAATGAATGAATGAAAGAGCTGGGATTAGAACCCAGGTCCTCTGACTCCCAGGCCCTCGGTTTTTCCACTAGGCCTTGCTGCTTCTAGAAATTAATGCAGGAGAATTTCCAGAATACAGTAAAGTAAAATTAAATTAAAGCATCCTGTAGACATAACAACAATTCAAGAATTTGCAATGAACAATGTCCCTCATAGCAGTATCTTAAAATTAGCATCTTAAAATCATCTGTTCCTTAATCCATTAATTTCCATTGAAACAATGGACAATCTAACCTAAGCTTCTTCAAGAACCAAACTAGCATCTTAGAGCAGAAATACAGTACTTATAAATAAATCACACTACTACTGCTTTTACATTTGGTCTAACTGATACTTATTTCTTTACACTCAGTTTTTTTTTTTTATGAAAACAAGTCCAAAACAGTTTTGTAATTTTTCTAGGGATTTTAAAGACTGGATTGGCAACTTGTCTGAGTGGGCCCTTTCTTATAGAGTAGCACAGCTCTTGAGAGCAGAGGGAAAATAATTTGTGGGTCAATTCAATCAAAGGGAATTGGAGTAAGCTAATAGCCAACAACTTTGTTTTGCGTTGTTTGAGGCAATTTCTAAGTGGAACAACAACCGGCAATAATTGCAAATATAAACAGGATGAAGGAACTTGAAACGGGAAAAAAACTCTTAGTTGTAATCCAACCTGGGAATTTCTTTGATCTCTGCAGAAAGTGACATAGTTAATATTTCATTTATGTTTATTTGATGAAATTGAGCATAAGAAAAGAGAATTAATTAGAGAAAATATTCAGACTTGTCACATAGAAAACAGCTGTGGAGGATATGCCAGAATAACAAAAGCTAAACATCAGAAGAATACTGGAAGTAAGTAGAGTAGGGGAGAGCATTAGTGACTACCCAGGGTGTATTATGCTGGAGTGAAAAGTGACACAGTTTGGAATGGCAGCAAACCAGAGGGAGCCTAATCAGCTTGATTAATGTCTAGCAATGCATAAATACTGGAAAGCTTCAAGAACAAGACTCTTGACATTGACAGAAGATATCCCATATTTCTCAAGAAATTTGCAATGCAATTTATCCACAGGATTGCACCTTTAACTATCTTAAGAAACAGTTCTCATTAGAACCGTCTCTCAAACCAAAGAGCCCATGCTGGGAAAGTAAAATGTGACACAGGAAGTAAATATTGCTTGTAGGAAATATGACTTAAAAGAGTAGGAGTTAGATGCAAGTCAATGCAAGCCTCAATTCCATGCAAGTTTTCAGGAAGGAGGGGTGATGTCTCTCTAACAGGAAAGGAGTGTGGCTCAGTGGAAAGAGCACAGGCTTGGGAGTCAGAGCTCATGGGTTCAAATCCCATCTCTGCCACTTGTCAGCTGTGTGACTTTGGACAAGTCACTTAACTTCTCTGTGCCTCAGTTACCTCATCTGTAAAATGGGGATTAAGACGGTGAGCCCCCTGTGGGACAACCTGATCACCTTGTAACCTCCCCAGTGCTTAGAACAGTGCTTTGCACATAGTAAGGACTTAATAAATGCCATTATTATTATTATATTGTTTTGTTTAGTGTCTAGTGTTTAGTGTATGAGGAGAAGTTGGATGACTAGCAAATGCTACTTGGTTGTGGTGATGGGTACGTGTGGGAGCTGAACATGAGACTTAGGAACAGAACTTGCAAACAATAGAATAATTTTCCATCAGCACTGACCCAGGGGCCTATTTAGTCAGTTGTTTGGTAATAATAATAATGATGGTATTTGTTAAGTGCTTATGTGCCAAGCTCTGCTCTAAGCACTGGGATAGATACAAGGTAATCAGGTTGTCCCATGTGGGGCTCACAGTTTTAATCCCTATTATATAGATGAGGTAACTGAGGCACAGTGAAGTGACTTGCCCAAGGTCCCACAGCAGACACGTAGTAGAGCTGGGATTAGAACCCATGACTTCTGACTCCCAAGACTGTGCACATTCCACTAAGCCACGCTGCTTAGTTTCCCCATGGCATATTAACACAGTTGGTATTTATGGCTAGAGCAGTTACATAATTAATAAGAAGTTCTGAAACAAATATCTGCAACTATAGGTTTTATTCCACCCCTTCTAGTTATGAAGGGGAGGAGGCACAGGGTATAATAATGATAATAATACCAATAATAATAATGATTGTGGTATTTAAGTGCTTACCATGTACCAGGCACCGTACTGTGAGTCCCAGAGGATGGATGGATCAACAAAATGCTATTTTTATACAAAAGGTAATCTGGAATTGTTGACTGAAAAGTCTGAGTCCATCAGGGAGACTGGCAGGGATAATTGTTCACCAATGCTGGGCATTCTGAACAGCTAATGGTGTTGGTAAGGACGGCCTCATATATTTTCTGAGTCTAAGGATTGACCCTCCTTTGCCCTCCCCCAGCTTCCGGCCACACTCTTTGGATTATATATCAGAACGATTTTCTTGTGCTTTCCTGCAGTGCAATTCATCACCCCTGTAAATATATGCCCAAGGTAAGTCTATTGAGTATTACTGTATCTTGAGACACCTTCCAAATGAGCAGTGTTTTCTTCAAGTATTAAGGATAATATTATGCACTGTTACTAGCAGCTATCCTAGTTCTTCATCTCTCCTTTAGACTGCTAATGAACTTTGGTTTTGCATTTATAATTCTTCTCCAATCTCTAAAATGCCAATTTGTTGGTGGTAACCCACCACATCCACAAATCATAAACCAAGAAGCAAAGTATTTTGGTGATTCCTGTTAGATTTGTTACCATTCTAGTTTTTAAATTTTTCAAATTTGAATTCCCTTCTAGATGCTGATTCACCATCTTTGAACGTTTGACCTTTGAAATCAAGCCAATGTCATGATTTTGTTGGCTAACTGTTTTTCATTTGAATTATCCACAACATGATGCGGGTGAAGGATTTTAGAACTGAAATGTTCTGAAAGCACGGAAAGCACTGTGCTAAGACATTGTGTCAGCATCACCCTACTTAAGAATACCCAATTTGTTTAGGAAGAGAAGAGGAATTCTGGTAATTTATCCCTGAAATCCACATTTAAATGTGTGACTCATCAAGCCCCCTCATTGATGACTCTAGTGAATTCTATGCCTCTATACACATATGCCATTTGAAGACTCCAGACAGAGTTGCTTAGGGCTGTTATCTACACCATCTATTGATTTGACTGTGAGTCATACAGCTAAAATCCCACTTAATACTTTAGGCTGGTGGGGATGTTTGTTCCTGTTATATGTTGTGGTGTCTTTTAGACTTCCAGATTACAGCTGTAGTGAAATGCAATCACAATGAATTCCAGGAAATACAGTAAAAGGAAATATGTGCTATGAAGAACATTATATTCATCATTAAATGAGGATGTTAAATATAGATTTTTTTTTTTAAAGTGAGAATCCAGACTGGGCATTCAGTCATTCTCAAACCTTTATGTATTAAATTAGAATGACCTGAATGACCTTCCTCGACAATGACTGCAGAGTCAAGTTAAACAAAATGCAGCAGTGGAATTCCAAAGGCAAATTCAAATTCTAAATTAGTCACTGATTCTGTCAGTGTCTGTTTCATCAGTTGTAAAATGATGTTGATAATCCTTAGATTAGACCGGTTTCCTTGTCTCCCCCTTTTGGATTGGAAGCATCCCAAAGACAGGGATCAGGTCTTCTACTTCTATACTCCCCAAAGTGAGAGCCTGTTCACAACTAGTGCTCCAAAACATGATGTAATGACCTGACTCTCTTCTGCCTCCATTCTGGTACCAGTTAGCTTGGGCCTGTTTCGTAGTTATCAAGAAAAAGGAGCAAGGTCTGGCAATAAGGTTTTGAGGAGAAAGGACTGAAAAGCCTAAAATGCATGTTGGTCATGGCAATAAGGTAATAAAGAGTCTTTAGGTTTTAGTGGTTGAACTCCTCAGGGAAGACTTGGCCTGTCACAGCCTCAAGACTTCTAGTGGTAAATTTAAATTAGGAGTCAAGTTTTTCCTGTACTAAATCATGGTTAAAATGGAAATTTCTACTGGACAGTTCAATTCAGAAAAATACTACTTGTGGAAAAAAATAGTCACTGGGGATGAAATGAAAGCATAGACTCTGTTTTTTTATTAGATTATAAGCTTTTAATTACTCATATGCCTCTTTCAGGGTCTATATATTTTGCAAATTACTTTTCCTGCTTACATCGTTGGTAGAGGACAATACGTTGATGGCAGAAGGGACATAAAACAGTATTAATGACATACTGATTGTAGGTGAAGAGGGATTGGAGCTGCAAGATGTTTAGGGTTCCTTTGGGTTCCCAAATGCTAGGTTGGAGACTCTCAGCTCTTACAGATTTAGAATGTACTGGCTGGGTTTATAGAGCAGCCGGCTTCTAAAGAGTGAAGTCCCAGCTCTTGAGGTCTTTGAAGATTTATCAGCTTTAAAGCCAACTAGTCTATCTATATTGGCTACAAAATTGGAAAAGCTAACCAACTACCCAATGAGTTGGTTAATGGGTGTCCAGATGATTGGAATTGTGCTTCATGTGAGAGACCCTATATCAAACAAATGTATATCTATGTATATCTTAAGCAAATTTTATATAGTGCTTTGTATTGTTTTAGAAAGATGTCATGGTCTTGCCTTTTTTATTTCTCAATTGCAACATCTCACTTAAATTTTTCTTCATTCAATTTTCCTTATCATTTGCCCTTATAGCTATCGTTTAGCTAAGCTCTATCCAAGACCTATGGTGTCTTTTACTCCATTTTGATGAATGTCATATCCTTATTTTTTGTCTTCTCACTAAGTTATCAGCATCTTTCCACTATGGATGGATTAGATATGGTACTACAGTTTCATTAGTGTTTTCAGAAAGAATTTCTGACACCCTGATTCAAGATACATTACGTTCCTTTGATGCTGCTGCGATTAGACATACTGTTCATTTTTGCCAAAATCATTTCTCATTTTCTCTTCATCAACACCCTTATATTAAAAGGTTTATTCCTTCTCCTCCCTGTATTATCTTGCTTTTTTGACTTGATACTGATTTTGCTACTCATATTTCTACCTCTCTGGGTTCATTTGTGTTATCTGTAGCATTTGACTCCTGTAGCATTTGTAACACCTCTCAATTTAGCATCAACTGTAGATTTAATTAATATACTGTTTATTCCCTCTTTTGGATCATGAATAAAGATGAAGAACTCCTCACTGACAGCTCATTTGTTGTAAATATCAAATAAGAGGTTCTCATGATGAACGTTGTTAACCCATTTTAAAAATATTACTCTTTTTAAAATCTATAAAATGAGAAATTGCTCTTAATCAATCATCAATTATAGTTATTTACTGGGCACTCAGTGGGTACAGAGCACTCTATTAAATACTTGGGGAAAGTGCAATAGAGCTGGTAGACACAATTGCTGTCCAAGGGAGCTTACCATCTAACAAGGGAGACAGACATTAAAATAAATGACAGGTAGGGGATATAGTAGAGTTAAACATATTTACTTGAGTTCTATGGGGCTGAGTGAGTATCAAAGTACTTAATCCAGGCAGTAGTAGCACACTACTAGTAACATTCAGCAACATAATAATAAAGAGCCACTCACTTTTGAAGTGGTGGTCTTATAAACTCATTATCTATCTGTGAGATGCACAGTTGTCTTTCCAATTTGAAAAAGATACTAATGATAGTGAAACTCACCCATGAGTTTGTGGCCAAATTGGAACCCACTGTTCCTGCCACTTCAAGCCCATAAAATGCTATCTATTATTGTGATCTTACGATTAATGTTTGTAATGCATGGTGATTTCTCTTTTGCTTCCTTTTCTCTTGTTCCTTAATTCCTTAGCTAGCTATCATTACAAAGACAACTTAGTACGCTTATTTTTCAGATGTGGGATGCTCTGTGCCCATTTAGTTATGAGGATTCCCAATTTTAAAGTCAACCCAACAAGACTTCTTGACATCACTTTAAATTTGAAACTATTTAGGCAAATAATAATAATAATGGGATTTGTTAAGCACTTACGACGTGCAAAGCACTGGGGGGGGGGGGATACAAGGTGATCAGGTTGTTCCCACATGGGGTTGACAGTCTTAATCCCCATTTTACAGATGAGGTAACTGAGGATCAGAGAAGTTAAGTGACTTGCTGTCACCCGTCGTCCGGGGACGGGTTCGTTCAGTGATCGGCGAGGCGAGAGAGAGGCCAGGGATGGAAAGCCTGAGTTTATATAAAATTTATTCCACGAGGTGAATTGAATTTATGTAATTGTTTAGGCGCAATGAATTGAACTTCCCTTTCGGGAGGAATATAATCAATTAGCAATATTAGAGCTTCCCTACATGGGAGGAACACAATCATATGTTAATCACGCATGGGTGAGGCGGCTAGCTCTCACCCATGTGCACTTCCCACTCAGGAAGAATCCACTTACTTTCCCACATGGGAAGAATTCATTACATTACCCGCGCACGTGGTGGGCGGCTAGCTCTCACAATGTGCTCTCCCTACATGGGAGGAATCCACTCATGATTCCCATCAGCAGCTGGGTACCTGGGTCCCACCCACGAGACACTCAACCATCCCGCGGCCCTTGCCTCAGTGTGTTGGTTCTGGTTGTAGAGCGGGCATCTGGCCTTCTGGGCAGGGAGAGACCTGTGGGCTGCTGCTGCATGTCCTGATGTTCTGACCCTGAAGGTCAGAGGCGACAGGTATTTATTGCCTGTGCCCCTAGGCCATTCCAGCTTCTGGACTCAGTCTATCCAATCTCTGCCCTCCCCCCTCCTCCATACCTAATTTGATTGGCACGGGGGCAAGGGACACTTTCTGTATTCCCAGTTTGGGCTGTCAATCTAGCAGATTTGGTCATGGGGGCAGTATCCCACCCTCACTTCCGAGTTCTGCCTGCTGGCTCAGGTGGTCACGAGATAGCTTTAGACCTTGAGGTGGCCGGTACCCAAGGGTCACCTCGGAACACTTGCCCAAGGTCACACAGCAGACATGTGGTGGAGTCAGGATGCACATGATTATTTTAAAGCAAAAGAATATCAAGGTCTCATAACT
Source organism: Tachyglossus aculeatus (assembly GCF_015852505.1). NCBI lineage: Eukaryota > Metazoa > Chordata > Mammalia > Monotremata > Tachyglossidae > Tachyglossus > Tachyglossus aculeatus. The sequence continues at coordinate 134,279,426 of NC_052066.1, read as the reverse complement.
CATCTTTCCACAACCCCTTACTTCCATCATACATTCTTTCTTCCTGTATTCGGCTGGATGAAAAGGCTCTCTGGTTTCACTGTGTTGATGATGCAATAAGATGGACTATTACTAATTTTTTTCTGATTATGCAAGGTTGGAACTTTACCATTATGGAGATCAGGATATTATGTAGTCCAATGTCTGACCTTTAAAAGAAATCTGAATGGGTGATTGTAAAACTCCAAAATATCATTCAGAGAGGTAAGACATTAATTGCTTTAGAATTCATATACATGCATAGCTTCAAATTGCTGGAACATGATTAGGCAGGTATTTTTTTATTAGGACTCTCACTCCATATATTTAGGGAGAAAAAGAGCTGACTGGTAATTCACATGTTAGAAATTTAATAAAGAGGTTAATTGAGGGGAGGGCTAGACCTTGGAATACATGGGGAATGATATCTAGGGATATATTAAGGATAAAGAACTCAAGATAACATAATTACACCTCCTCCAAAAGGCCTTCCTCAACTAAGCTGCCATTTCCCCTACTTCCTCCCGCTCCCGTTTCATCCTTGCATGTGGAATCCATTTCTTCCTCTAGACTGTTTGCTCCTGATAGGGAACATGTTGAATAACTCTGTTTTATTGTACTCTCCCAAGCACATACTTAGTTCAATGTCCTTCACAGAATAAGCTCTCAGCAAATATGGCTGACTGATGAACTGATAGATTGGTATTTGTTAAACACTGTGTTCCAAGGGCTAGGATAGATACAATATAAGCAGACTGGACACAGTTCCTGACCCATGAAGGGCTCACAGTCTAAAAAGCAGGGTGAACAGGTTTTAATCCCTACTTTACAAATGAGGAAACTGAAGCACAGAGGAGGAGACAAGTGATGGAATGACGATTGGAACCCGGGTCTCCAGATCAATTAATCAATCATGTTTACTAAGCACTTAGGAGAGTATACTACAGTAAAATTAATGGACGTGTTCCCTGCCCATTAGGATCTTACAGTCTAGAGATCAGTTTACGGTCCAGAGAAATCTAGAGGGTGTTGCCTTACTCCCAGGCCTGAATTCTTCCTCCTAGATTATGCTAATTCTCATAATAGCTAATGACTGGAAAAAAAAGGACTAAAGCTGCAGAAATCTTTCCATAATAAAGGATAGCCTGGGTGACTATAGAGATGATTAGTATGTTTGGATCTGGGTTTAAGGAGATAGAGGTGCTGGTATTGATGGAAGAGGATATCAGTCTCAGAAGATATTGAACTGGCAAGGAACAGCTGCCGAGAGTTGATTTTTAGCAATTCAGTGAGGAGGGCATGTAAAACCAGGGAGTAAGGTGAAAGATGATATGAATAGGATTAAATAAGTCAAGCAGGGTGAGAGCAGAGACAATTCCATTAGTCTTGGCCTTAGGGACGCTATTAGCAGTGTACCTGTAAAAACTCGGAGAAAACGTGAAAGGCAGGAAAGCATGCATTTTCTCACAGAACCCAGAGAGAACAGAGTCGAAGCTGGAGAAATCATTCTGGAAATCTCATTGAATGTTTCAGTTTACATGGTTTTCATTCTGTTTCAGGCTGTCATGTGACCACTCTAGGCTGTAGGAAACCATGGGAGGCAATACAGTCCAACAGATCTGTCCATCTCGGATCATAGCTCCCCCTGTAATGTCCTCCAGAATCACCCAATCCTCTGTGTCAAATGTCTTTCTGATGCCTAATCCAGTACCCTCCACTGACATTTCAATTGGCTTTTTTCTGGTTTGGAGCAGTGGCTAACCATCAAACAGTCCATAATTCTTCATGTATTTCAAGGCCATTATCAAGACCCTTGAGCCCTCTTTTTTCCCAGCTTAATAATTCAACTTCCCTTACTCATATATCCAACTTCCAATTGTCATCCTTTTTTGTTGTGCTTCTCTGACCCATCCTTGTGCTCCCCACCCCTCTCTTAAATTGTGCAGCACTGGATTCAGTGATCTGAGCCTTTACATCTGCGGCTTCTTCAGTGCAGTATGGACAACTTGAAGGTCCACTAAGAACTATAGGTCTTTTTCTGCCATTCTCAAAGAGGGAATTTTTTTTAATCCAAATACAGAGCAGTAATAAGTATATTACTATCATTATTATTATTTGTCCTCAAAAAGGGAAAGGTTTTCTATCCAAGTAACTTCCCCTTCCTTTACCACCTTGATGTAACTGTGATTCCCCACACCCTGTCTTGTCACTGATTGGCAATGGCAAGACTGAATGGAGGATGAGTATGGCAGCAGTAGTAATGGTGGAGTGCAGGATGATGGCACTACCAGTGCATGCTTCCAGTTGCCTAGTGGAAGTCAACATAAATTGTACAAGACTGAAATTCTCTTGGTGCAGGACAGAGTCAACTGCTGCACTCCCTGCATCTTTTTCCTGCTTAGAAGCCTTCACACAGAACATATTTTATAGGTAAATGGAGATATCCGAAACTAACGTCTTGAGCTATTGGGCTTGATCCTGTCTACCTCACAGAAATATTGAAAGGATTAACTGGGTCATTTAAAATGTGTGAGTGCCGTGAACCCTGTAAATATAAGTGAATTGGGATATGTTACATAAAAATTTTGATTTAAAAGGCAAAACTTCTTTGGGGTTATGTTATTGTAATGAATGTATCCAAAAGTAAAAAACTCAAATGTTAACTTGGACTGAGTATTTATCTCCATGAGAAATAGGGAATCCCAATTTCCCATAGAGCTTCAGGGAAAAAAAAATTCGTTCCCTATGCACTGCTTCAATTTTTTGTTTTATCTTGTTCATGAGGAACTAATTTTTTTCTTTTTTTATTCAGCCAGGACAAAGACACAGTTTTGTCTTTCACATGTAAATACTTGACTTGGGCTTCTATATTTAAAGGAGGAGAATATTTTTGCAGATTACTGAATAATGTGCCCTAACACTGCAGCCTTTCCCACCTTCAAAGTCCTGAAATCTCCCATTCATTTATTCATTCATTCAATCATATTTATTGAGCGCTTACTGTGTGCAGAGCACTGTACTAAGCACTTAGGAAGTACAAGTTGGCAACACATAGAGATGGTCCCTACCCAACAGTTGGCTCACAGTCTAGAAGGGTGAGACAGACAACAAAACAAAACATATTGACAGAATAAAATAAATAGAGTAAATATGTACAAGTAAAATAAATAAATAAATAGAATAATAAATACATACAAACATATATACATATATACAGGTGCTGTGGGGAAGGGAAGGAGGCCTCCATCCTCTTGGAAGCCTTCTCTGATTAATTCAGAACTACCCTGTTGTTATTTTATTTCTTTCCTTCACATCTATGTATATTGTTTACTCCACGGAAACTGCGCTCTCAAAGGTCACCAATGACCTCCTGCTTGCCAAATCCAACGGCTCATACTCTGTCCTAATCCTCCTCGACCTCTCAGCTGCCTTTGACACTGTGGACCACCCCCTTCTCCTCAACACGTTATCTGACCTTGGCTTCACAGACTCCGTCCTCTCCTGGTTCTCCTCTTATCTCTCCGGTCGTTCTTTCTCAGTCTCTTTTGCAGGCTCCTCCTCCCCCTCCCATCCTCTTACGGTGGGGGTTCCCCAAGGTTCAGTGCTTGGTCCCCTTCTGTTCTCAATCTACACTCACTCCCTTGGTGACCTCATTCGCTCCCACGGCTTCAACTATCATCTCTACGCTGATGACACCCAGATCTACATCTCTGCCCCTGCTCTCTCCCCCTCCCTCCAGGCTCGCATCTCCTCCTGCCTTCAGGACATCTCCATCTGGATGTCCGCCCGCCACCTAAAGCTCAACATGTCGAAGACTGAGCTCCTTGTCTTCCCTCCCAAACCTTGTCCTCTCCCTGACTTTCCCATCTCTGTTGACGGCACTACCATCCTTCCCGTCTCACAAGCCCGCAACCTTGGTGTCATCCTCGACTCTGCTCTCTCATTCACCCCTCACATCCAAGCCGTCACCAAAACCTGACGGTCTCAGCTCCGCAACATTGCCAAGATCCGCCCTTTCCTCTCCATCCAAACTGCTACCCTGCTCATTCAAGCTCTCATCCTATCCCGTCTGGACTACTGCACTAGCCTTCTCTCTGATCTCCCATCCTCGTGTCTCTCTCCACTTCAATCCATACTTCATGCTGCTGCCCAGATTATCTTTGTCCAGAAACGCTCTGGACATATTACTCCCCTCCTCAAAAACCTCCAATGGCTACCGATCAATCTGCGCATCAGGCAGAAACTCCTCACCCTGGGCTTCAAGGCTCTCCATCACCTCGCCCCCTCCTACCTCACCTCCCTTCTCTCCTTCTACAGCCCAGCCCGCACCCTCCGCTCCTCCACCACTAATCTCCTCACTGTACCTCGCTCTCGCCTGTCCCGCCAACGACCCCCGGCCCACGTCATCCCCCGGGCCTGGAATGCCCTCCCTCTGCCCATCCGCCAAGCTAGCTCTCTTCCTCCCTTCAAGGCCCTGCTGAGAGCTCACCTCCTCCAGGAGGCCTTCCCAGACTGAGCCCCTTCTTTCCTCTCCCCCTCGTCCCCCTCTCCATCCCCCCGTCTTACCTCCTTCCCTTCCCCACAGCACCTGTATATATGTATATATGGTTGTACATATTTATTACTCTATTTATTTATTTATTTATTTATTTTACTTGTACATTTCTATCCTACTTATTTTATTTTGTTGGTATGTTTGGTTCTGTTCTCTGTCTCCCCCTTTTAGACTGTGAGCCCACTGTTGGGTAGGGACTGTCTCTATGTGATGCCAATTTGTACTTCCCAAGCGCTTAGTACAGTGCTCTGCACATAGTAAGCGCTCAATAAATACGATTGATTGATTGATTGATTGATTGATTATACACAGTCAAAAACTCAGCTTTTAATGATGGTATTTGATAAGCCCGTACTGTGGTTTGAGCACTGTTGTAAATGCTGGGGTAGAGACAGACCAATCAGATTGGACATAATCCCTGTCCCTGTGCCAAATGGGACTCACAGTCTTAATCCTCATTTTACAGATGAAGTAACTGAGGCCCAGAGAAGTGAAGTGACGTGCCCAAGGTCACACAGCAGACAAGTGGCAGAGCCAGGGTTAGAACCCAGGTCCTCTGACTCCCAGAACAATGCTCTAACCACTGGGTGATGCTACTTCCCTTTCATATTGATATTTGTGCTATATCCTTCCTAGTTCTCCCCCTACTCCAACTATTGGTAAATTATTTTTGACTCCCATGTTAGATCGCAGGTTTCTTCCCCCTTCTAGATTGTGAGCCCGTTGTTGGGTAGGGACCATCTCTATATGTTGCCAACTTGTACTTCCCAAGCACTTAGTACAGTGCTCCGCACACAGTAAGTGCTCAATAAATACGATTGAACGAATGAATGAGGGGAGAGTGGGGAATGTGTGTACTGCTTTTGTTGTATTTTCACAAGTGGTTAGTGCTGTGCTTAGCACTTAGTAAGTGCTCAGTATATACCATTGATTTTGATTGATTGCCTGAACTTCAACCTAGAATTTCCAAAACGATGTATGCAGTCTCACATGCTATCTTTAATATAGCTTGTTCACCTCCCTTAAATTGTTTTAGTCGAGTTAGTTTTTAGCTGAGAAGCTTAAAACTAAAAGTGATAGTAAAACAGTCCATTCTTCAATTATAGTAGGTGGTTAAAAGCAATGTGTAGATCATAGTTTAATGAACACTGATGAATGTCTGCGTTTCCCATATATAATTCAACTCTGAACCTGTGCTGTTATTACCAAAGGAAGTCAAGGATTTATGACAATTATGAATGACTACTTCATTTGTCTTCTATTAGAATTAAAAATTTCTGTGAAATAGACTTCCTGTTCAGTGGCAGAAAGAATCAAGAGCATACAAGCTGTGAACATAGTGGTTTAAGATCGTTTCCAAAACTAAATTCATTCAATCGTATTTATTGAGCGCTTACTGTGTGCAGAGCACTGATCTAAGCATTTAAATGCCACTTAGATGTAAACTCTTCAGATGTAGGGATAATGTCTTCTATTTCTGTGTATTTACCAAATGCCTAGTATTGACCCCTACACATAGTAGGTGCTCAAGAAAAGCTGTTGATGATGAAGATGGGGATGGGCAGAGAAAGAAAGTCAGAGAATGTCAAATTGAGGCCTGAAAATACAATAATGAGTAATAACAATGATTATAGTACTTGTAAAACATTTACTATGTGCCAAACATTGTTCTAAGACCTGGGCTAGATATAGGTTAATCTGGTTTGACACATTCCCTGTCCCACGTGGGGATCACACTCTTATCCCCATTTTACAGATAAGGTAACTGAGGCACAGAGAAATTAAGTGACTTGTCCAAGGTCAAACAGCAGGCATAGAAATATTAGGTTGCTGGGTTTTTTTTAATCTTTAATCCGTAAAGTTCTCAGTGTCACTGGGAGTCTCCATTTTGGAAAATGTTTGATTCAGATGATCCTTTTTTCTTAAGTATTTTAATATCAATTATTAAATGTAGCCATACAATATTCCCATACAATTGTCCCCCAAAAAATGATTTGCCTTTATTATCAATTCCAAGTGGCAATCCTCAGATAATGTCAGATGTAATTCAACAACATACAATCATAATTGTGGTTTTTGAGAAACACTTTTTTATGGTATTAAGTGCTTACTATGTGCCAGGTACTGTTCTAAGCGCCGGGGTAGATACAAAATAATCAGGTTGGACACAGTCCAATCCTCTTACAGATGAGGTAACTGAGGCACAGAGAAGTTAAATGACTTGCCCTAGGTCATCCAACAGACAAGTGGAGGAATCACGATTAGAACCTAGATTCTTCTGACTTCCAAGCCCGCGCTCTATCCACTAAACTGTGCTGTGTCTTATATCTCAGAAGTCCACTGAGGTACCCCTCAGAATGGACACAACCTTAAATGACCCATCATATACACTCCTACATAGTGGTTTTCAGTGCCAATCTGGGGGAACTTCTCTTCCTCTTTCCTCCATTACCCCCACACAGGTCTCGACAGTGGTCACTCCAGCCCACAATCTGCTCCATCTTAGCCGACTCTCCCTACCCAGGGAGACAAGACATGAGAAAGGAGTTTGAGGTGGATACACCATGGCCACGACCCAGCCAGGTCTCTTCCTATTCTGGTCTGTCTCTTTCTCTGTCCCTTTCTCTGCATCTTGGTGCAATCTAATGCACTAATGCAGCCTCCTCTGAGGTAGATAGTCCTAACCACCACCTTGCATGTAACAGTGACTTTCCCGGTATTTTTCTGCCTGCCTTCCAATCTTGCCCCTCTATTCCCTTGTGCCATCTACACTCCTTAAGCCCAATGTGGGATAGGGTCTGCAATCAATCTGCATATACTTTATCTACTCCAGCACTTAGCACTTGGCAAATAGTAAGCACTTAACACATACCACTAATATAATTATGATGATGGTGATAATAATGATGAAATTCCTATTTTACAGCTCCAATGCTGCTGTACTCAGTGGGGGACCTCACTGCTCCTACTGCAGAGAAGCAGCGTGGTTCAGTGGAAGGAGCAAGGGCATTGGAATCAGAGGTCATGAGTTCAAATCCTGACTTCCAATGGTCAGCTTTGGGCAAGTCACTTAACTTCTCTGTGCCTCAGTTACCTCATCTGGAAAATGGGGATTAAGACTGTGAGCCCCCCATGGGACAACCTGATCACCTTGTAACCACCCCAGTGCTTAGAACAGTGATTTGCATATAGTAAGCGCTTAATAAATGCCATCATTATCATTATTATTATTATTATTTCTGCCACCACCCTGATGGCCCAAGCCACTTCAGTACCCAGGAGCCCTCACATTCAGGTGTTGCAAAACTAGAAGGATAGGGCTGGATAGGGATTGAATTGGGGGAGGCAAGGTGGCAGTGAAGGAGATGGTGGGGCAAAAGTTTCAAGATTCTCTTCTTACACACTTTCCTCCTTTTCTGCCTCAGTCCTCCTAGCCTTTTTCTTTGCTCCTCCCCTATCACCATCACCTTTCTTCTCCCATCTCATTCTGATCCAATCCTGCATCCCCAGACTTTGCAAGCGTAGGAGGTGTGTATGAACAGCTATGGAAGTGGCCAGGTAGGTGGTGGCAGAAGCAGTGAGACCCATTGCCCCACTCTCTTTTCCCCCAGTAATTGCATCACTCCGTGCATTTAGTCCCATCCTCTAAGCATGTTAGTACTTTCCCCACTCTCTTTCACAGTACTATGTACATAACCTCATACTTGATTGCTTCTCCTACGTGTAATTTATTTTGATGTTTGTCTCACTTGATTGTAAGCTCTGTGAAGGCAGAGATTATTTCTCCTGACTTATCGGGTACCTACTTTGTGCAGAGCACTAGCCTGAGCATTTGGGAGAGTAAAATATAGCTATGGCTTAGCAAATACAAATGCTTAGCAAAGTGCCCTGAACAAAGTAATAAATACCAGCACTGGAACTGTTATAGATATTAATTAAATAATACACAAAGATAAAACTGTAGATATAATACATATTATTACACACACACACACACACACACACACACACACATATGTGTGTGTATATTTAGGAGTGCTTTGGTCACATGAGAAGGGCACATATCCTGGCAAATACCCCAAAGTAGAAACACAAGCAGCAATCACTTCTAGGGTTGTAGTGGTAATAGACCATTTATTGAGCATCCATTTGTTGCAATGGATGTACTTGGGAAATACAAACAGTGACACATTCCAAGCCCACAAGGATATTGCACTCTTACCAGGAGAACAAAGATTAAAAATATTTATGAGAGGGAGTGATTTCCACCTTGCAGCTATGGAGCTCTTGATGCATCTCCAGCTAAATTTCTGACTGCATCTCTCATTTTCTTGTCTTTTGTCACTCTGCCCACACTAAAAAAAAAGTTGGCATCTATGGTAATGGACATTGAATTAATGCTGACATAATGACCATGTCTCAGAACTTCTGACTTTTAACAACCTTACTAGATTCAAAATGGAGAAATCTTAGAATCATGCAATATTTTGACTGGAAGTGCCAGTATTCTGTCTATCAATATATCCATCACATGTATTTTCCTGAGTGTAAATAATAATGATTGCCATTAGATCCTGAATGTTTGATCAGGTGAACAAGGCACTTTCATGCCCATTTCAGCAGTTTGGAGGTTATTTCATCCTTTCAGACTAAAAATAGTTAAGCACATAGTCATTTATCTTCCATAAATAGGACAGAATACTCTTATTTAGGAATATTGGATTTGGGTGTATTTATGCTTAGCAACTATGATAAATGATTCATGACTGTTAAATGCATTTTGATAGGATTTTACCAAGCAACACCATCTTGGAACAGTAGGCTTAGAAAGGACAACACAAGGTCTTCTAATTGAGCTACATGCCTCCAGGCAGTCCTATTATTTTTTTTTAATTCAGAAGGGCAATTAATTACCTTTTTCTCTTACTAATTCCCTACAGAATTGAACAACCCCATCTTATGTCTACGCTCAATCCCTTCTCCTGCAATTTGAAATTTACTCTTACTATTCTGTACTCAATGGAGATGGGTAGCAACAGCTTTAGCAATTATAATATGCTGGAAGACACCTTTTAGCATTCTTAATTTTTATTTTCAGGCTACACAATTCCACCTCTATTATTTCTTTGGAGATTTATTATAGCGAGCCAGAAGAAAAAAAAAATATATATATATATAGATAATTTTCCTTGCTTCATGTTTGTCCACATGGGGACAAAGAAGTACTCATTCAGGAATGAAGCCCTTGTGTCAGTTGCGGGTAGGGATATCAAGCACAAACTGGTTTCACCTTTTCATGCATAAGACCATTCTCACTCACTGAATGGGGCTCTACAGCTTAAGTCTGAATTAGTGATTTCCAGCAAATTGACTTGAATATCATCATCATCATCATCATCAATCGTATTTATTGAGCGCTTCCTTATAGATTACCTATGTGTTAGCATGATATGGCTTAGCATTTGGACCAGAGTACTCAGAAGAAATGACACTGTATGTCCAACATGATTTTATAATCTCAATAGCTTTTACCCCAACTTTATTTTGGACACTTTTTCAAAGTCTATGTAGGCAAACAGTAAGGAAGGGGCGAAAATGATTTGAATCCAACAGTACCTTTCTAAGTGTAGCCTGACTGAATGCTCCTGCTCTAAACGAAGTGAACCATGTTTTACAGTGCCAAATCAGAGTAAAATTTTAGCAGCTCATTTGGGAGAGAAACCAGATGCTAGGAGACAATTATAGAGCATCATGGAAAGTGCTGTGGTGCAAGTTCTCCACCCTCTCAATGGAGGCACTTGCTTCTAGTCAGCTCTAAAATTAGTAATGTTGATTCTGATTTTCCCTTCTGCTTTCTCCTTCCTCCCAACAACCACCCCTGCCAAGCTTCTTAAGAGTAGAAGAGTTCAGGTTCTGTCTGTGAAGAGATGTCTATGTAGTCTTAAATAAAGCCGGGAGATGACCACAACCTTTGCATATACACAATGCAAGGATTCTAACCTTCCATTTGTAAGCAGGGAATGTGTACAAATAGCAGGGGAAAGGAGTCAGGTGGATCCTTGGTCATCGCTGCTACTCCCACTTATAACATTACATTGTTCTTTAAGGTACTATTGGGCAGAACTGGTGGGAGAGACACACCCCAGGCATCTGAACAGTAGAGAGTCAGGGCCAATGTCAGTGATGAAAGTATCAGTAGCAATTTAGGCGTGAGACAAATGAGAGACACACAAAGCCCTACATTTTACGAAGAATTGAATCTAGCTCAATGCTAGAAAATGACTTCCTTACACTACTGTAGACTTTGCTCTTATTAAACTTGTAATAGGATGCAGTTAAATTAAAATAGAAAATTTGAATTTGTTTATTGGTCATCATTAATCAAAATTAAGCCTCTTAGGGGGTACCAAATTACTCTTTTGCCCAACCTCATTGCCAGCACTGTGAATATTGACCAGTTTCATCTATTGACTCTTAGTTGTAACAGATCAAGTTCAATTTTGAAACATTTGCACACAAACCATTCTTAAGCAGGAGCTATGAATATTTAGCAGTTTATGTATTTGTGTCAAATCATACTTGTATAATCATATGCTTTGTGCAGTTTTAGAAGCTGAAAATAATTTATTTCCATAATACTAGTGTAATGCATCTCCAAAAATTGCTTTTTATTCATATTCATAAATTGTAACTTAGGTGCTAAGTAGTTTTAGTATGTTCATTCATTCATTCAATTGTATTTATTGAGTGCTTACTGTGTGCAGAGCACTGTACTGAGCACTTGGGAAGTACAAGTTGGCAGCATATAGAGATGGTTTCTACCCAACAACGGGCTCACAGTCTAGAAGGGGGAGACAGACAACAAAACAAAACATGTGGACAGGTGTCAAGTCATCACAATAAATAGAAATGAAGTTAGATGCACATCATTAACAAACTAAATAGAATAGTAAATATGTACAAGTAAAATAGAGTAATAAATCTGTACAAACATATATACAGGTGTTGTGGGGAGGGGAAGGAGGTAGGGCGGGGGGGATGGGGAGGAGAGCAAAAAGGGGGCTCAGTCTGGGAAGGCCACCTGGAGGAGGTGAGCTCTCAGTAGGGCTCTGAAGGGAGGAAGAGAGCTAGCTTGGTGGATGTGTGGAGGGAGGGCATTCCAGGCCAGAGGAAGGGTGTGGACCAGGGGTCGACGGCAGGACAGGCGAGAATGAGGTACAGTGAGGAGGTTAGCAGAAGAGAAGTGAAGGGTGTGAGCTGGGCTGTAGAAGGAGAGAAGGGAGATGAGGTAAGAGGGGCAAGGTGATGGAGAGCCTTGAAGTCGAGAGTGAGGATGTTTGATCCTGTTGGCTAAAATGTCATTCTATTGTTGTTTTCAGCCTTCCTCTAACATGCTGTCAGACCCTACCCTACTATTTTCTTGATTTATTTGCACCCCAAAATTGCAAAAATTTAAGTAACTGGTGTAGGTGCTGCATTTTGTCCTGAATTCGGTTCACCATATTCATTGATTGTTGTCTACAGGGAACTGTCCTGAAAACTGTGAAGAATTACAAAGAAGAAACAGGATGTGGTCCTTGCCTTCCAGTTTATAATAGAATGGGGAGATACAGATATCCAAACATAAAACTCAACCAATAGAGGCACAGAATGTGAAAGGTATAAAGTTCTAATAGAAGCTATTAGCATACTTCATGCTGCTGCCCGGATTATCTTTGTCCAGAAACGCTCTGGGCATATTACTCCCCTCCTCAAAAATCTCCAGTGGCTACCAATCAATCTGCGCATCAGGCAGAAACTCCTCACCCTGGGCTTCAAGGCTCTCCATCACCTCGCCCCCTCCTACCTCACCTCCCTTCTCTCCTTCTACAGCCCAGCCCGCACCCTCCGCTCCTCCGCCGCTAATCTCCTCACCGTACCTCGTTCTCGCCTGTCCCGCCATCGACCCCCGGCCCACGTCATCCCCCAGGTCTGGAATGCCCTCCCTCTGCCCATCCGCCAAGCTAGCTCTCTTCCTCCCTTCAAGACCCTGCTGAGAGCTCACCTCCTCCAGGAGGCCTTACCAGACTGAGCCCCTTCCTTCCTTTCCCGTCGTCCCCCTCTCCATCCCCCCATCTTACCTCCTTCCCTTCCCCACAGCACCTGTATATATGTATATATGTTTGTACATATTTATTACTCTATTTATTTATTTATTTTACTTGTACATATCTATCCTATTTATTTTATTTTGTTAGTATGTTTGGTTTTGTTCTCTGTCTCCCCCTTTTAGACTGTGAGCCCACTGTTGGGTAGGGATAAATACGATTGATGATGATGATGATGAAGCTAGTATCCCAAATTACAAAGGCATGCCTAAGAGCTTAAAGAATAGCTGGAATGAAGTCAGGTGGAGTTAATCTGCATATCGAGTAGATATGAAGGTGGAGTTGAAGCTGCATATCTAGTAGATAGAACACAGGATTCTGAGTCAGGAGAGCTGCATTCTAGAGAAGCAGCGTGGCTCAGCGGAAAGAGCCTAGGCTTTGGAGTCAGAGGTCAATCAATCAATCAATCAATCAGTCATATTTATTGAGCACTTACTGTGTGCAGAGCACTGTACTAAGTGCTTGGGAAGTACAAGTTGGCAGCATATAGAGACAGTCCCTACCCAACAGTGGGCTCACAGTCTAAAAGGGGGAGACAGAGAACAAAACCAAACATACTAACAAAATAAAATAAATAGGTCAAGGGTTCAAATCCCAGCTCTGCCACATGTCTGCTGTGTGACCTTGGGCCAGTCATTTAACTTCTTGGAGCCTCAGTTACCTCATCTGTAAAATGGGGATGAAGACTGTGAGCCCCACGTGGGACAACCTGATCACCTTGTATCCCTCCCAGCACTTAGAACAGTGTTTTGCACATAGTAAGCACTTAACAAATGCCATCATTATTATTATTATTACCACTTGCCTACTGTGTGACCTTGGGCAATTCAATTAACTTATCTCTGCCTCATACGGTAGGGACTGTCTCTATATGTTGCCAACTTGTACTTCCCAAGCGTTTAGTACAGTGCTCTGCACACAGTAAGCACTCAATAAATACGATTGATGATGATGATTGATGATGATGAAAGATGGGGTTGGATACCTGTTCTCCCTCCCCTTTAGACTGTGAGTCCTACGTGGGTCAGTGGCTCTGTCTGATCTGTTCATATTGTATCCACCCCACTGTATCGTCCCCTGTTTGTATAAATGTTAATGGTCTCCCGGAGGGGCAAACGTCAACTATACACTCATTCTGACATTCTCTGATGAGTCTCCAGGACATACGGTGATGACTTTGATTCAATTTGACACATATACCTTCACTCGTTCAGGTTGTAATTTCTGGTACCATTTCAAGATCTGCCAGGAAGGTAGCATTGCCTAGTTGATAGAGCATATTCCTGGGAGTCAGAGACCTGGAATATAATCCTGATTCTGACACTCTCCTGCTGTGTGAGAGCAAAACACTTACATTTTTGTGCTTTAATTTCCCCAATTGTAAAATGGGGTTAAACATCTATTCTCCTTCTTCGTTTGACAGTGAACCCCATGTGGAATAGGGATGAGGTTTGACCTGATTATCTTCTATTTTCACCAGTGCTTAGTACAATGCTTGAAGCACTAAACAAATATCATTATCTTTATTATTATTAGCTCCTTTCTCTCCCTAGGATGCCAAACCAACCTGTACTAGGTCTATAGAGGTCACTGTTCAGCTTAGAAAAACAACTGAGGCGATCAGCAGAATATAGTTTAAATTACATTACTAAATGCAATTTAGTGGCCTGGAGCAAGAGTACATACTGGGTAGAAGACTTGAGAATGATTTGTTGTTCATTCATTCAATCGTATTTATTGAGTGCTTATTGTGTGCAGAGCACTGTACTAAGTGCTTGGGAAGCAGCTTGAAACAATGTGACTCTTTGGATTGGGGAGGTCAGCCAAAGGCACAGATGGTGACCTGGGTTTGGTAGCAATTTTGAGCAGGGATAAATGTGGATTTGTTGTTTGTTGGGCATGGAATCAGGTCAGGAAGGTGAAATCTTAAGACCAGTAGAGGTTGGACTCATTTTTGGCACAGTAGGTAAGTTAGGAAGAATGGTCAGGGTTTGGGAAGATCTGGGACTTCAAAACCTCAAGATGGATGGCTTGAGTGCTGTGGATGTTTTCAATCAATCAATCATCAATCAAACATATTAACAGTGTACAAGGACTTGGGAAAGTACAATATAACAATATAACAGATTTGGTAGAAACATTCCCTGCTCATAATGAACTTATAATCTAGAGAGGGAGACAGACATGAGTATAAATAAATAATGGATATATAAGTAAGTGCTGCGGGGCTGAGTGAGGGGTGGAGGGGGAAATAAATAAAAGGACAGTGACATTGCAGAATGGAGAGGGAGAAGAATAAATTAGATTTTAGCCAGGGAAGACTTCTCAGAGGAGATGTGCCTTCAAAAAAGACTTTGAAGGTGGGGCGAGTGATCATCTGAAAAACAGTGTGGCTTTATGGACAGAGCATGGGCGTGGGAGTCAGCGGACATGGGATCTAATCCGGCCCCTCCACTTGTCTGCTATGTGACCTTGGGCAAGCCACTTAACTTCTCATCTCCTCCTGCCTTCAGGACATCTCCATTTGGATGTCTGCCCGCCACCTAAAGCTCAACATGTCCAAGACTGAACTCCTTGTCTTCCCTCCCAAACCTTGCCCTCTCCCTGACTTTCCCATCTCTGTTGACGGCACTACCATCCTTCCCGTCTCACAAGCCCACAACCTTGGTGTCATCCTCGACTCCGCTCTCTCATTCACCCCTCACATCCGAGCCGTGACCAAAACCTGCCGGTCTCAGCTCCGCAACATTGCCAAGATCCGCCCTTTCCTCTCCATCCACACCACTACCCTGCTCATTCAAGCTCTCATCCTATCCCGTCTGGACTACTGCATCAGCCTTCTCTCTGATCTCCCATCCTTGTGTCTCTCTCCACTTCAATCCATACTTCATGCTGCTGCCCGGATTATCTTTGTCCAGAAACGCTCTGGGCATATCACTCCCCTCCTCAAAAATCTCCAGTTGCTACCAATCAATCTGCGCATCAGGCAGAAACTCCTCACCCTGGGCTTCAAGGCTCTCCATCACCTCGCCCCCTCCTACCTCACCTCCCTTCTCTCCTTCTACAGCCCAGTCCGCACCCTCCGCTCCTCCACCGCTGATCTCCTCACCGTACCTCGCTCTCGCCTGTCCCGCCATCGACCCCCGGCCCACGTCATCCCCCAGGCCTGGAATGCCCTCCCTCTGCCCATCCGCCAAGCTAGCTCTCTTCCTCCCTTCAAGGCCCTGCTGAGAGCTCACCTCCTCCAGGAGGCCTTCCCAGACTGAGCCCCTTCCTTCCTCTCCCCCTCGTCCCCCTCTCCATCCCTCCCATCTTACCTCCTTCCCTTCCCCACAGCACCTGTATATATGTATATATGTTTGTACATATTTTTTACTCTATTTATTTATTTATTTATTTTATTTGTACATATCTATTCTATTTTATTTTGTTAGTATGTTTGGTTTTGTTCTCTGTCTCCCCCTTTTAGACTGTGAGCCCACTGTTGGGTAGGGACTGTCTCTATATGTTGCCAATTTGTACTTCCCAAGCGCTTAGTACAGTGCTCTGCACATAGTAAGTGCTCAATGAATATGATTGATTGATTGATTGATTCTCTGTGCCACAGTTACTTCATCTGTAAAATGGGGATTAAGAATGTGAGCCCCACGTGGGACAACCTGATTACCAATGCTTAGAACAGTGCTTGGCACAGAGTGCTTAACAAATACCATTATTATTATCATTATCATTATTATCTGTCGGATATGGAGTGGGGAGGGATTGTCTCTCTTTATTGATGTAATGCACTTTCCCAAGCACTTAGTAATGTGCTCTGCACATACTAAGTGCTCAATAAAGTGCTCAATAAATACAAATGAATGAATGAATATGAAGAGGGAGCACATTCCAACACAGAAGCAGGATGAGAGTGAGAGGTAGACAGTGAAATAGATGAGATTAAGGTACAGTGAATAGGTTGGCATTAAAGGGCAAAGAGTATGAGACAGGTTCTAAGTAGGAAAGAAGCAAGGAGAGGGCAAGGTGATTGAGTGCTTTAAATCCAGTGAAAAGGAGTTTCTATTTGATCTGGAGGTGGATGGGCAACCACTGGAATTCTTGAGGACTGGCAAAACATGGAATGAACACTTCTGTATGAACACTTTTGTAGAAACAGGATTCGAGCATCAGATTGAAGTATGGACTGGAATGGGGAGAGACAGGAGACAGGAAGATCAGGACTCAGGATGCCCTCCTGAGAGCTCACCACCTCCAGGAGGCCTTCCCAGACTGAGCCCCCTCCTTCCTCTCCCTCTCCTCCCCCTCACCATCCCTCCCCCTTACCTCCTTCCCCTCCCCAAAGCACCTGTATATATGTTTGTACATATTTATTACTCTATTTATTTTACTTGTACATATTTACTATTCTATTTATTTTGTTTTGTTAATATGTTTTGTTTTGTTGTCTGTCTCCCCCTTCTAGACTGTGAGCCCGCTGTTGGGTAGGGACCGTCTCTATATGTTGTCAACTTGTACTTCCCAAGTGCTTAGTACAGTGCTCTGCACACAGTAAGTGCTCAATAAATATGATTGAATGAATGAATGAATGAATTCAGTTTATCATTCCATCTGGGGTATGTGGGGGTCAGGTGGGAAAGTTTGAGACTCTTCCTTTCCATAAGGGGATTCAGTCTCAAAGTAATCAATAGTCCAAACAACACCCCTAGAAAAAGACCCTGTTTTTTCTTTAATAAATGCTGAGAGTTGACCATTATTTTAGAGACTTAACCTCAAGATTTTGACCTAGACTGATATGACTCATTCTTTGAAAGCTGGTAAGTACCTTTTGGACTGTCTATGCATAATGTTGGCTTTCACTTTGACCTGTCCCAGTCATCCATTCCCACAACTTTTGTCTCCATAGACAAAGATCATCATTAAAATCAGTCCACTTCCTGTCTCTTCTATTTATTTTTCTCTGATCATTTACTTCTATGATTGCTCCTTTTGCATAATTGTCTGCCTTGGATAAGGTTTTCACATTATGTTCCCAGGAGAGGGCAGAAAGCTTATTTGTAGCACTATACAGTGAGGACTTAGGCATTCATTAGCAACACTCATTGATGCAGCAAGTAGAGCGGAGTTGTAATGAGGTCACTAGACCTGGGTTTCCCAGGGCTGAACTGCTTACTAAAAATTTGTATGTCCACTGAATTATTATTCAGCTATTGCATCCTAATTTATATCTATTTGCACACCCATACTGTCAGTCTTCTCAGCCACTGCTCAAGGAATCTTCCACCTGCTAATGAAATCTACCTTCTCCACCTGAGCCTTTAACTCCAGGCCTTCTGACCATCTAAAATTGCTTCTCCTCATCCTCCCCTCCCCTGGCCCCCGTAACCCACATACACACACTCAACTGCCATCGTCAAGTGCTTTACTCTCTGGTGGATCTTTCTTTGCCTTGAAGCATACCCATGTCTCCTATCATAAAAAAACAAAACAACGAACAAAAAAAACCCTCTGCATCCCACTGCATACTCATCTCCCATATCTCAAGTACAAATGACTTGAATTGGTTGTAAACTGTTGCTGTGTCCACCTCCAGTCCGCCAATTGCCTTCTTGCCCTTCTACCAACTAGTTTCTACCCCTTCACTATACTGAGACTGGTGTCTCCAAGGTTAGCAATGACCACTTTTGTGCCAACTCTAAGTGACTCCATCTTAAATCTACTCAACATCTTGGCTGCCTTTGACACTATTGAGCACTACCAATCAATCAATTACCATTACCTTATTGACACCCATGCCCATCACCCCCGCCAGCTCTTCCGTACATTCAACTCCCTTCTCAGGCCCCCGGTTCCTCCCCCTCCTCCTTCCCTCACCCCCAACGATCTGGCCTCCTACTTCATTAACAAAATTAAATCCATCAGGTCCGACCTCCCCAAAGTCTCTTCCCCCCTTTCTCCAACCCCCCGGCTCTCAACACTCTCTGCTACTCTCCCATCCTTCCCAGCGGTATCCTCAGAGGAACTCTCCTCCCTCCTCTCAAGTGCTACTCCGGCCACCTGTGCTTCTGACCCCATTCCCTCTCATCTTATGAAATCTCTCGCTCCATCCCTTCTCCCCTCCTTAACTTCCATCTTCAACCACTCACTCTCCACTGGTTCCTTCCCATCTGCCTTCAAACATGCCCATGTCTCTCCCATCCTAAAAAAACCCTCTCTTGACCCCACCTCACCTTCTAGTTATCGTCCCATATCCCTCCTACCATTCCTTTCCAAACTCCTTGAACGAGTTGTCTACACGCGCTGCCTAGAATTCCTCAACAACAACTCTCTCCTCGACCCCCTCCAGTCTGGCTTCCGTCCCCTTCATTCCATGGAAACTGCGCTCTCAAAGGTCACCAATGACCTCCTGCTTGCCAAATCCAACGGCTCATACTCTGTCCTAATCCTCCTCGACCTCTCAGCTGCCTTTGACACTGTGGACCACCCCCTTCTCCTCCACACGTTATCTGACCTTGGCTTCACAGACTCCGTCCTCTCCTGGTTCTCCTCTTATCTCTCCGGTCGTTCTTTCTCAGTCTCTTTTGCAGGCTCCTCCTCCCCCTCCCATCCTCTTACGGTGGGGGTTCCCCAAGGTTCAGTGCTTGGTCCCCTTCTGTTCTCAATATACACTCACTCCCTTGGTGACCTCATTCGCTCCCACGGCTTCAACTATCATCTCTACGCTGATGACACCCAGATCTACATTTCTGCCCCTGCTCTCTCCCCCTCCCTCCAGGCTCGCATCTCCTCCTGCCTTCAGGACATCTCCATCTGGATGTCCGCCCGCCACCTAAAGCTCAACATGTCGAAGACTGAGCTCCTTGTCTTCCCTCCCAAACCTTGTCCTCTCCCTGACTTTCCCATCTCTGTTGACGGCACTACCATCCTTCCCGTCTCACAAGCCCGCAACCTTGGTGTCATCCTCGACTCTGCTCTCTCATTCACCCCTCACATCCAAGCCGTCACCAAAACCTGCCGGTCTCAGCTCCGCAACATTGCCAAGATCCGCCCTTTCCTCTCCATCCAAACTGCTACCCTGCTCATTCAAGCTCTCATCCTATCCCGTCTGGACTACTGCACTAGCCTTCTCTCTGATCTCCCATCCTCGTGTCTCTCTCCACTTCAATCCATACTTCATGCTGCTGCCCGGATTATCTTTGACCAGAAACGCTCTGGACATATTACTCCCCTCCTCAAAAACCTCCAATGGCTACCGATCAATCTGCGCATCAGGCAGAAACTCCTCACCCTGGGCTTCAAGGCTGTCCATCACCTCGCCCCCTCCTACCTCACCTCCCTTCTCTCCTTCTACTGCCCAGCCCGCACCCTCCGCTCCTCCACCACTAATCTCCTCACTGTACCTCACTCTCGCCTGTCCCGCCATCGACCCCCGGCCCACGTCATCCCCCGGGCCTGGAATGCCCTCCCTCTGCCCATCCGCCAAGCTAGCTCTCTTCCTCCCTTCAAGGCCCTGCTGAGAGCTCACCTCCTCCAGGAGGCCTTCCCAGACTGAGCCCCTTCTTTCCTCTCCCCCTCGTCCCCCTGTCCATCCCCCCGTCTTGCCTCCTTCCCTTCCCCACAGCACCTGTATATATGTATATATGGTTGTACATATTTATTACTCTATTTATTTATTTATTTATTTATTTTACTTGTACATTTCTATCCTACTTATTTTGTTTTGTTGGTATGTTTGGTTCTGTTCTCTGTCTCCCCCTTTTAGACTGTGAGCCCACTGTTGGGTAGGGACTGTCTCTATGTGATGCCAATTTGTACTTCCCAAGCGCTTAGTACAGTGCTCTGCACATAGTAAGCACTCAATAAATACGATTGATTGATTGATTGATTGATTACCCAATTATCACTAATCATTAATCAAAAATTACATTTATTGACTGTTTACCATGAGTAGAACACTTGGGAGAGTATAACAGAGTTGGTAGACCTGTTCCCTGCCCACAGTGAGTTTATAGTCCATAGGCGCAAGTTTTGTGGGATATGATGAATGCTTGGACCAGCATGGTGGCAGTTTGAATGAAGTGTAAGGGGTATATTCTAGAGATGTTGTGAAGGTAGAACCAATAGCATTTGGTGACAGACTGAGTATGCATGTTGAATGAGAAAGATGACTATGGCTTTGTGAGACAGGGAGGATGGTGGTGTCTCCAGTGATGGGGAAAGTTGTGCGGGAGGGAAAGGGTTTGGGTGAGAAGAGTTCTGTTTTGGAAGGTTAAATTTGAGGAGCAATAGGACATCCAAGTAGAGATGTAGCTCCTGAAGAGGGAGGAAATGCGAAACAGCAGACAAGGAGAGCAGCTGGGACTGGAGAAGTCGATTTGGAAACCATCTACTTAGAGATGGTAGTTGAAGCTATGGGAGCAAATGAGAGGATCCTTTTCATATTCCCTTTCAAATCCCTTCCTCCACCTAATTTTTCTATTACACAGAAAAGGAGCTTGTCACATTCTAGTTTGAATACTGTAACAGTCTCCTCACTGATCTGTCTGCCTCCTGTCTCTATCCTCTATAGTCTATACTTCAAGCTGCTGCCCAGATCTTTTTTTTAATGTAATTCCACATACATACTCCTTCTTCTCAAAAACTTCAAATGGTATTCATTTTTATCTACATGAAGCAGAAATCCCTTGTCTTTAAAGCATTCAATCAGGTCACCCACTTAATTATCTACTCTCATTCACAACACCTCATTTTGCACTCTTCATTCCTTTTCCGAAGCTACCCTCTGTGTCTTGTTCTCATCTCTCCTGGTTCATGTTCTTGTGCACACCTCTTCCCCTATCTGGAACTCTCTCTTCAAATTCAACAACCACAGTTCTCCCCATTTTCAAAGCCCTTTTAAAATCGCATCTCCTCTTTATGGACTTTCCCAATAAATTTATATTCACCATTTCTTTTATCTCTTCTCTTGCTTCTTCAGCACTTCTGCATCAACTAATAATTTAAGCACTCATCACCTCCTGTAGCAATGTTGTTCATATTGCATGTGCTTCACTATGTGTGCAGTAACTTATGGACATATTCTCTTCTCTCGTCCTGCTATCTGTACCTACTACTGTCTGCTTCCACAGATAGACTGTAAGCTCTACTAATGTGTCTATTTGTGGAAAGCAGTAATAATAATTATAGTATTTGTTAAGTGCTTACTATGTGCCAAGCACTGTTATAAGCACTGGGGTACATACAAGGTAATCAGGTTGTCCCACATGGGGCTCACAGTCTTAATCCCCATTTTACAGATGAGGTAACTGAAGCACAGAGAAGTTAATTGATTTGCCCAAGGTCACACAGCAGACAAGTGGTGGAGTCAGGATTAGAACCCATGTCCTCTGACTCCCAAGCCCGGGAGTCAGTAGCAGAAAGAGTATAGGCCTAGAGAATCTGGGTTATAATCCCAGCTCTAATACTTGCCTGCTGAGTGAACTTGGACAAGTCACAACATTTCTCCATCTCAGTTCCTCATCAGTAAAATGGGTATTAAATACCCATTCTCACTCCTACTTAAAATGTGATCCCCATGTGGGACTGGGATTTTGTCCGACTCAATTATCTTTTATCTAAGCCAGTGCTTAACACATAGTAAATGCATACCAAATACCACTATTATCATTATTATTATTATTGTTACTCTCTAATACTCTCACAAACTCAATACTGTGCTCTGCATACAGTAGGCACTCAATAATGTTGATTAATTTATGGATTTGTTCTACTATCTCTTATGTCTTTGTTCTTCCTTTTTCTCCCCCTATTTGTAAAACAGTTTTGTCTGCCTCTCTTCCTCAGTAATATCACTAGCTTCTGTAGGGCAGGGAACATAAGTATTACTTGTGTGGTACTTCCAACAAGTGCTTTTCTATTCAGTGACCACTGGATACATACCATTGTTTTAGGAATTGCCTCTCTTCCCTGGACTGAATTTCTCAGCCATCTATTTCATTCCCCACATCAAAATGCTTTCCCAACAACCTTTCATTTATGGAGCATAGAGACTAGTTATTCCTTTATTTGTAAGGCCCTTCAAATTTGGCTAGAGTCCATCTTAGTCCAGTTAGCCCCCTGACACCCTGACCCAGCCCTTATAGGGCTAGGCTAAGGTTCCCACAGTATTTATGACCTGTGTTGTGATCATATGGAGTTCTACCTCCCCACTGCACAGGAAAGCTAATGCCCAAAGGTGGACAGTTTCTGAAACTTCATTTGTCAGAAAAAAAAGCTCAAATTCTAATTGTTTTTCAATTAGATTGAAAGAGATCATCTAGTGCCTACAGCATTTAATCGAGAGGCTAAGATCCTAGGTTCCATTCCTGGAATTATCACCAACTTACTTTGTGACCATGGCAACTTGTTGAACTTCTTTTGTCCTCAATTTCCATAGCTATGACATGAGGAAACAGCTTTCCAGCTGCCTACCTCATAAATGTATTTTGAAGATCCACATAGGTAAAGCTATTTATGTTCTTCTGTAGGAAGTTTTTATACACTTTCTCAACCCTCTTTCTTTCTTATATATATATATAATACGTTAGATAAAATTGTCAACCATTCATAATTCCTGCAGCTACAAGGGCATTCATTCTTTCCTCTCCTAGCCTTTGGAGTAATTGGAATATGCCCTGAGCACACAAATTATGAATCTGATCACATTCTGTTCCCAAATAGTTGCTTTACAGATTATTACTACCACACTGCAGAATGCTAACTGGTCCTCAACATTCTGACCATCCTTTTTAACTGTCACTTACATCAGAGGGATGACGTGGCTGAACACACCCTAGAATCAAATCTACATCTCTGTCCCTGCTCTCTCCCCCTCCCTCCAGGCTCGCATCTCCTCCTGCCTTCAGGACATCTCCATCTGGATGTCTGCCTGCCACCTAAAACTCAACATGTCCAAGACTGAACTCCTTGTCTTCCCTCCCAGACCCTGCCCTTTCCCTGACTTTCCCATCACTGTTGACGGCACTACCATCCTTCCCGTCTCACAAGCCCACAACCTTGGTGTCATCCTCGACTCCTCTCTCTCGTTCACCCCTCACATCCAAGCTGTCACCAAAACCTGTCGGTCTCAGCTCCGCAACATTGCCAAGATCCACCTTTTCCTCTCCATCCAAACTGCATCCCTGCTCGTTCAAGCTCTCATCCTATCCCATCTGGACTACTGTATCAGCCTCCTCTCTGATCTCCCATTCTCTTGTCTCTCCCCACTTCAATCCATACTTCACACCGTTTCCCAGATTGTCTTTGTCCAGAAACGCTCTGGTCATGTTACTCCCCTCCTCAAAAATCTCCAGTGGCTACCAATCAACCTATGTATCAGGCAGAAACTCCTCACCCTAGGCTTCAAGGCTCTCCATCACCTCGTCCCCTCCTACCTCACCTCCCTTCTCTCCTTCTCCAGCCCAGCCCGCACCCTCCACTCCTCTGCCGCTAATCTCCTCACCGTGCCTCGTTCTCACCTGTCCCACCGACAAACCCCGGCCCACGTCATCCCCCTGGCCTGGAATGCCCTCCCTCCACACATCCGCCAAGCTAGCGCTCTTTCTCCCTTCGAGGCCCTACTGAGAGCTCATCTCCAGGAGGCCTTCCCAGACTGAGCCCCCTCCTTCCTCTCCCCCTCCACCTCCTCTCCATCCCCTCTGTCTTACTTCCTTCCCTTCCCCACAGCACATATGTGTATATGTTTGTATGTATTTATTACTCTATTCATTTATTTATTTATTTATTTATTTTACTTGTACATATTCTATTCTATTTATTTTATTTTGTTAATATGTTTTGTTTGGTTCTCTCTTTTTAGACTGTGAGCCCACTGTTGGGTAGGGACTGTCTCTATGTGTTGCCAATTTGTACTTCCCAAGCGCTTAGTACAGTGCTCTGCACATAGTAAGCACTCAATAAATACGATTGATTGATTGATTGATTCTCTGTTTCCTCCTTCTAGACTGTAAGCCCACTGTTGGGTAGGGACCGTCTTTGTGTGTTGCCGACTTGTACTTCCCAAGCGCTTAGTACAGTGCTCTGCACACGGTAAGCACTCAATAAATACTATTGATTGGTTGATTAGAAGACAACATTTGTATTGTACTGTTATGATTTCAGTGTTCTTTAAGCTTCTTACTTTCTTGAAGTGTAGTTTCCCTTAATCTTGATCTAGCATCTTTCATGATTTGGTTCTGCTTTGTTGAGCTGCCTAGCTGATACAAAATAACTGTGGCATACTACTAATGTTCACAAAATGGAACTTTTCAAATGAATCAGTGATTTCCCAGGTATAAACAAAGGAATAAAGCCATATATCCTTTCAAATATTATCCTAAACTTACTATCTATTTCTTTTTAATGCTTTTCTTCTCTTTCCTGCCCCAATCTACATGGTTAATGAAATTATTAGATGATTCACACACAAAAAGTAACTTTCAGTCTTTTAGAATTATTGCTCCATTTGGCAACTGGGTTATACATGCCACATGGGAGACATCTCTTAGCCTCTTTCTTTATGAAAGCTTCTTCCTTAGCCTTAAGTCCTTCTCCACTTATGATGACTCCCTTTACTCTTTGAAATCTCATCTAGCTTTAAAAATGGCCAAAATGAGAATCAGCTTTTCCCATTTCAGTCTGTTAATTAATATTGCAACTATTTTTTTAACAAAACAGTTCTCCTTAGTAATGTCATGGTAATCTATTTCACAGACTTTCACTGACACTTGGTGGCAAATACATGAACTGCAGACATTTTGACTCATCAATATAATCAAAATAGTTTTTTTAAATATTAATGAAACTAGCCCTCAGGCAGATCTGAAAATAGGTGACTAAAAGATTGATCCTTGCAAATGTCTGTAGTAAGCTAGTTACCTTAAAAGTTTTTTATGGTATTTGTTAAGCCCCTACCATGTGCTAGGCATTGTACTAAGCACTGGGGTAGATAAAAGTTAATCAGGTTGGACACAGCCCAGGTCCCGTGTATGGTTCACAGTCTTAAACCCCATTTTACAGATGAGTGAACTAAGGCACACAAAAAGCTAAGTAACTTGCCCAAAGTCACACAGCAAAGACTGAGTGAGAATTAGAACTCAGGTCTGTCTAACTCCCAGACCCATGCTCTATCCACTAGCCCAAGCTGCTTCTCACTTACTGCAGTAAGCTGCTTGAGTGGTTACTCTGTGCAGAGCACTGTACTAACCATTTGGAGGTGTACAATATAACAGAGTTGGTAGACAGTGTGTCCTAACCATTAGGCAACACTGCTTGTCCTAAGCTCGATGAGGAATAGAGACTCTTCTTTACAGATAGTAGTCCAGTTTATCAGTATGTTAAAATTTTTAATGGATTTTAAAGATACATTTAATGGGTTGAACTCAAAATTCTTCACAAAGAATTGAAAACTGAAATTACATAGTGTGTGATCATTTATGTTATACTACGGTAACTGTGTTCTTGGAGAAGCTCATGTTTTTTTGAAAACTGTGTTTTGGTAACCAATAATTTAATGGGGATTCATGGATTAAGATAGAAGGTAGGTAGAGTATTTAATGATATGACTGTGAATAACCTTTTTAATTCAAATTGCTAAAGTATTCCCAAATTACTGTGTCCACCGTTAGTAGAATGCTTCACACCCTTACCATTTTTTTTTTAATGCAGTCACTACTGCAAAGTTTCTAGAACCAAAGAAACACAAAGTATAGTACAGTAAGGCAAAGGCAGAGACTTGGAAGAGTAGCAGCATCATACTTTGAATGATGCCATGCACAGGAACACAATCATTTCTTCCCACACTGAGTCACTAGTGTCAATTTGTGAATTGTGTTTTACCCAGAACAGACTGGTTTGTAGGAAGAATGATCCCTTATACATCTATTATGTTATATCCAAATTGTGTAATGAATACACATGGATTATAGTAGAATTCATTATATTACATTCATTTAACATTCTGGCTTTGAGTAGTGAAATTATTCCATTTTTGCTATCCATTTCATCATACTCAGCATTTAAGGAAGCATGGTAGCAGCACTTTTAAGTCTAGTGATAATAGCCCTGAATAATCTGAACTTGCTGAGAATTAGCAGTACTCATCGAATTCAATAACAGAAGGAAGGTTCTAGAGCAGAAATAAATAGGGATGAAAAAAACAAAATTGGAGAAAAAGGAAGATGTAGCTCAGAAAATGAACATTTAGCTAAATCAAAGGTGCAAAAGTAGAGATAAAAACAGTTTTGGGGAATAAGAACTCAAATGATAAGGATAGAAAAATAAACTAAATGGAGATAAATGGAGAAGAAGTAGCCAGAGAACAGTACACAAGAAAAAGGAAATTAAGATGTGAATGGAAATGTAAGAAACGAGGAGAGAAAGCAGCATAGAAACAACTGGCATTTGGAGAGCAGTCTTGGGCCAGAAACATAAAGTCTGGAAGGGAGAGAGATAGTAGTGGGTAGAAGTCAGAGAAAGTGGTGGCAAGGTGACAAGAGGGCTTAAGAAGGGAGTTGGGAGACAATCAGTCAATCAGCCAATCATATTTATTTATTGAAGGTATTTAAGTGCTTACTAGTGCCAGACATTGTACTAAGCCCTGGGCAATATACAAGATAATCAGATGGATACAGTCCCTGTGTCACATGGGGCTCACAATCTTTATCCCCACTTCACAAATGAGATAACTGAGATCCAGAGAAGTTAAGTGATTTGCTTAAGATCATGCAGCATACAATCCTGCTAACCCCAGAATTAGGTCCTTCTGATTCCCAGGCCCATGCTCTATCTACTAAGCTACACTGCTTGTCCCTTATTGAGGTAAGCTGCTTGAACGCTTACTCTGTGAAGAGTATTGTACTAAGCACTTGGGAGAGTACAATATAACAGCATTGGTAGATACATTTCCTAGTATAAGACAAAGTATAGAATGGGAAAAAGAGAGTATAGGAGTAAGTTAAGGAACCTGGGTGGCTTTTGTGACCCTGGATGGATTTTAATGAACCGTATTATTTTTTTTAATTACTATTATTATTATGGTACTTGTTAAGTGCTTTCTATGTGCCAAGCACTGTTCTAAGCACTGGGGTAGATGCAAGTTAATCAGGCTAGACACAGTCCCTGTCCCACATAGGATTTATACTCTTAATCCCCATTTTACAGATGAGGTAACTGATGCCCAGAGAAGTTAAGTGACTTGCCCAAAGTCACACAGCAGACATATGGCCAAGTTAGGATTAGAACTCAGCTCTTTCTGATTCCCAGTCTCATGCTCTATCTACTAAACACACTGCTTCTCAAGAACCTTATGGGTCTAGTGACATGTCCTGCATGAGATGGTTGGTTTCATTACTCCAATATAACCAAAGTACTTAATTTAGTGTGAAATCGATCCTTCCTAGCACTGTTGATGCATTCTCATGGTCTTGAATGTCCTGTTTTCTGATTGCTGACTTGTTTTCTAAACAGGATGACCAAAGGGAAAGACTAGTGTGAATCTGTGGTTCATTAAAATACTCCTATGGGGTGGTAAATACTACTTAGTAACCTAAAATTATAGATTTGCCTTTAAAGAAGATAGTTACCACTTGGATCTATGTAAGTTCTAGGAGATACTGGCTCATAATATCAAAATATTGAGCTAAATAACACTTCTAAATAACAGTATTTGGTGTCAATTCCAGAGAAAGTCAAATTGTACGGATGAAAAAGAAAAGAGGTGATTTCTCATTGCCCTAATAGAGAATTCCATGCAAACTAGAATCCTATAAAACTGAAGGCATGGCTTTTGAAATGTTTGCACCAAAATAAACTGCAAAACATGAGTGGGAAGTAATATCCAATCAATCAATCATATTTATTGAGTGCTTACTGTGTGCAGAGTACTATACTCAGTGCTTGGAAGAGTACAGTGTAACAGACTTGGTAAACACATTCCCTTACACAACAAACTTACAGTCTAGAGGAGGAGACAGACATTAATGTAAATATATAAGTTTTGGACATGTCCGTAAGTACTGTGAGGGTGAGGGAGGGATGCAA
Source organism: Tachyglossus aculeatus (assembly GCF_015852505.1). NCBI lineage: Eukaryota > Metazoa > Chordata > Mammalia > Monotremata > Tachyglossidae > Tachyglossus > Tachyglossus aculeatus. The sequence goes on along the minus strand of NC_052066.1, from coordinate 134,250,632 downwards.
GCATGATACAGACGGGTGTGGGAGAAGTGGATATGAGGGTTTAGTAGGTAGAAGGTCTCTTGCAAGACATAGACTTTTAATAAGGCTTTGAAAATGGGGAGAGTGATCGTCTGTTGGATGTGAATAGGGAGGGCATTCCATATCAGACAGTGTTTAAGGAGGGAGGAAGTTAAATGTCTGAACCTTTACAAGTTGGCAACAGAGACGGTCCCTTCCCAACAGCGGGCATGATGGCAGTGGGCATAGGAGTCAATAAGGATAGAAACATAACTTGACAGCAGAGGAGAGGGCTGAGTTAAAGGAGGCAAGGAGGAACTTAAGGTGGACAAGGTTGGCCAAATATCTGGATTTCTGCCAGTAGCACTCTGTGGCTTTTGTGCATAAGCATATCCATTAATCAGTTCATTACATGAATATGTGCTTTTTGACCCAATCTATTTGAATCACCTTTTTTGACTGACCTAAATGGACCCCTGATCTTTTATTAGATCACCCCCAGGAACCTGAGTAGGTGCAGTTTCCAAAAGAGCTTCCCATCTGGTTCTTTGAATTTCAAGTTACCTTTTCCCTAGCTGTATTTTTTCCTGGCATAGAGGGGAACCTGAAGCCCTGACTTCTCTCGTTTTCCTCTCAGCCATGACTACACAACAAGGGAAAACAAACTAGTTGAGTTTGGTTTGTTTCTGCACAGTGATTGGAAGATAGGAAAAGATGGGTCACTGTTTGACACTTGCCATGCATTGTTACTACTACCTTTCCGGCAATGCTGCCTTTCAATGTTTCAGTCCACGGCCTCATTAAGGATTAACCCAACATGATTTGCATTATTGTGAGGCTCTACTAAGGCCAATTCTTGGCACATAAGAGAGTATGATTTCTCACCTTCTTGGGGAGGCCCAGCTACAGAAAGACAACCCACTAGGATCAAATTTGGAAACTGAAAAAATTTCCCCTAAATCAGATGAAAATTATGCTTATTTGAGCCATTTAGGGAGCTGTGCAGGTTGAGTCATTTGTTGACAGAGAACAAAAAACTGGGTCTTGAAAACTGATGAGATAAGAAGAGAATACTGACCATCATCTCTGGCAAATTGTGTAGTGCAACTTAGTCACGTATTGGTTGGAGAAGACCACCATGATTAACTTAAAATTCAAGAAGGAAAGACCCCATTCAGTTTTTATTAAACTTCCTTACCAGTGTGAAATCGCCTCTATTAAACTTTCAGATTTCCCATTATTGTTCCAGGAGGAATATGATGTAAGCTAACCTCCCTTGGCCTCACAGCTCCTTCCAGTTATCACCCAACTTCAGTACCACTCCAAATGCCTTGAGCAAGTTGTCTATACCTGCTGCCTCCACTTCCTCTCCAATTCTCAACTTGACCCGCTTCAATCTGATTTCCACCCCTTTTACTCCAAAGAAACTGCCTTCTCCAAGGCCACCAATATCTCCTTCTTGCCGAATCTGACAGCCTCTACTACTTTCCAATCCTCCTAGACTTCTCAGATGCCTTTGATGCTATGGACCACCCACTTCTCCTAGAAACATTATCCAACTTTGGCCTCACATCACTATCCTCTCCTGGTTTTCCTCCTACCACTCAAACTGCTCCTTCTCAGTCTCTTTCACAAACTCCTCTGCTGCCTCTCACTCTTGAATGGTGGGGGTCCCTTAAGGCTCAGTTCAGTCCTCTTCTATTCTTCATCTACACTCATTCCCTGAGAGAACTCATTTATTCCTATTTCTGAGTAGCAGCAGTGTGGCTTAACGGAAAGAGCATGGGCTTGGAAGTCAGAAGTTGTGGGTTCTAATTCTGCTCTGTCACTTGTCTGCTGTGCAACTTTGGGCAAATCACTTAACTTCTCTGTGCCTCAGTTACCTCATCTGTAAAATGGGGATTAAAACTGTGAGCCCCACATGGGACAACCTGATAGCCTTGTATCTACCCTGGCACTTAGAACAGTTCTTGGCACATAGTAAGCACTTAACAAATACCTTAATTATTAAAATTAGAGAAGCAGTGTGGCATAATGGAAAGATCACGGGCTTGGGAGTCAGAGGTCATGGCTTCTAATCCCAGCTCCACCACTTGTCAGCTGTGTGATTTTGGGCAAGTCACTTAACTTCTCTTTGCCTCGGTTACCTCATTTGGAAAATGGGGATTAAGACTGTGAGCCCCATGAGGGACAACCTTTTCATTCATTCATTCATTCATTCAATCATATTTATTGAGCACTTACTGTGTGCAGAGCACTGTACTAAGCACTTGGGAAGTACAAGTTGGCAACCTGATTACCTTGTATTCCCCCACCCCCCCCCACCCCCCAGTGCTTAGAACAGTGCCTGGCACATAGTAAGTGCTTAACAAATGCCATTATTATTATTATTATTATTATTACTTCAACTACTATCTTTATGTGGATGAATTACAATTATCCTCACCAGCCCTGACCCCTCTCCTTCTCCACAGTCTCTCATTTCCTCCTACCTTCCAGACTTCTCTACCAGGATGTGCCATTGACACCTCAAATGATACATGTCCAAAATAGAATGCTTCATATTCCCACCAAAATCTGTCCTCCCTCTATCTGTTCCATCACTGTCTACTGCACCAATATCCTCAAAACCTCACAAACCTGTAACCTTGGCATTTCTCTCAAAACACCTCTCTCATTCAACCCAAATAGTTAGTGTCACCAAATCCCATTGATTCTATTTTCACAACATTGCTGAAATCTGCCCTTTCCTCTCTATCCAAACTGCTGCTGTGGTGATCCAAGCACCTAGCACAGCACTCTTTGACAACTATATCAGCCTCCTTGCTGACATCCCTGCCTCCTGCCTCTCCCCACCTCCAGTTCATACTTCTCTGCTTGCCCAGATGTTTTTTACAAAAAAAGAATTCTGTCCATGTTTCCTCACTCCTCAAGAACCTCCACTGGGGTCATCTATCTCCTGATCAAACAGAAACTCCCTACCAATGGCATTCAAACACTCAATAAGTTTCTGACCACCTGACCCCCCCACTCCCCATAACCTTGCAGATTTCAAACTACAGTCCAGCCTGCTCACTTTGCTTCACTAGTAGCAGCTTCCTTACTGTGCTCCAGTCCCATTAACCTCACCTCTAATCCCTCCCCCTCCTTATATGTCAGACAACTACTCTCACCACCTTCAAAGTCTCATTCAAATTATATCTCTGTGAAGAGACCTTCCCTAACTCCCACTTCCTTATTCATCACCTACACATTTGGACTGTACCCTTTAAGTACTTGATATTCAACCTACCTCAACCCCACAGCCCTTATTATGTGCACATCCATAATTTATTTACTTAATAATAATTTTACTAATAATAATTACTTTATTTTCATTCATTCAATCTTATTAAATGCTTACTGTGTGCAGAGCACTGTACTAAGCATTTGGAAAGTACAATTTAGTAATAGAGACAATCCCTGCCCACACCAGGCTTACAGTTTAGAAGGGGGGAGGCAGACAACAAAACAAGTAAACAGGCATCAATATGAATAAATAGAATTATAGATATATACACATCAAAACAAACAGGCATTAATATAAATAAATAGAATTATAGATATGTACATATATACATAAGTGTTGTGGAGTGAGGAGACAGGACAGAGCAAAGGGAGTGAGTCAGGGCTATGCAGAGGGGATGGGGAGCTGAGGAAAAGGGGGGCTTAGTCTGGGAAGACCTCTTGGAGGAGGTCAGTAGGTCTTTGAAGGAGGGAAGTGTGACTGGCAGATTTGTGGAGGGAGGGCATTCCAGGCCAGAGCTAGGATGTGGGACAGGGGTTGACAGAGGGAATGAGGCACAGTGAGAATGTTAACATCTGAAGAGTGGAGTGTGCAGGGTGGAATGTAGTAGAGAAGGGAAGTAAGGTAAGAGGGGCCAAGGTAATTGAAAGCTTTGAAGCCAATAGTGAGGAGTTTTTGCTTGATACAGAGGTTGATAGACAACCACTGGACATTTTGAGGAGGGGATTGACATGCCCAGAACATTTCTGTAGAAAGTTATTCTGGTCAGCAGAGTGAAGTATGGACTTATGTGGGGAAAGACAGGAGTTTGGGAGGTCATAAAGGAGGCTGATTCAGTAATCCAGTAGGGATAGGATGAGTGACTGAATTAACGTGACAGTGGTTTGGATGGAGAGGAAAGGGAAAATCTTGGTAAAGTTGTAAAGGTGAGACTGGCCGGCAGGCTTCGGTGATGGATTGGATATGTGGGATGAATGAAAGAGTGGAGTCAAGCATGACACCAAGGTTGCGGGCTTGTGAAATGGGAAGGATGCTAGTGCCATGCACAGTGATGGGAAAGTCAAAGAGAGGACAAGGTTTGGGAGGGAAGATAAGGAGCTCTGTCTTGGACATGTTGAGTATTAGCTGGCAGGAGGATATCCAAATAGAGATGCTCTGAAGGCAGGAGGAGATGCGAGCCTAGAAGGAGGGAGAGAGATCAGGGGAGGAGATATAGATTTGGGTGTCATCAACATAGAGATGATATTTGTTAAGCACTTAGTATGTGTAAGGCACTGTAATAATAATGATAATAATAGTATTCGTTAAGTGCTTACTATGTGCCAAACACTGTTCTAAGCACTGGGGTAGATACAAGGTAATTAGGTTGTCCCATTTGGGTCTCACAGTCTTAATCCCCATTTTACAGATGAGGTAACTGAGGCACAGAGAAGTGAAGTGACTTGCCCAAGGTTACCCAGCAGACAAATGGTGGAACTGGAATTAGAACCCACATCTTCGACTCCTAAGTCTGGGCTCTTGCCACTGAGCCACTAGGCAATGCTGCTTCAGTACTAAGTCCTGGAGTAAATACAAGTAAATTGGGTTGGACACAGTCCCTGTATCATGTGGGGCTCACAGTCACAATACTAAATGTCTGTGTCCCCCTCTGGACTGTAAGCTTCTTGTTGGCAGGGATCATGATTTCCAACTCAGTTTATTGTATTCACTCAGGTATTTAGTATAATGTACCACATACAAGAAATGCCACTGATTGATTAATGGATTCCAATAACTGGCATCTAGATTAACATGGAGAACATTTCGCAAACAGAAAATAGATGTCATTAGCTTCACTCAAGTGGATGCTAAAATCCATCATATGGCTTTTATCATGGAGAACACCTTACAAACAGAAATTAGATGTCATTAACTTCACTCAGGTGGATGCTAAAATCCATCATATAACTTTGATTCACCAGCTATATTGTATAAAATCATTTCCCCTTGTCAATACTTATGTTTTATTTTGACTGCCCAGATGACAGGCTGGATGTGGTAATGGGATGGTACATAGTGAAAATACAGGCCACGTCTTTTAACTCAGTAATCCACTAATACAGCTATGCTGGTGCAGGTAATTACATAATGTGGAGCTCTTTTCACTTTGCTTCATCTTTTACCTGGAAGCTGCCCTATATAAACAATAAAGAGATGGCCAAAGCTCTTTCAGTATCTAAAGGTATTTTCAAAACTTCACTCAGCTCTTCAGCGTGGGGAAAAAAACCCCTTACAAGTGGTAAAAGGAAGCACTATTGAAAAATACAGTAAGGTTGAAGAATCTTTGACAGAGATGAGATGGCTTAGTGGATAGAGCACAGGTCTGGGAGTCAGAAGGACCTGGGTTCTACTGGGTTCTAATCCTGACTCTGCTGTATGACCTTGAGCTAGTCACTTAAGTTCTCTGTGCCTCAGTTACCTCATCTGTAAAATGAGGAATAAGGTTGTGAGCCCCATGTGGGCAGAGACTGTGTTCAACCTCCTGATTTGCTTGTGTTGCCTTGAGTGCTGAGTGCCCCTGGCACATAGCAAGCACTTAACAAATACTAACATTATTATTCTTAGTAAGAGGGGCTGGGCAGAAGCAAAGGCAGCATGGCCTCATGGATAGAGCATGGGCCTAGTTGTCAGGAGTTTTATTCCTAACTCTGCCACTTTGTCTGCTTTTGACACTGGGTCTCAGTTGTCATCAGTAAAATGGGGATTAAGATTGAAAGCCCCATAGGAGACATAGATTAGGTCCAACCTGATTGGCTTGTATCTACTCCAGCACTTAGTACAGTGCCTGGCACATAGTAAGCACTTAACAAATACCATTAAAAATCCCACATCTGTAATATACTCTCCCCAGCATTTAGTCCAGTTCTCTGCACACAACAAGCACTCAATAAATATGACTGACTGATCTAGACTGTAAACTCACTGTGAGCATGGAATGCGTCTAACCAACTCTGCTGGAATGCACTCTCACAAGCACTTAACACAGTGCTCTACATACAATACCATTGATTGATTAATGACCCTTTGCTTCCCTCTGTACATTGACCTTTAAATTTCAAGCTATATCATGTTCTTTCCAGAGAGAGGGTTTTGCAAAGAACTCTGGGGGTCAACATGACCTACTGGAAAAAGTAGGGGACTGGATATCAAGAGACCAGCTGTGATTTCACCATTTGTCTGCTGTGTGATCTTAGGCAAGTCACTTAACTTTTCTGTGCCTTAGTTTCCTCATTTGTATAATAGGGGTAAAATCCCTGATCTTCCTCTTTCTTAGACTGGGAGCTTTATGTAGGATAAGAACTGTGTCTAACCTGATTACCTTGAACTATACTGATTTTGACTTTGAAAATTTGTTTTAAAATGATAATTGGATTAAGGTTGATAGTATTTATGAAAAAGATAATGTACAAAAATCTATGAAAAATGAACATTCCATTGAGAACATTTATTCTCTTGATTATCTAATGATTTTATTGGTGGATACACCAAAATGGTTCAGACCACATGTGGCTGCACTTTGTAAACCATGGTATTAGAGAGTTTGTCCTATTCACAATACATAAAAATCCACAATCTTTCCAGAATAAGCAGTGGAATAACATGATTAAAATGGGAAATAATTTCATTGTTTCTATCAATCAGTCACCTGAAGTTAATTGGCTCTGAAGAGATCAAAATTATTCTTTCTTTAGTAAATTCCCAAAGAGTGAAACAATTCAATTTAAAACAGACCTACACATATTGATTGATACAGAAAAGAGATGAAAACAGCTTGCTGCCTTGTCTTTCAAATGACTGTGTTTCTACAGAGCAGGAACATTAATTGTTTTTTCAGAGCTTCCTCATCAGTAAATGCTTTATTAATTGAGCCAAGGGAATCCTAAAATGATTGTCCCAGCAGTATAGGGTAGGTCCATGGCCCTGAGCCCAGCATTTTCCCTCTTCCTAAGTTCAGCTTAACTGAAGCTCAGAACCGTTGAGCTTTAAAAGGCTGACTGTCCACTTACCAGAGGGTGCAGTGTTGTAAAGGGGCCTGGGGTTACTGAACCCCAGGGAGAAACCAATCAAAAAGAGGCTTCAGCCAAGATTCTTTACAGAAGCAGCATGACCTAGTTGATAGAGCACAGGCCTGTGAGTTAGAAGGACCTGGGTTCTAATTCTGACCCCGCCACATAACTGCTGTGTGAACTTGGGCAAATCACTTCACTTCTCTATGCCTCAGTTACCTCATCTGTAAAATGAAGATTAAGACTGTGAGCCCTATATAGGACAGGGATCTTGTCCAACCCAATTACTGTGTATCTACCCCAGGTCTTGCCAGACACAGTGTCTGGCACATAGTAAGCACTTAAATACAACAGTTAATATTATTAACATCAGTGACTTGCAGAGTTCTACATGTACCCTTGATGGTAATGGGGAGGTGGAGGGCAGAGAGGAGGGTGATTTAAAGGGTTCAAATCCCTGAATACCAGAAGCCCTTGGTGCAAATTGGCACCTTGAGCTGCTTAGCCCCTTTGACCCTGCCTGGAGCAGTGGTGGAAATTGTAAAATGTTACTGTAAGCATCAAGGAAGCAGGTCTTCCTTCAGGATTTCCTTCCATTGGCCCATCTTGTGGTGGCCCTGTTTTAAATACACCACAGTCCTTACTTCTGCCCTCAAACATCTGTGAGAAGTGTTGTCAGCTGGGACAGGAGGTGCATTCAGGAGGAATCATTTAGGAATCACTCACTAGTCCTTTTTTCCAAAATCAGTTTGTGTTGCAGTGTGGAAGAACCATCATATGAGGACAGTCACCAACTACTTCATCGTAAACCTCTCTCTGGCTGACGTTCTTGTGACCATCACATGTCTTCCAGCAACTCTAGTGGTCGATATTACAGAAACTTGGTTCTTTGGAGAGTCTCTCTGCAAAGTGATTCCCTATTTGCAGGTATTTGCCATGGTTTGTTTGCAACTGTTGCAACCCAGAAGAGTAATTTATCAGACATTCATTTTAAATTGAAGTGTTCACATTCAAGCCAAATTATAATAATAATAATGATGGCATTTATTAAGTGCTTACTATATGCAAAGCACTGTTCCCAGTGCTGGGGAGGTTACCAGGTGATCAGGTTGCCCCACGGGGGTGCTCACAGTCTTAATTCCCATTTTACAGAGGAGGTAACTGAGGCACAGAGAAGTTAAGTGACTTGCCCAAAGTCACACAACTGAAAATTGGCAAAGCCAAGATTTGAACCCAAGACCTCTGACTCCAAAGCCCATGCTCTTTCCACTAAGCCCTGCTGCTTCTCTAATTATCTGAGGGGTTGATGCAATTTTAAGAAATAAAATGGAAAATGTTTTTAAAATGGGCAATAATTCACTTGATGGTGTTGGGGCGGGGGGGTATTTAAAATGAATGATAGACCACGGAAGAGGTTATAATGTTTTGTAATTATTAAACACACCTTTAGCTTAAATTCACAGCTTTCCCTGTTCCATAAATGTCAACTGGTACAACTTGGCAGGACCCAAAAAAAGAGTCAAATTGCAAAGAAGATGATCTTTAATTGGAAAATACCCTGGCTTTAGGCCTCTGTAATACAAGTATTTTTAAGGTTCTTTCTGTTAGTAATCTATTAGCTGCCACAAAAGGAAAGGGATTTTTTTTTTAAGGAAACAAGTTCAAAAGCAACCTGAAAACTAGAATTTACAGCTAGTAGTGATGACTGGAAAAGAGCAGAGTATGAATGTTACATAACTATTCCATGTCCCTAAGATCTTTGTTTGGCAAATCACTTAAATCGACAGAAGGTGAAACATTTGGATGGCGTTCAGAGGTGGCCTTGGTTGGAATGGGTTTCAGAATTTCCATATTTGGATGAGTTCCACTTCAGGGCCTTTCCAGAGGTAGGCTTGCCTGATGACTCAGATTGCAAACTTCAGAAGAATATCATATAACTGAAGGAGCTAAACATTTCTCCTGAGATAATCATCATATTTTCTCTCTGTGGAACAGCATCTTGACCATTTTCTTCATTAACTTCTCTCCAGTGTACATTCATATATATCCTGGGAGGCAGAATTGACAAACCACACCAGCCAAGTTAGATGAAAAAGGTGGGATGAAAGAGATATGGAGAGATGAGAATCACCTGGACACTGATAATATTATTACTCCAGCAGCTCCCATTTTTACTTTTTTCTTTACCACTACTTTTGATTTTTTTTTTCTTTTTTCCTATGGGCAACTTCTAAAGAGTGAAAAACTCCAAAAAGCTAGTTAAAAGGCAATGGCAACTAGCCTATATAGTACCTCCATGGCAATACACACCTTGCCTCCCAATTGCCATCAGGCTGGTCCAATTCTGGCTAGAAATGTGGGTGTGTTCATCTACCTTCAGGCCTTCTCAAGTAGACCTGAGCTGTACTGATGATTTGGGCTCACTTGATAATGGGCTTTGAGGGAGAGGAAGAAGAGGCTGACAAATTTTGAAAGATTCAAGAGCCAGAGGTAAAGAGCACCAGACCATTCCATGTCAACCTCGACTCAATTATGATCCAGTCCCCTGAATGGGAGATGGTCTACTAGCCCTAAGGGAGTTTTAGCCTGGACTGGTTCTCGGTATCTGCTTTTGTTTGGATGAAATCCCCTGGTATTTTGAGGTATTTGGCTTTTTCCCGTAAGAACAAAAGGAATACCATTACTTAGAGCAACAGTCAACCAGGACTGTATTCTCTCTCCAGCAGTGCAAAACAAAGTTTGGAGAAAATGTGTGATGGATATTCATGATATGGAATGAGTGCTTAGTACAGTGCTTGGTACATAGTATGCACTTAACAAGTACCATAATTATCTACTGAAGATAGAATGAATGTTAAACTACAAATCTTCCCTAGCCACCTGCAGCAATCTTGGAGTTTCAGGTTCAAGGTATACAGAGTATATTTAAGACTTAAGCACTTACTTTATAAAAAAGGAATTAACATAAATCTGGAGGGATCAACTATGACTAACTGCTGTAAGAAGGAAAATGGAACTGTTTAAGGACTGAACTATGGAAAGGGTTGAATTAACATTTTGAGAGTGCAGTATTCTAAATATAATGTGAATTTCTGACTTCAGGAAAATTTGGTCAAAGGGCTAACTGATGGAGATGGAACTGAGATGGCCACATTCAACTGCCAGAAAGCTACATTTCCCATAAGCCACAGGAGTACAGTCCCAGACTCCTCATGGTTCAGGAGAGGAAACTCTTCTTTTTCCTTCCTCCTCCTGGCTACTTTGAGAAGCCTTACTCAGTAACCTGCACCAAATGATACAAACACATTAAAGAGCTCTTTTTTGAACATATCTGGAAGTTTTCTTATGTATTTTTGGTAGTTTGGAATATATTTTTTACCCTTAAACAGCAGCATGGCCTGGGTGAGATAGAGCACAGGCCTGGAAGTCAGAAGGGCCTGGGTTCTAATCCTAGCTCTGCCACTTGTTTGCAAGTCACTTAATTTCTCTATGCCTCAGTTACCTCATCAGTAAAATGGGGATTAAGACTGTGAGTCCCATTTGGGATAGGGACCGTGTCCAACCTGGTTAGTTTGTATCAACCCCAGCGCTTAGTACAGTGTCTAGCACATAGTAAATGCTTAACACATACCACATAAAACAACACACAAACCTATGAAGTGTAAGTATTTGGGCCTAGTTTATCTTTACTCTGCTGCCCATCCACCTACCTAAACATAAAGCTGAGACATAGTTTTGTTTAAATTGTTTTGTACCAACTAAGTGCTACCAAAAATTATATTTTGGTACCTCAACCGCTCACCCTGGTAAACTCATTTTCACTGTACACCACACTGATAGTAAGTAATCGCTATCTTATCCCTTGGAACCTAGACCCAAGACATTTTAAAGAACCCAGAGTCCAAGAGTAACTGAACCTGAAATAGGAATGAAATTTCCGCTTGATTATTGAATGGAATACAATAAATGCCATTGTGTTTTCCCTGAGCAAGTTGGAGACTTTCACAAATCTGCAGAATTGTGCCTATGGGGCTATGATTTTCTTTGTCACTGCAAAAAAGGTCAGCAAGATAAAATGAACATGCCTTTCAACAAAAATGTTATGACGATTTTGTTTTCTCAAATGCATAAAACTCTTGTGCAGGTAAATACAACATGAAAAATGTTTCAAGAATCCTTGCTTAGCAATTCTAACTCATTAAACATCAACAGTGAATGGTTTTCTTACTAAGTTTAAAATGAGTTGTCAAAACATTAAACATTGAATTGATCTGATCTTCTTTCCTTCTCTTAGACTGTGTCCGTATCAGTGTCTGTGCTAACACTCAGCTGTATTGCCTTGGATCGATGGTATGCAATCTGTCACCCTTTGATGTTTAAAAGCACTGCCAAACGGGCAAGGAACAGCATCGTAATTATCTGGATTGTATCCTGTATCATAATGATTCCTCAGGCTATTGTCATGGAATGCAGCACTGTGTTGCCAGGATTAGCCAATAAAACCACTCTATTTACAGTGTGTGATGAGCGATGGGGTGGTAAGTATGATACAAATATCACCCTTGTGGTCAATATTAGACAGAGTACAGTGAGATTGGAATTAGGATATTAGTTATTCTAATCAGATGGCTATGCCTCTCTATATAAGTTTTCTTAAAGTGACCGCTTAAAACAAATTTGTATCCATGAAGCAGGGAGTCCAAGAAATCCCATTTTCTTCTTCTTCTGAAATTGCCAAGCAAAAATTTGTTAAAAATTGCTAACTTTTATATTTTTTAGCCAGGTAATGAAATGGTCTATCTAGTTCTTACTTTAGTTTTTCCTGATAGGTTGAAATTATTCAGTGGTCATTATAAAGAGGGATGATAATTACCTATATGTGCATATTCTAGATCCTCACCCACCCATTTAGCCCCAAATTTGCCATCTCTTTCAAAAATGGAATACTGCACTTTTAGAGTTGCCACAGAACTTTATTTCATCCAATTCTTTACTCTGAATTTTTAAAATGTTAGTTTTACCATGTAAAAGACAAAGCACCTCTTGTAAAAGATTCTGTTTATTAATCAACATTTTCTTTATCCTCATGCCTTAGACTTAACTTGGTTCAAGCAAACAGTAGTAATCCCCATTTGACAATCAATTGTAAAAATTAGGTAATACCACAATGCATGAAATTGTACAAGAATTCATATTGCCAACAACCACAATATTTTATAAATTGTCCTTGACCAGCAAGAGTGACTAATCATTCATTTGCAGATTTAGTATTATTATTCTAGTAATAGGCTGACTTTAAAGGAAAGCAATTATTGTGAAATGCACAAGAATCCACATGCAAGCTGTAAAAGACATTTAGAAAAGCTCTGTTTGATAATGATTTTATAATGGCCCATAATTGCTTTAGCTGCATTTGAAGGCCAGAATTAAAATAACATTAAGTTAAATGGGCCTTCCACAAAGTCAAATTCAATAACTATTATAAAATTGTGAAGGCAAATGATACTAAAGTTGTTTACAAGGAGTGTTTTAAAATAGCTGTATCATTTTATTTCATTTTGCTTATCTGAGTTTATTTAGGAATTGTGAACATCAGGGTATTAGTTCCATACAATACCAGATTGTTTTGGGAGGAAGTCATCCTCAGTAGAAGTTGAACACTTTCAGACCACTGGTATATATCATTAGATCACTGAAACAGTACAGAGTATTATATGGTCTACTGGGGTTCTTAAAGTGTTAAACCATCCACTCCTCCAAAGGACGTCATCTACCTTCAAGGTACATTATTCACTGACGATTTTCTCCTGATGTATAATGAAGGAAGAAACATCACATTTTGTGTTTCATACAAAAGGTCAGAGAGAAGGGGAAAGAGTTTAATTAATTCTATTAAGGCTTTGATAAATTACTCAACTTTCAGGAGAGTCTCCAAACTTTGCTCTTAGGACTCTAAATGTTTCTGTAAGACGATCATGTATCCCAGTTAGCCAGGACAATCCCAGATTTGGTTAAACAGCCCTGGGGAATTAAAAAAAAAATACACATGTCCTAGAATTGGCAATATTACAGTCTTATTTGCTGAGATACCTGTTAATTGTTCTTGTTCACTTTAAATCAGGGTTGGAGCATGCTCAGTCCATGTGGAATATAGGGTATGGAGGTCACTTAGGCAATGGTATTTACTGGATACCTAAAGCATGCAGAGCACTGTACTAAGTGCTTTAGAGAATCCAAAATGTTGAAGGACATGATCCCTGCCCACAGGGATTTTACAACATCACCGAGTAGACAGACTCTTAAACAAATGAACGCCCCAATTTCCCCCTTCCCCCTCCACTCCGACTTCTCTTACTGTTTCTGAAATGGAAGGGGAAGGTATTCAAGCTTGGGGTGCTGTCCCAGTATCCTCATTTTCAACAAAAATTTAAGCAACTAAAGTTTCCATCTGTCTTCAATAAGTACATGTTGAAAAACTGTGTCAAGGCGTACAATACAGTTTTTGTTGGAAAATAACCATCTTGGAATAACTCATTTGGGTCATTTACTGTTACCAAAAGGTCATTTCCTGTTTATAAATCCAAGACCCAATTGTCCCCCAAAGTGCTATATACATATATAGATATATATGTATTTCTAACAAACACATTATTTGGCTTGTACCTTCCATTTGTTTCAAATCCAAATCTAGAAGGAACATTTGCTATGTAATCAAAAGATTTGTAGGCTTCATTGTTTTCAATATTGTCAGTTCATTCAATAGACATTTAAGCACAGAAATGAAATAATTGAAAGATTTTTGAAGTAAATAATAATAATAATGCATTTGTTAAGTGCTTACTATGTGTAAAGCACTGTTCTAAGTGCTGGGGAGGCTACAAGGTGATCAGATTGTCCCACGTGGGGCTCACAGTCTTCAGACCCATTTTATAGATGAGGTAACTGAGGTTATAAGGTGACCAGGTTGTCCCACGGGGGGCTCACAGTCTTAATCCCCATTTTACAGATGAGGGAACTGAGGCACAGAGAAGTTAAGTCACTTGCCCAAAGTCACACATCTGACAATTGGCAGAGCTGGGATTTGAACCCATGACCTCTGACTCCCAAGCCTGTGCTCTTTCCATTGAGCCACGCTGCTTCTCGTAAATGACAAGAAGCCAAAATATAGCTTCAGCAAAGCAATTGTCTTTTAGAGTCCCAGTCAAATGAAATCTACAAGGGAGTTTTCCTTAAAATGCGCAGTTTTAAAGCTTTAGCGGAAAATTCCTGCACTCACTGTGACCACCTTTAAACATTCAGCAAGTACTTTGATGAGCTTTGTGGCCAATATCTTCCCAGAAAGCCAATTTTGGGAGACTGAATCTTAATGTGAGCCTTTCTAGTTATAACAACCCCTTCACAGATTACATTTGAAAAATCCCATTCTCATGCTTCTAATTATTTCTAAACATGTTTCTTTCCTTATATGCTTAATAATGCTGAACTGCATTATGATACTGTGATCTATGACAGTAGTATCTGGAAAATCTAGCTTCCATCCTTTTCTCTTTTTGTCTTTGGGGTTCTAGAACTGCCTAGGTTTTAAGGCTTCTATTTTATGTGAGGAACAAATGTGTGACCTTCTTCGAAAACACATAAAATTTCAAAGCCATTCAGGTGCCTGGTAGTGCTGGGTCACTCCCGAGTTACTTTGAAATGGACCCACCAAATGTTTTTCTGGCTGCAAGTCTTCAAAGTGAAATGCTCTTTTTTTTTTTCCCATCTGACCTGCTTGACTTAGACAGCTCCCTGTGGAATTGGGCTTCTTTACCCGATAAACTTGAAAGTGGCCTGACACCCAGCAGGGAAATGATGAGCTTGGCAGTTGCCACCTCTGTCAGAGAGAAAAAAGAAAATATCTGGCTGTTCCCTAAAACCCTGTGAGGGGCAAATGCTTGCTGCAAGTCCTTGTCATAAACTTCTGCTAGAAAAACCTCCAGGCTCAGGAGCCCCAGGGTGCCAGATTGAGAGTAAACCCCAAACCATTTAAAACATCAAAGAAAATGTATGTGTCTCATATTTAACTTAGTTTTTGATCATGTAACAGGAAAATAAGGTTATCATCATCTAAAGCCAACAAGGTGGTAGATTTTTGCATAAAAGGTAGAGCAGAATATAGGTGAAATAGTATTAGTTTTGAGATTTTATTGACCAGTGAATTCCCCATCAAGAGTCAGACACACTATGCCTGGTGTTCTTTGTTTCTGTATGCATTGAAGTGATGAATACATCAATACCTGCAGTGTGCCCTGTCACTAGTACAACGATAAAGAAGCCATTTCATATATCAGCTTAGGCATTAGAAATATATGAAAGCTTCTGGGCAAAAATTAGGGTGATACCCCACTGAAGAAACATATTGAACAATAGAAGAAAGGCAGAAAATGTGCAGACTAATCCCGCAGTCTCCCTCCACACTCAATCAGTGGCTGGTGATAAATACATAAATAATTCTATAATGAGACCTGCTTGTCTCTGGGAGGGTGGGGGGGGGGGGGGTCGG
Organism: Tachyglossus aculeatus; assembly: GCF_015852505.1. Lineage (NCBI taxonomy): Eukaryota > Metazoa > Chordata > Mammalia > Monotremata > Tachyglossidae > Tachyglossus > Tachyglossus aculeatus. The sequence goes on along the minus strand of NC_052066.1, from coordinate 134,234,761 downwards.
GTGGTGAGGTAAGTCTCTGGAAGGAGTCAGATTCTGAGGCCACACCCAATCTGCTTTAGGACTTCTTGGCGACAGCCCATTTGGCCAGAACCTAGGGCAGCTGGGGCCTCTTGGCAAGATATCCATTGGCCCAACCAGATAGGATCATTCCCTTGGTTTACTTTGTTCAGTCCTGGGTCCTCTTGCCTAAAGAGTTCTCTGTGTACTCATGCCAGCCTCCATCTGTCGAAGGAATATGCTCAGGGTCTAGACCAATTCCCCAGAGGCTCCCATTGAGGTCCAGGATGGTTTGAGGAGGCGTGGAAGCTCCAGAGCTGCCCCTCAAATCAGGCCTAGGGACTACTGAGGCATTTGAGATCAGTCCCCAGGAAATACAGAGCAAATTTTACATCAATCCGTGCAACAGATAAAAAGGGCTAAAAATATTTGCCAGATGCTTTTATTGAAACATTGGCATGAACAGCTTTTAAAAGTCAGTGTGTTGGCTTGCTTAAAAAGCAAACATGTTTAAGTATTTTTTTTTAATTCCAGGTGAAATTTATCCCAAAATGTATCATATATGCTTTTTTCTGGTGACATATATGGCACCGCTGTGTCTTATGATATTGGCGTATTTGCAAATATTCCGAAAACTCTGGTGCCGTCAGGTAAGTCATTTTAATCCACTTGTGTTTTGTTTCCTTTGGAGTTTGTTCAGTCAGGGTTAGAAATGGAATTTTCTCAAAAAAGATGTGGATTAGTTAATGCAGTAGGATATAGATATTGAGATATGACTAGAGAAGGGTTTTTCTGAAGGATTTTGGACAATATTTTGGGGAATTTAATGAACATCTAGTGGGATCGAAGTTTAGAACCAAATTCTATACGTATACACGTACACACACCCAAACACACCATAGATGATGATGATGACTAACCACTGGTGAACAGTCATTTGGGTGAATGTTTCTCATCCATTTTGAAAACTGGTGCCAGACAGCAGACAATTTGAAATCCTCCATGGCAATAGTCACCATAAGTACAGGCTCTCCATACCTTTGATCAGTTGAAAATACCACTTATTTTTCTCTTTCTTGGTTGTCAACACTCAATACTGACTACAGGATCTTATAGATACTTTGCTTTCCAAGTTCTTAATCCCCATTGGTTCCTTATTCATCAGGTGAATTACAGGTGTTCTAAAGCCAGCTTCAAGTTTGGGAAATAAAACTAACTCAAAATACATGTACATTGTTTTGATAATATTTCTTGGCTAGTGCCCCTTATGTGATTCTGAAGTCTTACAGATGGGAAAGTAATTGGAATTCAAGGTGAATTGTCTGGGATGTAAAATCCATAATGCACAACAGATTGCAATGGAAAACACCAGTTCTGAGAGCCTGATTTAGTAGCAACTGACGTCCAATTAAATGGGTGGGTCAAATTTGCCAAAGCAAATGTCCATTCCCAACTGTTAATCCCTCTCAACAAATTCACACAGCATCATGTGTGGCACATGTGTGCCAGGGAATAGATTATTTGAGCCATTTGTTTTCAGACCATTGGAATATCATGCAGAAAATCTGCTCCCCTAATTCACTGAACTTCTTCACAGGTCATTTAAAATGGCCACATCTGGGTCTTTCATAACATTGGAGCAGAATGAGAATAATCACCCAATGTTTTGTCCCTCTACATTCTAAAAGGGCAGATTCAAAGAAATCTGTTTTATTGCAACATGCCTTAAAATATCGCCTCTTCCCCAATCTGAAGAAAATCTTTGCAATTGTAGGAGTTCAGTGACCTGTGCAATGTAATACAATATGAGAAGTTACTGTTCTTGAATGTGATCTAGCATGTGAAGTGGTATGACTTTTCGTTTCAGTTGCATATTTCCCAAATCCCATGTAAAATTCTCTTTACACAATGAGCACTCAATAAATGTTGCCATTAATGATCTTTGGGAGTCTCACTGACCATTTTTGAGTAACAGGACAGGGGGCTATATATTGTGACAGTTTTACCCATTGTAAGACATTTGTTCAAGTTAGGTTTGCATTCTGCAGATGTGTGTGTGATTGGGTCAATCAATCAATCAATCAATCAATCATATTTATTGAGCACTTACTGTGTGCAGAGCACTGTACTAAGTGTTTGGGAAGTACAAGTTGGCAAGATATAGAGACGGTTCCTACCCAACAGTGGGCTCACAGTCTAGAAGGGGGACACAGAGAACAAAACAAAACATATTAACAAAATAAAATAAATAGAAGAAATATGTACAAATAAAATAGAGTAATAAATATGTACAAACATATATACATAAATACAGGTGCTGTGGGGAGGGGAAGGAGGTAAGGCGGGGGGGATGGAGAAGGGGAGGAGGGGGAGAGGAAGGAGGGGGCTCAGTCTGGAAAGGCCTCCTGGAGGAGGTGAGCTCTCAATAGGGCTTTGAAGGGAGGAAGAGAGCTATCTTGGCGGATGCGCGGAGGGAGGGCATTCCAGGCCAAGGGAATGACGTGGGCTGGGGTTCGATGACAGGACAGGTGAGAACGAGGTACGGTGAGAAGATTAGCGGCAGAGGAGCGGAGGGTGCGGGCTGGGCTGTAGAAGGAGAGAAGGGAGGTGAGGTAGGAGGGGGCAAGGTGATGGAGAGCCTTGAAGCCGAGGGTGAGGAGTTTTTGCCCAATGCATAGGTTGATTGGTAGCCACTGGAGATTTTTGAGGAGGGGAGTAACATGCTCGGAGCGTTTCTGCACAAAGATGATCTGGGCAGCGGTGTGAAGTATGGATTAAAGTGGGGAGAGACAGGAGGATGGGAGATTGGAGAGGAGGCTCATGCAGTAATCCAGATGGGATAGGATGAGAGCTTGAACAAGCAGGGTAGCAGTTTGGATGGAGAGGAAAGGGCGGGTCTTGGCAATGTTGTGGAGGTGAGACTGGCAGGTTTTGGTGACAGCTTTGATGTGAGGGGTGAACGAGAGAGCGGAGTCGAGGATGACACCAAGATTGCGGGCTTGTGAGATGGGAAGGATGGTAGTGCGGTCAACAGTGATGGGAAAGTCAGGGAGAGGGCAGGGTTTGGGAGGGAAGACAAGGAGTTCAGTCTTGGACATGTTGAGTTTTAGGTGGCGGGCAGACATCCAGATGGAGATGTCCTGAAGGCAGGAGGAGATGTGAGCCTGGAGGGAGGGAGAGAGAGCAGGGCAGAGATGTAGATTTGGGTGTCATCAGTGTAGAGATGATAGTTGAAGCCGTGGGAGCGAATAAGTTCACCAAGGGAGAGAGTGTAGATTGAGAACAGAAGGGGACCAAGAACTGACCCTTGAGGAACCCCTACAGTAAGGAGGGGATGGGAGGGGGAGGAGGAGCTCACAAAAGAGACTGAGAATGAACGGCTGGAGAGATAAGAGGAGAACCAGGAGAGGACAGAGCCTCTTAAGCCAAGGTTGGATAGCATGTTGAGGAGAAGGGGGTGGCCCACAGTGTCGAAGACAGCTGAGAGGTCGAGGAGGATTAGGATAGAGTATGAGCCGTTGTATTTGGCAAGCAGCAGGTCATTGGTGACCTTTGAGAGAGCAGTTTCCGTGGAATGTAGGGGATGGAAGCCAGATTGGAGGGGGTCAAGGAGAGAGTTGGCATTGAGGAATTTGAGGCAGCATGCGTAGACAACTCGTTCAAGGAGTCATTTTATGAATGTGCCTCTTTGCAAGTGTTATGCAAATGAGTTAGGTTGACTATATATCCATAATTCAAATTATTAATAATGACACATTAATCACTTTTTTAGTCTGTGTCCCCCATTAAAGTGTAAAATGGGCAAGGAATGTGTCACTTTATTCTGCATTTCCCAAATGCTTAGTAAGTATACTGCTACTAGTGGATGCTCAATGCTACTTTACCACTACTACTCTATTATCACTATTACCGTAGCTACTAGAAAGCAACCTCATCAGAGCTCTGCAGTGATCTACCCAGTAGGTGCTTTCAACTGACCCTTACTATGGTTTATTATACAATCTCTAATATAAAGTGTCATGCACACTTCAATCCCTTATACCAACCCCTATGCCTTTTATTCCCAAATTCTGACCCCTCTTCATTTTTCCATGTTTCACCTAATCCAGTCTGTCAGTTTGGTTTCTCAGACCCATCACATCACATTCCCATCACATTCCTCTTAAATTTCTCTCTTCTCTGCCTTTCAGAGCCAAAGGAAGGTCTTTTTCCCTACGTTCACTCTCAGCTCAGTTGTGTTTTAGTGGAAAGATCACATGCTTGGGAGTCGGTGGACATGGGTTCTTATCCCGGCTCTGCCACTCGTCTGCTGTGTGACCTTGGGCAAGTCACTTAACTTCTCTTTGCCTTAGTTATCTCATCAGTAAAGTGGGGATTAAGATTGTGAGCCCCACTTGAGACAACCTGATTACCTTGTATCTACCCCAGTGCTTAGAACTGTACTTGACACCTAGTAAATGCTTAACAAATACAATCATTATCTAACACTTAGAACAGTGCTTGGCACAGAGTAAGTGCTTAACAAATATCAACATTATTATCATTACTATTATCATTATTACAGAGCCTGCATTATTCCCATTACCTCCTCTTCCTCTTCCGTCACCTTGTGACTATCCTGTCCACTCTATATCCTTCCCTTTTGGGCACCTTCTGACGGAGCTCCACTTAAGTAGTGAAAGTGAAAAAGAACTATATCTGAGAAGAGCATCTTTGAGCCATAACAGTGCAAAATAAGTTTCCTTAAAATATCAATGATTGCTTAGGCATGCAATGTGATATGCATATAGGGAGGCCAACCTAAAAGTGAACAGTACCATAAACACAATGTAATTGAGGCATTTAGGCAGACATACTTTGATATATTTGCATTAGAGGAAAAATGATTCAGATATAGCCAGACCTGGAAGAGAAGCAAAGTACGAAGCAGTGTTTGCTTAAGGGCAAAATTCTACTCTAAGATCTGATCTGCTCAGCAGATTTCAACTTCTATTTCCCACAGCACTCCAGCAATAGAAATTCTATTGACATGAACAACAAGAACCTAATATTAACTTTAGCTCCGATATGTGCACCTCGAAGTTGAATTTTGTCCTCAAATTAAAGATTAACTACCCATGCAGGATATCAGGCTTTTTGTACAGGCCATGCATAGTTTTCACAAACTATTCAAGCCAGTTGCTCCAGAAAGCCTCTTTCAAGGTTCAGGTGACAGCAAGAAAAGGAGCAGTCAAATAATCTTTATTAGAGTGAGTGGCCTTGTGTTTGTGACATATTTTCCTCATCATTATCTCCTTTCCCCCAACCCTCCCTCACCTCTTCTCCTCCCCAATTTGTCTAGGCTTACTTATAGGGTCTGCAGCTAAGGCTTGTAATGTCATTATTAAGCAAGTATTGCACTTGGATTTACTCCTTGCTTCTATCAAATAACTTTGAAAAGGTATGGAAAAACAAAAGTTTTATAAGTTGTTGTGACCAAAGCTGGTTATTTCAAATGTTAGACTAGACAGCAGTCTTCATTTGATTACTGGTATTGTGCAAAAGCCAGTGGGTAACTACATCTCTAAGCCTCATGATTGGATAATTTTATCCCAGTTCTTCGAAGGCATGGGTTGAGCAAAATTGTGTATATAGGGAAATGCAAATTCCTAATGAACGCAACTTCAGAAGTTGACACTGAAGTAACAGCTATACTTCTGGCAGCAGAGGGCAGTGTTGACTCATGGAAAAACGCTTTCTGGTTACTTTTGTGATGCAGAGTCTATGCTTGGGTACATGAAAAAGAACAATTTAGCATTAGAAAATCTATGAGAGGACGTACCCTGCATCTACTTTTACTGAAATAGGAATGTTGAAATTATTGTTTGACCTTTCTAAGAGCATATGGATCTTCATCAATGGAAACTGTTCAAATTCTGGTTTTGGAAGCTACTGGTTTTGAGTTCTGAATTGCAGGTTTTCATCATTCACTATTAAAATTATCCATTAAGTCGTCCATCAGCAAGATATCCTTATTTTTTGGTGCCAAGTGTCAATTATTAGCACCACTGATACTAAGCACCTACTGTGGGCAGAGCACCTCAACAGATATGTAGGAGCACACAATCAATGCGGAAGACATGGTCACTGTTTTCAGCGTTGGTATTAATTAAATGGACAATGATATTTCTCTGAAAGGTGGATTTTGAGCTCCTACAATGTCCTGCCAATAATGTAGTAGCTCAAAATCCACCCTATGGAATTCAGAAACCCATGCATGCTGGAGCAGAAATACTTATTTCCACAAAGCAGACAAACTGAAAATTCCTCTTGTTTTTCTAGATCCCCGGCACCTCATCGGTAGTTCAGCGTAAATGGAAGGCTCTACAGTCTTCGGGACAGGCCCGAGGCCCAGGACAACAGACCAAGTCAAGGATTAGTGCTGTGGCAGCTGAAATAAAACAGATTAGAGCTAGAAGGAAAACAGCCCGGATGCTGATGGTCGTTCTCTTGGTGTTCGCCATTTGCTATCTCCCAATTAGTATCCTCAATATGTTAAAAAGGTAAAGTTTATCACTAATTTTGTAAGTAAATAACGAAGAATCTTTCTTGTTTAACAAAGTTACAGAAATGCATCTTTGGAAGTTCTGAAATGTGTGCTTGATAATTTGGGAACAATGAAAATTCCAATGTATTGTTTGCAGAGTGCAAACAACCTACAACTTGCTTCTTAGTGAGCTTTGAGGGACATGCGCATGTCTATGCATATATTTTGCTGAACGGTAAACACTAAGCAGATGTAATCCAAACCTTTTCAAGCAAATTGTTAAGACTCGGAGGGAAAAAAAGGACCTATAAGCAAACTCATTTACAGCTTTGGAGGTTTTTGGGAGGGGAAGGGAGGGGGGCGGAATTGAAGCAAATGGGTTTTTTTTAACCTTGGTTTAGAAGATTAAAAAGCAGAGATCAAGATACGATTGGGACCCAGAGGAGATAAGAACAGTGTGTTGGTCTTTTAATTAAGCTCCTGAGTGGATTGGTGAGCACTTAACATAAAGCAAACAAGCTAGGGTTTCAGTAGTATTTGAAGAAGAAAAAGAACAGGAGAAAGAAATCTCCATTTCTTCTTTCTGGCAAGCATCAAGAGGGAATTTCTATGAAAATCAGAGAATTTTGAAGTGAGGAAAGTCATATTATTTCTCACTTATCTTGCAGAACATCTCTTTTATTAAGCAGAACAACTGGCAAGAAAAATGATATGCAGATGGATAGGCAGGGGCACCCGCAGCTGTACCTGAACTTGCTGCCAGCCACCTTTGTAGGGAATTACCATAACTATTGCTCAGAGTGCTCCCAAGGCAATAATAATCCTGTTTACAGTGTGTTCCAAACTAGAGCTGGAGTGGCTGGCCTCGCTTTTCCCTGCCTCTAGGTCAATATCAGAACCTCCACAGCTGGGGACCCCGGAGAGCATGTCAACTTTGGCTAGCGTCACCCATACAATGGTGGTGTGACCATCTGCAAGTTGTTTAGTGCTTTGGCCCTAAATTCGCTCTTGCTTTTGATTATTTTCTAGCCTGTTCACTGAAGAGGGAGGAGACGGGGAAGGAGGAGAAGAGGGAAGTGACTATTTGTTGCTCAGGAGAGTTGAAGTTTGGGGTGCACTGTGCATGCCCACAAAGTGGCACAATGGAACTTGGGGGTGTGGGCTGCCTTCATTTCTTTTCCTGGGGTTGGTGTTAGATGGCACTGGACTGTTACTGTGGGTACATGAGGCTACAGCAAGCATTGATAGACAGGAGATAGGGAGTTGCTCATCCCAGCAGAGTAGCTCCCACTGACTGCTCCTAGGGATCTGAATTTCAACAATTCTTTAGAGTTTGCTACTCATCACCATCGTTATAATTATAATAATAATTACAAACCGTCATAATGTTTGTTTTGTGTCTTACACTGCTTTGAGCTTTGGGGAATAGTACTAGGACTTTCAGACATGGCCCTTGCCCTCGAGGCATCTCACAATCAAAAATACAAGGGAGGAATGGATAGGCATGTAGGAAAAGAAATAAATCAGCAAATTCAGTGAAAAAGCAACACTTCAGTAACAACCACAACCAAAAAAATCAGCAGCCAATTGCTGCTGGAGAAAATAGTCCTGGGATTGTTTACCATTCCACTTTGGGTTAACTTGGTCCAACCACCCTAACGTTCTAATGGTTGTTATCAATCAATATATTGCTCAATCATATTTGTTGAGCACATACTGGGTGTAGAGCACTGTACTGAGTACTTGGGAAAGTATAGTATAACAAGTCTGACAGACTCATTCACTGCACAAAGAAGATTACAATCTAGAGGGGGAGACAGATACAATAAAATAAATTATAGATATGTGCATAGGTGCTGTGGGGCTGAGGGTAGGATGAATAAAGGGTACAGATCCAAGTGAAAGGGTAAAGCAGAAGGGAGAGGGAGTAGGGAAAATGAGGACTTAGCTTTGAAAACCTCAAAAATCTCCAGTGGCTACCAATCAACCTACACATCAGGTAGAAATTACTCACCCTTGGCTTCAAGGCTCTCCATCACCTTGCCCCCTCCTACCTCACCTCCCGTCTCTCCTTCTACAGCCCAGCCCACACCCTCCGCTCCTCTGCTGCTAATCTCCTCACTGTGCCTCGTTCTTGCCTGTCCCGCCGTGGACCCCCGGCCCACGTCATCCCCCTGGCCTGGAATGCCCTCCCTCCGCACATCCACCAAGCTAGCTCTCTTCCTCCCTTCAAGGCCCTACTGAGAGCTCACCTCCTCCAGGAGGCCTTCCCAGACTGAGCCCCCTCCTTCCTCTCCCCCTCCTCCTCCTCTTCATCTCCCCAGCCTTACCTCCTTCCCTCCCCCACAGCACCTGTATATATGTGTATATGTTTGTACTTATTTATTACTCTATTTTACTTGTACATGTTTATTCTATTTATTTTATTTTGTTAATATGTTTTGTTTTGTTCTCTGTCTCCCCCTTCTAGACTGTGAGCCAACTGTTGGGTAGGGACTATCTCTATATGTTGCCAACTTGTACTTCCCAAGTGCTTAGTACAGTGCTCTGCACACAGTAAGCACTCAATAAATATGTTAGAATGAATGAATGAAAACCTTTCAATAAGGCTTTGAAAGTGGGGAAAGTGAACATCTGTCAGATATGAAGGGGGAGGGGGTTCCAGGCCAGAGGCAGGACATGGGCAAGAGTTTCTTGTTTTTTCCATGGCATTTGTTAAGCTTTTATTATCAATCAATCAATCATATTTATTGAGCACTTACTGTGTGCAGAGCACTGGACTTAAGCGCTTGGGAAGTACAAGTTGGCAACATATAGAGACAGTCCCTAACCAACAGTGGGCTCACAGTCTAGAAGAGTGGGCCCACTCTAGAAGAGTGGGCTCATATGTGCCACATATGCTGCTTAATGGAAAGAGCATGGGCTTGGGAGTCAGAAGGTCATGGGTTATAATGCCGACTCCCCCATTTGTTAGCTGTGTGACTTTGGAAAAGTCACTTAACTTCTCTGTGCCTCAGTTACCTCATCTGTAAAATGGAGATTAAGACTGTGAGCCCCAGATGGGACAACCTGGTGACTGTGTATGTACCCCAGTGCTTAGAAAAGTGCTTGACACATAGTAAGCACTTAACAAATACCATTATTATTATTGTTACTAAGTGATAGGTTGTATCTAACCTATCAGGTCAGAGAAGCAGCGTGGCTCAGTGGAAAGAGCATGGGCTTGGGAGTCAGAGGTCATGGGTTCTAATCCTGGCTCCGTCACATGTCTGCTGTGAGACCTTGGGCAAGTCACTTTCCTTCTGTGAGCCTCAGCTACCTCATCTGTAAAATGGGGATGAAGACTGTGAGCCTCATGTGGGACAACCTGATCACCTTGTATCTCCCCAGTGCTTAGAACAGTGCTTTGCACATAGTAAGTGCTTAACAAATGCCATTATTATTATTATTATACAAACTAATCAGATTGGACACAGTCAATGTCCCACTTGGGGCTCATAAGTCTTATCCCCATTTTACAGATGAGGTAACTGAAGTCCAGAGAAGTGAAATGATTTACCCAAGGTCATACAGCAGACAAATGGCTGAGCCAGGGCCTTCTGTCTCCCAGGCCCGTGCTTTCGAAACAAGAAACACTGCTTCTCTAGGTTGGTGGTGAGACAGACGAGACTGAGGTATAATGGGTAGGTTAGTGTTAGAGGAGTGAAGTAAGCATGCTGAGTTGTAGTATGAAATAAATGAGGCAAGGCAGGATGGGGCAAAGTGATTGAGTGTTTTAAAGTAATCCCTGAAAGCTCTTGAGGAGTGGGGAAACATGGACTAATTTTTTTTCTGAAGAAATGTTCCAGGCAGCACAGTGAAGAACTGGAGAAGGGAGAGACAGGAGGCAGGGAGGTCAGTAAGAAGGCTGATGCAGTAGTCAAGGTGTGCTAGGATATGTGCGTCAATCAAGGTTCTAAAATGACTTCATGATGGCACAGCTGGCTGGGGTCACAGCCAAGGGTGTCCTGACTGTTCCATTTACCATTACCAAAGGAGATCCATAGTTAACCCTGTCCAGTTCAATTTAGTCTATGCAGCCATGCTGGAAGGTGCCACAAGGGGTATGGATATAGGAGTTATAGTGTGTTTCCAGTCCTTTTGGAAAATCTTTCAACTCAGTGTACAATATCCAAAGCCCTAGAGACAGTCATGCATAATTTCTGTATGTAGAACACTGTGCCCTAGGTAATATACTCAAAAAGGCACATTAATGTTTGCAAATCACTTCACCATATTAGCCAAGTGCTTCCAGCACACTGTAGGTCTAAAGAAAACATAGATGAGGTATCAGTCTGTCCAGGGTAACCCTACACCCACCCAAAAATGTATATTGAAAACCAAAAGGTAAATGTGACAGGACTTGGTTACTTAGGTAGCATTATCCCCAATGATGTGCTGGTAGATAAGGAAGCAGAAAGCTGAATCAAGCTAGTTCATTCTTTTGAAGACTGTCAGGAACATCTGCTTTTATGGATAAATTTCTCCATCAGGGGTGTTTCCTTCTAAATGCAAAAGACAGCTCTCTCTCTAGATAAATAATGTGAAAATATTCTAGAAAAAATAGAAGTGCTGATCAAATTCAAGATATCATGCCTCTTACAATGATCACAAAAAGCTGGTGTTGGTGTTTTACAATAGAGTACACATGCTGGGAGATAGGTAATTCCATTTAATTCATGTGGTTTAAATGGTCACCTACAACAAAGGTAGGTGATGGTCTCATCAGGTATAACCAATAGGTAAAACCTGAGGAGCACCTAAGGGCTCTTTTTGGGACAGAGAGAGTATAATATGCTTCAAGATCCTGTTCCTCCTGCCAAACCCTTGTCTCATTCCCCTCTTACTCCAATCTCAGGTTTTGGGTCAGGCTCAATTCAAGGTCATTAGAGACAAGGAAGGTAATGGAAAATCTAGCATCTACTCAGAATTGCTCCAAGGAGCTAGTTAACTGCAAAAATCGTTCCTTTTTTCACCTTTGGGCTCTCTAATCTAAAGTTTTCTTGTCTGTCTCTATTGTTAAGATTTTATGACATGGTTATTTTCCTTCTTACAGAGTGTTTGGAATGTTTACACATATTGAAGACAGAGAGACTGTATATGCCTGGTTTACATTTTCACACTGGCTTGTTTATGCCAACAGCGCTGCAAATCCTATTATTTATAACTTTCTCAGTGGTGAGTTTTCAAATAATTAATCTATGAAATCAAAGTTTAATCCAGCACATTGTTAGCATTGAACCAGAGGTTTGAGGTTCTCCCAGAAGCTGAAATCCAGAAGGACCAGTCTAGCCTTCCTTGGCAGGTGTCACTGCGCCAGCTGCTGAGTTGAGCTTTCAAAGATCGACTCTGTCCCATCTTCCATCACTTGGGGTTTGGGAATGCAACAGAGGTGGGGTCTGGTGACTATAAGACCCTTAGATGTGTAAGATGAATCTGAATACAGTACAATTACAACCTAGGTCAATCAGTCTAGCTTGGCCTTACTCACTTAAATTTCCTCACTAGGGAGAAAGGAGCATGTCCCAACCAAAGTAGCCAGTGTTCATGTAAGCATTCAGCATTTGATAGGACGACTCCACAAAACAAGAGGAGTAAAATAGCAGGTGGATTATAAAATATCTTCTATAAAATAAGATACAGAGCACAGTGATAGATCTGGCTTTGGTACTTCATGTTAGTAATTTGAATTGCGGCCACTTGGCTCTGCAAATTTCCAAGACACTAAAGCAGAGTCATGGCTAGGGAAGGAGGTGTTCCCTGCAGGAAGTGGAAGAAAGGGAGAGTGGGGCTTTGGGCACCCAGGACTTTATGGGACATGTATTTCTAGTATTGCCATCTAGCAGAATGGACTGTGCTCTCAGGGCTATTGAGGACCAGTGAAGGAATTGAAGCCTCTGCCATGTTTTCCCCCACCATGGGTTGGCTAGAGCTTCTTTTCCACTGGTAGCATGAAGGTAAAATGTGGCCCCATGGTACAACCCTGCATTTCCTGGCTAAAGCAAACCCTGAGGAGAAAATTTGCAGCACTTGTAGCAGAATCATGCCTGTCTAGAGATATCCCTGTGATAGTCAATAAGTACTCATGGTTGGCAAAAAGGCAAATAAATCTTGAATTGCTGCTGAATAATACTTCATGATTCATTGCTAGATATTAACTGCTTCCTTTCCTAGTTAAATAACACAAAGGGAAAATGTTCCATAGCTTTTTCTTCCTTCCTTGTGTTCCTTTCCGGGTCACCATAAAAAAGGCAGACCTTAAACTCTGCTGTTGAAATTCTAACTACAGTGTTAACTCTGTAAATTTTAATAGTAATAATAGCTGTGGCATTTGAGTGCTTACTATGTGCCAGACACGATACTAAGCACTGGGGTGGATACAAGCAAATTGGGTTGGACACAGTCCCTGACCAACGTGGGGTTCTCAGTCTCAATCCCCATTTTACAGATGAGGTAACTGAAGCACAGAGACGTGAAGTGACTTGCCCAAGGTCACATAGCAGACAAGTGGCAAAGCTGGGTTTAGAATCCATGACCTTCTGATTTTCAGGCCCATGCTCTATCCACTATGCTTCAGGAAGGGTCAGTAAGAGGTTCCATTTCTTCCAGAGCATTCAGAAATCCGGGGAGACATTATTAGTCTGGTATTAGAAAGGCCCTTCTTCATAGTGTTATTATCCAATACTTTGAAGGATGTTTCAAAGGCCCCTAAATACAGGACTCATACACTTGAATTGTAACACAGAGCCAATTTGCAAATAATGGAGGTTGTGTTTTTAGTACTTATTTTTTTTTAAAAAAGAGCCCAACCTCATTTACTTTAGCAACTAAAACATTTTTTTCAAATATTAGCCCTTTACTGTTATTCTCAGGCTCTCGGAAACATTACATTGATCTAATTATGCTATGAATTCAAAGAAAAATTATTTTAGTGGTACTGCAGCCAAGAAAATAAGCCTATAACGTTTGAAGCTTATCCCAACATATGCAATACAGCACTGAGACATAAATCTCATTGTTTTCTTGAAGACTGATTGATTTTTCTCCATTTATGCCTTTTTTTCAAGGTCCTCGGGCACTTTTTACTCCAGTATCTTCCAGAACTTGTAAAAGCCAAGACATGGCAAAAGAGGAGACTGAAAATGACCAAGTTTGTTTTTGTTTTTGGGAAGGTTTTTTTGTTTGTTTTTTTTAGCTTTTGAGGGCTGATTGAAGTTCTTTGCAAATTTAGGTGGAATGTCTGGAAAATGTTTGATTCTGGAATATGAACAATACCACCCATTTACCTCTTAAAGATCCTAAGTCATTTTAATCATTTGGATAATATAATTTCCTTCCCCTTTAAAATATAGCTGGTCGAAGGGTAGAATACTTTATGAGTACTCTTTGTTGGCTGTGACTTCTATCATATTGAAGTGTGTGGTTTCATTAGAAGCTATAACTTTGGCTATTGCTATAGACCTCATTCTGTTAGAAGGGAGAACTCCCCTAGCTGCTACCTTTTCTAGTGTCTACATTTGACAATGGGAAAATAAGAGTTTACAACCGTTGTAGCACCTCACATGACACTCTTTACTCTTGAATGTCCTTTTGATACTATGCTTTCCCTTTCCAGTTTCTGAGGAGGCTGTTGGTCTGCCTGGATTTCCATTCTTGATACACTCAACCATTCCAGAATTCTTGTTTTCAGTTAACATTATAGCTTGACTGTTCCTAGAGAATTAGTAATTGTTTGTAGAAAACAAAAGCCTGGTTGAACACAATGCAGTTAGATGAATCACTTTGTGCTTACATAAAAATTATAATGCACAATTTTCCTAATAGTGGGGTGCTGAAAGACTATAGCCCCCAGGTTATATGATATTTGGATGTACTACCATCTGATTTCCTGCTGCTTTCACCTTTATTCCCAAGGGCTCCTTTCCCTCATGGCCCTGGTCCATGTCTTTCAGCTTAGCACCACCCTTTACTCTCTCTCACATAAATCTGAAATGTACTCTCTTAGGAACTTTGCTTATCTCCATAGAGGGAGAGTGAAGCAGTGCTATTTCTTCTCCCTACGCAACATTTGTGCTTTCTAACTTTCTTATCCACTTCTCTTTCTTTGTTTTGTTCCTCCTGATCAACCAAGTACCTGATTTTACCCTTCCTGCTCCCAATGCTCTCAGAAATCAGTTCCAAGAGTGATAAATTGAACACTCCTCATATAGGTAATAAGGGAATTGAAAATACACTTTGCCTTAGTTGATTTGGATAGTTCTGGTCTCCTCTACTACTTAAGACTCCTTTCTATGCCTTGTAAATATGTTCTGGAAGAAAACCTTTTCTTTCAAGGCTTTAGTGAACTCAGTTTCCTTTTCTGTTTTCATACCTACAACACTGTACACTATTTTATCTTAGATTCAGGTTAGCTCTTTAGGTTTATATATGTATGATTTGCTGAAACCTATTTACACATAAATTCTTTGTCTTTTTTTCTGGATTTCCAGGAAAATTTCGAGAGGAATTTAAGGCTGCTTTTTCTTGTTGCTGCCTTGGAGTTAACCCTCGTCAGGATGATCGGCTCACCCGTGGACGTACAAGCACAGAGAGCAGGAAATCCTTGACCACCCAGATCAGCAACTTTGAGAATGTTTCAAAACTTTCAGAACACGTGGTACTCACCAGCATAAGCACACTCCCAGCAGCAAATGGAACTGGACCACTTCAGAACTGGTAGAATATTTATTCCTTTTTTCAGGGTAACATAAAATTGTTTGTTCTCTATGTAAATTGAAATGTAATCATTCATCCCAAACTACCCCAAGAGAAAATAAGATAGATTGTCTAAAATGAAATGATTTCCATCTTGCCAAGAGCAAGATTGTTTACTAGTATTCAGGGTACAAAAACATTTCCAAATTATCAATTTTAAAAAAATTAATAAGATTTTAAAGTTATTTTGTGCTATAATTTTTTGTAGGGCATTAGTTAATGTTCATTATAATCTAAACTGAGTAGTTCATTTGACTAATTTATTCAAGAAAAGTCCCTATTCTGGGTTATTTATATATTTTCTCAAATTTCAGAGGCATCATATAAAAAAGTGGAACTGTATCAGCTAGATTAGGACATATGGTCAGATCAATCTGATCTTATGGGTATTTTGTTCCCTGTAGCACATTAGATTCAAAAGGTAAAAATATAGCATTACCATTATACAGGTGGGACATTAAGTCATGAAACGCTGAACAGGAAAGATATCAGAGTTGCTTTTCAAATCCTTGGCAGTTATATTTTCTAACAAAGGCTCATCAGTAAATGAGATGCTGACTATAGAAAAGACCTTAATTTTGAAAATGAAAATTAAACCCTGAGACTTTATTATCTAATAGAACAGCTAATAAGTAGTATGGACTTCCAAGATAAATTTTGATAAACTGGTGTAAATTAAGACACCTTCATGCCTTACCATTACATTTTTATGGAAGCTCCTTTATTTATCATAAGAGGTTTCTTATTTGAAGACAATAGTGAAAGATAATAGAGCAAACAATAATGAAGAATCATATCAGGAAAAGTCCCTACTTTCCTATCTGAAAAGTTCCAGACTTGTTATCTTCCAGGCCAGAGCCTGAGCAGGATGGGTTTTGTAAGATTTTTCAATCAATTGTTGCTGGATATTGCCCAAAATGATAGCTGGAGAACCTCTGAAAGCAGATTGGAGAGAGAGGGGGAGGTAATTAATTCCTTAAAAATTCACCACTCTCCATTGATTTTGTCCTGGCTAATGTGCCTGTTTTCTGCTTTCTCCCTTTGATGTTGACTGTTGAGTGTTATGATGAAACTTGAATGTTTGATTTTCACCTCCCTCCTTAATCAAGGTATTGGAATGGCATTCTGATGTAGTCCAAGTAGAATAAACAAAACTTGATCCCAGGTGGAATACATTGTCTAAAACCTCTTGTGCTTCAGAACTTCTGTTTCCAAAATAATCCTGACTCTAAAATGCAGTTTCTAACCAGGACTGTGTTTCAAAGACAAGGGGAAAGTTTGTTCAAAACCTAGATTTCTAAGAGGTTATTCAAAAGAGGTTCTGTATTGCAGTAAAATATGCTTTTAATGTTATGTTTTTGTAAAAGATGATTTTATAATTGTCTGGTTTCTGTTTGCCCTTCCAGACAGTCATGCATACTTGATTCTACTGAGATGAATGTTATAAAACAAATCAAAATCAAGTAAAAAATACTTCAAATCTTTTAAAACACATAGTTCTTCATTAAAATATCCCAGCACCAACAGTAATTTTTGAATGTGCAATTTACAACTTGGGTTGGGTCCTAACAGCAGATCATCAATTTTTATGTGAAATTAGAACTAGTGGCAATTGCAAATAGTAATCTGCTTTGGACCTTTACAGTATACTCAGGGACCTATCCCAAATCAGTCCATTGGTGCTATTTATTGAGCCATTACTATGTGCAGGGCACTGTACTAAGCACTTGAGAGAGTACAGTAAAGGTGGTAAGCACATTCCCTGTCCACCTAAGCTTACAGTGTATTCCAATACTAAATCTTCTCTGCTTGCAGAAAGCTATGTGTCTTCCAAAAGCACAATCTCCCGTAAGGTTTGTAGTCATTTAGCTTTCCATATGGAGAATTTGGGCAGAAAATGGATCTTTATGCCAAAAATTCTCAAAGATCACACATTGTAGGCACAAACAAGTAAAACGTACTCCCTCCTTGTAGAGCTGGTGGAGGAATAAGTTGTTGTGGACAGGAAACTTTTCTACCAAATCTGTTATACTATATTCTCCCCCGCACTTAGTACAGTGCTCTGCACACAGTAAATGCGCAATAAATATGCTTTATTGAGTAGAAAGAACAAACCCATTTCTCCCCTGGTACACAGTATAAGGATATACTGTAGTTTCTGACAGTGATGGGCATATGCAGCATCACTCAGTGGAAAGAGCATGGGCTTGGGAGTCAGAGGTCATGGGTTCTAATCCTGATTCTGCCACTTGTCTGTTGTGGGGCCTTGGGTAAGTCATTTCACTTTTCTGGGCCCCAGTTCCCTAATCTGTGAAATGGGGATTAAGACTGTGAGCCCCATGTGGGACAACCTGTTGACCTTTTATCTACCCCAGTGCTTAGAACAGTGCTGGGCACACAGTAACTGCATAACAAATACCAATATTATTATTATTATTATATGTCTTCAGGGGATCAGGGTCAGAACAAACATTGGGTGTCAAAATTATGTCCACTCTATCAATATAACAATAATTAGTAACAATTTTGGTATTTGTTTTGCATTTACTAAGTGTCAAGCAATTTGTTAAGCTGTGGGGTAGATACAAGATAATCAGGTAGAACTCAGGGATCTAGTCCCCATTTACAGATGAGGAAATGGAGGCACGGAGAAGTTAAATGACTTGCCCAGGCTCATACAGCAGGCATGTGGCAAAGCTGGAATTTAGAACCCAGGCCACGTTCTTTCCATTAGGCCACATTACTTCTCTAATATGGCTACTACTCTTCCTTGCCTCCACTAGAATCTCCCTCACATACATTTGAGAGACATGTTAAGGAAATGTGGAGTGGGCAACTGCCCTCTGGGAAGAAAATCTCTGTTCAAGACCATTCCACCTGTAGTAATTTATGAAGATTCATTTTAGGGCCTTCAGAGGCAGATTAAGGAGACTAGGGCTCAAGATTCATTCATTCATTCAGTTGCATTTATTGAGTGCTTACTGTGTGCAGATCACTGTGCTAAGCACTTGGAAAGTACAATTCAGCAACAGAGACAATCCCTATCCAACAATGAGCTCACAGTCTAGAAGGGGGGAGTCAGACAACAAAACAAAACAAGTAAACAAGAATCAATAGATGATTCCTATGTTTTATATTTAATCAATCCATTCATTGATCATGTGCCCCAATGAATAAGTAGCATCAGGGTCCTTGATTCCTATCCTGTCAAATATGTTGGAACATTAAATAATCAAATTACCTTCATTCCAGAGGGCATTTATTCATGAAATAAAGTCTCTTACTACACAGGTATCTGCAACAAGGGCCACCACCATCACTGCTGTCAACCTGGTTGGAAGTCTGAGAGGAAAGGCTGAGGACTGGGTGACAATGAAGTCTCTTCTTACTCAGAAACAAGTCTAAAAGATTGGCGCCACACTGAAATGGAGATTGAAGAAGACTGGGTTACCATTTTCCCTGGGAGATCTGGAAGGCTTAAGGCCAAACTATCTCCCTCACCTATCACAGTTTTCACTTTGAGTGTTGCTGAAGGAGATTTTCTGAGGATGATTCTGTCTAGCAGACAGGAGAGTATGCACAAAATAATCTGGAGATGGAATTGGTTACCACAGTACTGACCCTCAAATTTTGGTTTAAGGAATTTTTGCAAGATAGCCGAACTTGGTGTGATGACCCTTTGGGACATGGGGGAAGGAAACAGGTGTCCAAAATCCCTGCCAATCTTTTGGAACAAAATGGCCAACTACTTACCTCATTATGTGCTAACAACACAGAGTGAGAAAATTCCTTAGAAAAAGGAACTTGTTAGTACAAGTTGTATTTCAGAATGTGTGTGCAACATCACTTTTTATCTATTTCAAAAGATTCTGTGTAATATCAGTAGGAAAGAGAATTAATTTTGCCAAGTTGAGAATCCATCTGAACTCTCCCTAACTTGAAACCTTTGCTATTTGGATTCATTTGTTCTTGGCAAATGGTCACTTCCTGTTTCAAAGGAAAATTATTTTAAAAGGCTCAGATGGCTCCTTGGACATCAAATAACACTTACAAAACAGTTTAATAAATTAAATGTAGATGATTCAGATGTGCAGATTAAAGTTATCTTAGAATATATTCTTGTTTACAAATTAAGGTGAAAAATGATCACAAATGTAGTCAAAATATGCTTAAACCTGGAATACTGTCCAGAAATGATTTATAGATTATGGACCCACCCTGTGGCTGTGGATTCTTATTCTTTCCAATGTATTGCAAAGAGAGAAAAGTGGTTACATTTACTGAGATCAAAGTTCTAAAGAATATAGAGGATGAGTAAACTCAGGTATTTGGGTGGTTGTATGAAGGAATCCCCAGAAAATAGTCACAATTTATGTGAGCATTCAAAACCTTTGTAAGTGGCATTCATAGTGCTGGAATGTGCCCTCTATAATTTCAGGGAAGGGATACTACTGTGGACCTACAGTAGGTGCCCAATAAATATGCCGATTAACTCCTCTGTCACATACTCTGCCAAGACAGGAAGCGAGGAGGAGAGGAAGAAGAGAAAAAAAATATTCACTGATCATGTATGGTTTGAATTCACAATTCAGTACAATGTAAGCAGGCAAGTTACCTTCAAGGAGAGAGAGAGGGAAGGCAGGAAAGAAAGTGATGAAAGGTATGAAAGAGGAAAGGAAGAAAAGAGAGAGTAGGAGAAGGAGAGAGTGTGCTAGTTAATAACAGATGGAAAGGCTTAGAGAAATATCTGAAGGATCAAGAAAGCCATAAAAGGAGATTTCATGGAGTGAGAAGACTATGAAAGGGTCCTCTGAGGGGTCAGGGGCAACAATAAGAGGCTCTGAGGGTCTGAGTCTGCAGAGGGGAGTATGAGTGTCCAGAGAGGCCTACTAGGCAAAGTGGAGATAGGTCACATTGGCCCTATATCTGGCACTAAGCAGGACCCCACAGTACAATGGCAGTCAGCTTTAATCATGAGGCTGCTGGCCCTGTGCTGATGCTGACTAAGCCACATGCCATTCTTGGGCCAGGCTTGCTGAGAATGGGGTCCCTGTGGGCAGGGAAGGCAATAACTGGGAAAAAGCTAAACAGAAACGGAAAACAGACGGAGGGAACGCAGACAGAAAAAGAGACAGCTAAAAATCTAACTTCCCCACAATTGTTTATGGGTTTTCCAGGATCAAATTAATATTGGAAATATATTCCTCAACAGTTTGCACTTCTTACTAGTTTTGACATTTTATGAATTCTTTCAACTTAACTCATTTTTTCATATTTACTTTTCTGTTGTTTCCAAAACTCATATTTCATCTAAGCAGACTTCCATTAAGGTTCTCTGTTTTCATACATTTAATGTTTTCCCACCACAATTGATAACTGGGAAAAATACCCTGAGTACATAATATCATCCAATGTCACTTGTTTAACAAGTTTTATATTTCAAGTTATTTAAACCTAATCTCACATCCTCTAAGGAAAATGTATATTGAAAACAAGTGGTTGAACTCATTTTGCTCTTGAGAACTCTTAACAGCCCTAACTTACAAGTTAAAAAATAGAGGAACTCTACAATCACAATGCCAAGTGCACTTAATTGTTACATGAAAAATATTATTGTTGATTAGATGATTAGAATATTCATTCATAATTAAGGTCAAATCTGTTTAGCAGATGGGGGAATTAGGCCCTCTGGCTAAGTACTTAATTGCAAAGTGCAATTTTTTCTTCATTCTTATTACAAAATATGAAATACATGATGTAGTAGGGAATCTTTCATCCTTCAAGGAAGGGAATTATGCTAATGAAGAGCAATGCTAATTCAGAAGAGGACACATGACTAGTAATCAGGCAGCAAAAGACGCCAGGATGCAAATCAAATATTGAGAGAAGATCAGATAACTGCTCTGCTGATAAACTTAAAGATTATTGAATTGGAATCTGTTTCCTCTTACTAGAAAATAGTCTTTCTGTGTTTATCTAATGCTCTGTATCTAGTTATCCATTATCCCACTGAAGAGAAGCTTGGTTTAATTTAAAATTTAAAATGCCAATTTAACTGGTAACAATGTAGCATACAAGACTTTTGAAGCACTTTTTGTCCCCCTATTGAAAGTTCCCCAGAATTTGAAAAATTTACTTTTCATCCTAAATGATGTTTCTTACCTTTTGTAACAACATGTTCGGCAATTAATCTATAATTGTGCAAAGCATAAAATTGCAAGAGTAAAGGGGGAGTGGGAGAAATCTGACCTACATGGAGGAAGAACTGTATCAATAACTAGTGATTTTTGTCATTTTGATTTACAATCCTCATTTAATCAATCAATCAATAAATCACTGGCATGTTTTGAGCACTTGCTGGGTGCAGAGCACTGTACTAAGCACTTGGAGAGTATAATATGAGTTGATAGAATTCCTGCCCAAAATGAGCTTGCAGTCTAGAGGGAGTTTACAGTCTAGAGGTATTACAAATTGTAATTCTAATTGACTAATTCCCTCACTCTTTTGGCAGAGACTATTCCTTTCACTAATTCTGCGTTCATGAGCAGGGATGGATTCAACTTGAACCCAAATTCTTAATCCTCAGCCATAAAAGAAAACTATTTCATAGCTGAGGCAACCCCAAGGCCCACATCCATTATTCTAGGTACTTTCCTTCACAGTTATAATCTTGTCAGTCTCTGATAGGGTTTTATCCACTAGCTTATTTACTTTTTAATGTCTCAAGAGCTAGTTCCAACATCTGTGGGAAAAAGAATGAAACTGAGTTTTGTTTTGTTTTTCCCAAATGGTAATCTCATCATTTTCTTCAGAGCCCAAACTCACTGCTTTAAAGGGAGAAATTTTGAGTCACTGAAAAAGTATGTCTAGTCTCAAAAGAGGTGGATAGGAGAAAGAAAAATTACATTACAGGTACAGTACTTAGAGACATGCTACCATTAATAAAAGTGCATAACATTCTGGTGCTCAAAAGTTTTTGCTGACAAGGGAAATGTAGGCATCTCTGCCATTTTGTGATTAGCAATCAAACCCAGGGGAGGCCAATTTTATTCCCGTAAGAGAATCACAAACATATAAAGGATTTCAAAAGTTAGACATTTTGATCTATGCAAGACTAAAGACAGAACCACCCGATTTTACCCTGACCGGTAAACAAAGTGCCTCTAAACAAAGGCACTCATGGCAATCCGTTCCAGAATTTCATACATGAAGGGGGAAGTTGTAATTGAGCTATGCTGACAAATACTGTTTTTCATATTTTTCAACATGAACTTGTTTTTACTTGAGATTGGCAACCAAGCTGGAATAATGGAACAAATGTACTGCAAACAAGAGGGATGGTAATAATATTCAAGTGATACATGGATAAGTAAATTCCCCTCTGGTGAAATGAGCATATTTATTCACACCACAGTTTCTTGGTGCTCATTAGGGCAGACACTATAAACAGGTTTGACTCAAAATGAATCTAGGGTAAGACATGGTCAGAATAATGGGTTCGGAATCCAGTGCCATTGGACAAAAGAAAATAAAGTTTAATCCCAAAACTCAGTGTTTCTTAAAGGTGCAAATGTGGCCTACACCCTTTTCCACCTCAACCAAAGGGAACTGGGAGCTGTGAAAGTTGTACTAATTCACTACTGGACTGAAATTGGTACTTTACAGGTTCTCGTGATTGCCTCATGGTGCCCCAATATCAAAACCAACTGCAGTTTGACAAGGGATTGCAGGCTGTTGTCACTTGACAAGCAGCTGACTTTCCCTATTGGGCTCTAGGGCTGAAATGTCCATAACCCCATGAAAAGCTAGCCAAATTTGGGAGAAAGGCATTAGAAGCATCTGCCTTGTGGTGAAGTCCGTGACTGAGTAGATAAAGTGTGGAAGCAGTAGACAGAATACAGGATTGGTAGTCAGGAGACCTGGGTCTAATCCTGGTTCTGATACTTGCCTGCTCTGTGACCTTAGGTAAATTGCTTTAATTCTTGGTGTCTGTTTCTATAAAATGGGAATTAAATACCAGTTCTTCCTTTCTTTCAGACTGTGAACTCTTTGTGTAAAAAGTACTCTGCCCGACCTGATTATCTTGTACCTACTCCAGCGTTTAGAAAATAGAAAGCACTTAAATACCACAATTATCATTAGTGATGTCCAAGTCAGAGAGAGAGCCAACTTTATTGAGGTTATAAAATAAATCCTTGTCTCCCCCTTCATGCACCCCTTATTCCAGGTGCACCAGACCTGTTTACCAGTGGTTGGTCAGAACCTGGAGAACATCTTAATGCCAATTACACATTTAGGGACAGTGATTTATCATGGCATAGTGGATAGAGCATGGACTTGGGAGTCAGAGGGTCATGTGTTCTAATTCCGGCCTTAACACTTGTCTGCTGTGTGACCACGGGGAAGTCACTTCACTTCTCAATGCCTCAGTTACCCGTCTGTAAAATGGGGTTTGAGACTGAGAGCCCCATGTGGGACAGGGACTGTGTCCAACCCAATTTGCTTGTATCCACCCCAACGTTTAGTATAGTGCCTGGCACATAGTAAGAACTTAATAAATACCATCATTATTGTTGTTATTATTTATGGGAATAAGGAGACTAGGAGACTCCTTGAAGTCCCTGATTTTAAGCGTTTAGTACAGTGCTCTGCACACAGTAAGTGCTCAATAAATACAATTGAATGAATGACTCCATCCTCACCCAATGCTAACACAGCAACACGAGATCTCTGACACTCAAGGAGTTGATGAAAAACTGAAAACATTGAAATAGAACTTCAAATGTTACTCCTTCAAGTTGCTCTCATAATTCCCCTGACAAAAGGCCAAGTCTGAACCCTTCCTGAGCCAAGATCCAAACTGGATCTTCAAACATTTCTTTGGTTCTTCATTACTGAAAAAATAAACCAGTTTTTACTATTATACTTCCAGGAATCATCTGTAGGTTGACTTGCCAACTAGTATCTAGGAAACTTTGGTGTACTGCATGTTGGATAATTAAAGGAAAATACAACAGCTCTGCCTCCAAATTGAACTGAGACATAGAAAGCAGATTCAGCCAGTAATCACCATGTAGATAAGTATTTATGCTGCAGTGTGTGTTTTTCATAACACAAAATACTAACTACCCTTCAACCAAAGTGCCCAAAAGTAAGAGTAGGGGAATTGTAATTAAGGGTGATATATGTCAGGAGTCAGTTTGACTCTCCAATCCAATATACATCACAGGAAATTCCCCATTAAATACTCATTAGTCATGCTTATTTTGCATCTACCTTAGCACAGAGTACAGTGACACTTGGTAAGCACTTTAAAGTGTTATTATTATTGTTATCATCATTGTCATCATCATCATCAATCCCCCTCAAATACTTTGGAAAGTCTTTCTCAGGTGTGCATGAGACAACTTCTCTGCTTTCTTTTTTCCAATGCCTGGATTCCTCTGGTCCTGCAGTACTATATAAGTCCATACCAGCTTGAAGTCATCTGATGTTCTTATAATCTACTAGCAGCTACGCCTCCACAAGAATTCATCAGGCTGTGTTCTCCAGTTGCTTTCCATGCTAGTGAAGATTCTCGGTGTGATCTCTTACAATGAATTTTGCTTTAGCCTCCCTCTTCTCCTCGCTTCCTTAGACTCCTAAAATCATACAAAATATCATATTGGGACATAGCTATGGACCTGTAGGTTGAGTATATGCTTTACCATACACAAATCACAGATCCCTTGGTAGAAAAGTTTAACATCCACCTCTATAAATTCAAAATTCTAGTTTCTCCATTTTATCCAGTTCAGTCTGTGGGCTCTCAATCTCCTGGCTCTCGAGTATTAGAGCCTCTGGTGCCATTTTGAGCAGGCCATGTGCTACTTATGGGTTTCCCAGGCCTAGGCCTCAAGCTCCCACCACCTGCTCTGGCACTAGGAAGCTCAGTTTTACAGGACTTTTGTCAGCAATGAAGATGGAAGTGGAGGCAACTGTGACATCATAATGATTGTAAACACAGAAGCAGTGCTCTTCTCTTTCCACTGCCTGAATATTTGGTCTCTTGGGGGAAATATGTGGTATTCCATGAAATGGGTATGACTTTGGTACAGAACCTGCAAAATCATGATCAAGAGCATCTTGAATTTCATTTGAAATGCAGAAAAAGTGCTACAGACCCATCAAAATACCCCTATAATAGCCCTCTAGTAACCGTAATGACACTGTCTCTATGTGTTGCCAATTTGTATTTCCCAAGCGCTTAGTACAGTGTTCTGCACATAGTAAGCGCTCAATAAATACGATTGATGAGGATGATGAACTTTTGTTTTTCTCAATCCCTGGGCATTCATGACAGTCTGGAAGAGGGGATCCAGCACTTAGTACAGTGCCTTGTATGTAGTAAGTACTTAATAAGACTTTAAGCCTGGGATGGGCAGGGATTGTCTTTCTTTATTGCTGAATTGTAATTTCCAAGCACTCATTATAGTGCTCTGCACACAGTAAGTGCTCAGGAAATATGATTGATTGAGTGAAGATAAACAGGACCTTTTTAATGGATATTCTATATAGTTGATCACATACTTTGCCCAAAATTAATTGGTTTTGATATGTATTGAGAGACCACAAAGCTCCCAGGGCCATCACCATGCTATCAACAGGCATCATTATCAGTGAGAACTCACAGAGTGTATGACTCTAGGTGTGTCACATGGTATAGCTTATCTGAGATCCCTGCCCCTAAACTTTTAAAATCCCACAGAGAAATAAGATGAATGAGCATACAGTTAAAAATCATAGGTAAGGCAGGATTTGGTGAAGGAGCACTGAGTTGGGAGTGCTAGATTCTGTTTCCAGATTTGCTCAGTAGATTGTTGTGTAATCTCAGGAAAGCAACTTAATCCCCTTTGGGCCTCGGTTTCCTCTTCTGAAAATGGGGCAATTTATTGCTGCCTTGTCCAAAATCACAAGAATGTAACAATGAGATTATAGGGATGAAAATCCTTTAAAAAATGTTTTTTAAGCTTAACAAGAATCTGGGCATATCTACAGTGATAAATCATCTCATAAATGAACTGTTAAGGATGAGATTAAATGGAACATGTTGGGAGCTAGAATTCCTTCTCAATGTTTGGCACATAAAACATCTAAAGGATATGATCCTTGATCTCATGAAGCGTATGGTAATTACTCAAGCTCAATTTGTTGTCAAATTACTGGATTTGGGATTTGAGCAAGCCAAAAGTAAGGTAGGTGTATTTTTTCATAACTCTTTAAAGAAAAAATGTGACTTTGACATATGTCTAATGTATATTTTGTAGATTATTATAAATATTGTTTAATAAAAATTATGACTCTCTATATGTAAGTTATGAACCTTTAAATAATGTGTTTTCATCAAGCATGATATTTTTAAAATTTTACTATGCAACACTGAAATTGTTATATAGACCCATGGTAAACACTATCAGAATAAATGATTCATTTAATTGCAGGGATGCAACTTTTTAAGAAATAAAATTTGTACTAAAAATGATCAGCTATACAATGTTCTCCCATACAACTGTTTTCTGGGAATATCAATATCATTTTTGCAGTAGATGCTAACTACATAGAAGCATGACTGAAATGCCAAAACCATTAGTCCTTTTTTAATGGTATTTGTTAAGTACTTACTATGTGACAAGCACTGTGCAGAGTACTGGAGTAGATACAATATATTCAGGCTAAACACAGTCCACACCCCACATAGGGCTTCATAGTTCACTCATTCATTCAATCATATTTCTTGAGTACTTGCTGTGTGCAGAGCACTGTACTAAACACTTGGGAAGTACAAATCGGCACAATCTTAATCCTCATTTTAATGATGACATAACAGAGGCCAGAGAAGTTAAGTGATTTGCCCAAGGTCATTAGAACCCTCTTTCCACTAAACCATTTAGATTTTTTATCAAGAAGATCAAATCCAGAAGATGTGTTAGGAAGGACCTAATGTCATAGAAGCTTCAAAGAAATAGAACAGCTGTAATAATGTTATTTTAATTTCCACAAGTAATAAACACAGGCTTCTGCTACAGATGCTATAGGACAGCCCTATAATAACATGCAACAACTCCTTTTGACACAAAACATTTGCTAGCCCAGTCCATTCCCTTTTAATTATATACCCATCCTCTTGCCCAACCCAGTATTGTCAACTAAGAGAAATGGGTTGACCTGAAGCTTTACTCCAAGGATTCCCTCTCAAACTAACAATCAATCATATTTATTGAGCATTTACTATGTGCAGAGCACTGTACGAACCACTTGGGAGAATATAACAGAGTTGGTAGATATGCTTTATGTCCATAATGAACTTAGGTCTAGAGGGAGAAACAAACATTAATATACATAAATATAATAATAATAATGTTGGTATTTGTTAAGTGCTTACTATGTGCTAACCACTGTTCTAAACACTGGGGTAGATACAAGGTAATGAGAGTTGTCCCACGTGGGGCTCACAGTCTTAATCCCCATTTTACAGATGAGGAAACTAAGGCACAGAGAAGTTAAGTGACTTGCCCAAGGTCACACAGCTGACAAGCAGTGGATCTCTGACTCCCAAGCCTGTGCTCTTTCCACTAAGCTACGATATGTATGTAAGTGCTGTGGGGTTGAGAGAGGGGTGAAAAAAGAGTGCAATGGCAACACAGAAAGGAGTGGGAGAGGACAAAATGAGGGCCTAGTTGGGGAAGGCCTCTTGAATGAGATGTGCCTTCAATAATGTTTTGGAGGTGGGGAGAGCAATTGTCTGTTGCATATGAAGAGGGTAGGCATTGTAAACCAGAGGCAGGATGTGGACAAGGGCTGAGCAGTGAGATAGATTAGATTGAGGTACAGTGAGTAGGTTGCCATTAGAGTAGCAAAATGTGTAGGCTTGGTTGTAGTAGGAAATCAGTAAGGTAAGGTAGGCGGGAGCAAGGTGAATGCTTGATTGGCACATTATAAAAGTTGATGATAAAGAGTTTCTGTTTGATGTGTAGATGCATAGACAACTACTGGAGGTACTTGAGGAGGGGGAAAATATGGACTGAACATTTATGGAGAAAAATAATCCAGGCAGCAGTTTGAAATATGGACTAAAGTGAAGAGAGAAGAGGCTCTGAAGTCAGCTAGCGGGATAGGCTAAATGCTTGGATTAACGTGACAGCAGTTTGGATGAAGAGGAAAGGTTGGATTTTAGTGATATTGTGAAAGTTGAACCTACAGGATTTAGTGATAGGTTGAATATGTGGGTTGAATGACAGAGATGAGTCGAAGATGACACCATGGGCTTTTGAGACAGGAACGATGGTAGTGCTGTATACCATGACAAGAGTGCCATGGGGAGGGCAGCGGTTTTGTAAAAAAAAAAAAAAAACCCAAACAAACAAAAACCCCACAAAACACCCACCCTAATATAAAATAAACAGAAAGGAGAAAGTTTAGTCCAGTGTGATTTAATGGGATAGAAGGAGGAAAGGATATGGTGAGATTTCCTCCCATTTGCCATTCACTGAACTTTGAGAGATGATGTCTGAGCCAGCTGGCAAGCCAACTCACCTTCCTCTCCTTTGGAAGCACTACCCAACTTAGTCAAGTTCCTTCAGAACTTGGAAAAATGCCAATCTCTAGGTGATGTTGAAGAGTTTCTTGGCAGAATGCAGTCCACAAAGAACAAGAGAAGACATGAAGCACTAACAACTATTACCCAGAAAGCAAAAGGATGCAGTTTTCTGTATTTATTATTCAAGAGGGGAGAAAGACATTGCAGATCTTTAAGAAACAGAGGTTAACCACAAACATGCATCTCCCTCCTATTCTACTCCTGAGAATATCTCTAATTAACTTTAGTATTCAAGCCCAAAAAGTTCTCTACTCTGGTGTCATTTTGGCTCCTCTTTGTTTTTGACTGCCCATATTCAATCTCTCTAAATCCTGTTAGTCTTTCCTTCACAATAGTTCCCAACCCACCTCATCCTCTCCATCCAAATCACCATTTTACTCTGGTCTAATGCTCATTACTACCCAGGTGGAATGCCACATTGGCTTTCTTACTGGTCCAGACTCCCTCCTCTAAGTCTAAGTACTGAATTTAAGGCTCCCTAAAGTCTGTCGATCTAATCTAATTGTAGGAGTTTTCACATAACTCTCCAACTCTATTTGCTCCTCCAAACCTAACCTTTTGATTGTATCTGTCCACTTCAACCCCATTTAAATCTGCCAAAAAATGTTTCACCCCATCTTCAAGGCCCTCCCTCTTTGACTGTGAACCCTTTTTGGCATAGCAACAGTGTCTGATTTGATTATCTTGTACCCAATTCAGTTCTTTGCACATATCAAGCATTTAAGAAATAGTTTAATAAATCCTAAAAAAAGCCTTCCACCAGAGACATTGCCAGACAAATCCCCATCCCCCTGGTCAGACCATTCCACCAGCCACATATAAGACTCACATGTATATTGATTTCCTCATTCCACTTATTTTTTTTAATCCTTTTCCTACTTTTGCTGAGATCAGTTGTATCTATGTTTCCCCTTCATCACCATTGTATGCATACTCTCTGCGACTGACAGCCTGTTTCTGCTAGTGGACTGAAAGTCCTCAAAGCGGGGATAGTATCTTCCACTTTTATTATTATACACTATTAAGAGTCTAGTACTGTGTTCTGCACATAGTAGGCAGTCATAATGGATGAAGATGAGAAGCAACATGGCCTAGTGGGTAGAGCATGTGCCTGGGAGTCAGAATGACAGGGATTCTAATTCCAGCTTTGCCACTTTTTTGGTGACCTTGAGCAAATCACTTATCTGTGTGCCTCAGTTACCTCATCTGTAAAATGGGGATTAAGACTATGAGCCCCATGTGGGATAGGGACTGCGTTCAATCTGATTAACTTGTACCTGCCCCAGCGCTTGGAATGGTGCCTGGCATATAGTAAGTGCTTAACAAATACAATTAGAAATGATGATGAAGCATAACTTGATAGGGTATGGGTGAGGCAGGATGGAGGGAAATGCTGTTTTATATTTGTTAACTGTCATTGTCTTTATATAACTGTCTCTCACTCTAACTCAAATTACCCAACTCTTACAAAGGAAAATATTCCCCTGATAGTAAAAGCCTAGTCTCAGACCTTTCCATGCTGAGTTGTAGAACATGCAGGAGAGGACTTAATCCAAAGAAAAAAAATGTATTATCTATTTTGAAAATTAAATAGAAACATACATTTTTGACCAAGGCATCAGACAAATCTAAAGTCAAACACTAGGCCCCGCTACCAGAAAGTGGGAAATGCAGACAAAAACACTACCTTTGAAACACAATATCATTAATCTCAAAGCCTAGCTTGTGCTATGGACCCTAGCTTCAGCTTAATTTACTGATTGACAGAAGTTTCAGGATTGCTCACCTTTTCAGCCCATCTTCTACCCCTTTTAGCTTCTCGAGCTCTCAGGGACAGCTGGGTACATAATAGGAGGAGAGAACAGACCTTTGAGGAACTGTTAGATAGCTTATGGAGGCAAATTCAAGTGTTCCACAGGAGGGCTTCAATCCAATGACTTGCTGCATGAACGTGAAGAAAACACTAAACCTTTCTGTGCCTTTATTTCCTTATCTTTAAATAAAGATAAAATCCCAAATCTCCCTATTTCACGTATTGTGAGGCCTATGAGGGACAAGGACTGTGTCTGATCTGCTTATCTTGTTCTTGCTACTCAACCATGCTGCTTTGCAGTCTTAGGATGGTGAAAGGTACTTGTCTTAGGATAGTGAAAGGTACTCCATGTGAGATGGCTGAAACTTTGTAACAGGCTGCCACAGTCTCCCAATCTGAATATATTATAATTCCATCACTTAGCATAGCACTGAGCACAAAATGATACTTGATACTCATTATATTTTAAATAAAATTGTTATATTTAAGAACTTACTATGTGCCAAGAACTGCACAGAGCCTGATAATCAGGATAATCAAGATATAAGATAATCATGTTCAACACAGTCTCTGTCACACATCCATCAATCAATCAATGGTATTTACTGAATGTTGACTGTATGCAGAGCACTGCACTAAGCGCTTGGGAGAGAACAGTACAACAGAGTTGGGGGACATGTTCCCTGCCCACCATGAGTTTACAGTCTAGAAGACATGGGGCTCATAGCCTAAATATTCATTAATTATTTATAGCTAAATAACTGGGATGAACAATGAAAGTTAAATTAGAAAAACAAAAAAGGCTTAGAGTCCGGTTAGGAAAAAATGTTATTCTTGGTTAATATTGTATAAGCAGTATTTGGATGGGGGAAGTGACCATTCTTATGAGCAGGAAACCTGTCTACCAACTCTGTAGTATTATGCTCTTCATAGTGCTCAGTATGGTTTTTGTTTGTTTGGTTAGTTCATTTTTTATGGCAGATGTTAGGTACTTACTATGTGCCAAGCACTGTATCAAGTGCTGGGGTAGATAAAAGATAATCAGGTTGGACACAGGCCATGTCCTACATGGAGCTCACAGTCTGAATCCCCACTTTACAGATGAGGTAACTGAAGCACGGAGAAGTTAAATGACTTGCCCAGGGTTACACTGCAGACAAGTGGTGGAGCTGGATTAGAGCTCAGGTCCATCTCCTCTGTCCACTAGGTCACACTGCTTCTCAATGCTCTGAACACAGTAAATGATCAATAAATACCACTTATTGAGTAATTGTGACTTCTTACCTAGAAATAACAACACGTAAGAGCCTATGTCTTTGTCTCCATCAAAAGCACACCCATAGGTGACAATAATTCCATCCAAAATGTACTGGAAAGGGAGAAAATGCCATTTTGAACAAGAATTATGAGTTCTATCACCGTCTTTTATATTTGCTCTGTAAAATAGGAAAATTGCCTCCCTAAATAATAAAATGTCAAATAACCCAGTTTTTGTAATAATTATGATCTGAGTTTAGCATCATGTGCACAGTGAAGTACACAGAAAGCCATAAGCTAACCGAGTTAGAGCAATTTTCTTATTTGTCTTTCTAATGAATATGACACAGGTAGGCGCTAGTGAGGAGTCTGACTCACAATCGCCATTATCGTTATCAGATACTGACTGAGGGAGCACTGTGCAATTGGCATTAATCAGCAGAACCGAGAAAGGCCTTCCTGTTGGTTTGCTTTAAAGTTCAACCTTTCTCTTTCCACCCTTTCAATGTATTCACAGATATTCTTTCTAAATTCCAGGACAAATGGCCTAACTTGAACTGATCCTGCACTACCAATGCGAGATTAGGCTGGACTGATTGGAAGGGCAATTGATCTGGAGGCTATTTTATTTTTCTGCATTAGTCTGCTGCAAATCATCTGACAGAGTGAGTAACTCTCACTCTGTAAAGACTCCGAGAAGAAGCATGGTTGAGTAGAAAGAGAAAGGGCTGGGGAGTCAGGAGAGCTGAGTTCTAATCCCAACTCTGTTTATTGTCCACTGTATGATCTTGGGCAACTCTACTTCTCTGTGCTGCAGTTGCCTCACTTACAAATTGTAATTAAATGTCTGCTCTTCCTTCCCCTTACAAAATGAGCCCCACGTGGGACAGGGACTGTGTCTGCTTTCTAGACTGAGCCCGTTGTGGGCAGGGATTGTCTCCGTTGCAGAATCATATTTTCCAAGCACTTAGTAAAGTGCTCCACACACAGTAAGTGCTCAATAAATACGATTGAATGAATGAGTGAATGAATGATCTGATTGCATTGTATCTGTCCCAGTAGTTAGAGTAGTGCTTGGCACATAGTAAGACCTTAACAAGTCTATCCTAATTCTCCTCGACCTCCACAGACCACTGTGGACCACCCCCTTCTCCTCAACATGCTATCCAACCTTGGATTCACAGACTCTGTCCTCTCCTGGGTCTCCTCTTATCTCTCTGGCTGTTCATCCTCAGTCTCCTTCACGGGTTCCTCCTCCCCCTCCCATCCCCTTACTGTAGGGGTTCCTCAAGGGTCAGTTCTTGGTCCCCTGCTGTTCTCTCCCTTCGTGAACTCATTCACTCCCACGGCTTCAACTGTTATCTCCATGCTGATGACAACCAAATCTATATCAATCAATCAATCAATCGTATTTATTGAGTGCTTACTGTGTGCAGAGCACTGTACTAAGTGCTTGGGAAGTACAAGTTGGCAACATATAGAGACAGTCCCTACCCAACAGTGGGCTCACAGTCTAAAAGGGGGAGACAGACAACAAAATCAAACATACTAACAAAATAAAATAAATAGAATAGGTATGTACAAGTAAAATAAATAGAGTAATGAATATGTACAAACATATATACATATATCGCTACCACTGTTCTCTTTCTCTCCCTCCAGGCTCATATCTCCTCCTGCCTTTAGGACATCTCCATCTGGATGTCTGCCTGCCATCTAAAACTCAACTTGTCCAAGACAGAGCTCCTTATCTTCCCTCCCAAACCCTGTCCTCTCCCTGACTTTCCCATCACTGTAGATGGCACTACCATCCTTCCCATCTCATAAGCCCACAACCTTGGTGTCATCATCCTCCACTCTCTCTTCACCCCACACATCCAATCCGTCACCAAAACCTGCCTGTCTCACCTCCACAACATTGCCAAGATCTTCCCTTTCCTCTTCATCCAAATCGCTACCTTGCTGGTTCAATATCTCATCCTATCCCGACTGGATTACTGCATCAGCCTTCTTTCTGATCTCCCCACTTCAGTCTATACTTCATTCTGCTGCCCGGATTATCTTTGTACAGAAACACTCTGGGCATGTCACTCCCCTCCTCAAAAATCTCCAGTGGTTGCCTGTCAACCTACAAATCAAGCAAAAGCCCCTCACTCTCAGCTTCAAGGCTCTCCATCACCTCGCCCCCTCCTACCTCACCACCCTTCTCTCCTTCTACAGCCCAGCCCACACCCTCCACTACTCTGCCACTAACCTCCTCACTGGGCCTCATTCTCACCTGACCCACTGTCGACCCCTGGCCCATGTCCTTACCCTGGCCTGGAATGCCCTCCCTCCATACATCTGCCAAACTAGCTTTCTTCCTCCTTTCAAAGCCCTACTGAGAGCTCACCTCCTCCAGGAGGCCTTGCCAGACTGAATCCCCTTTTCCCACTCCTCCTCCCCATCTCCCTCCTCTCTGCCCTACCTCCTTCCCCTCCCCACAGCACTTGCATATATTTGTACATATTTATTACTCTATTTTACTTGTACATATTTACTACTCTATTTTATTAACAATGTGCATATAACTATAATTCTATTTATTCTAACGGTTTTGGCACCTTTCTATGTGTTTTGTTTTGTTTGTCTCCCCCTTCTAGACTGTGAGCCCATTGTTGGGTAGGGGCCATCTCTATATGTTGCCAACTTGTACTTTCCAACCACTTAGTACAGTGCTCTGCACACAGTAAGCACTCAATAAATACGTTTGAATGAATGAATGAACAAGTGCCAAAAGTATATTTCACTACTTCCTCAACATTCTAGTCTCCAACCTGACCCAAGCTATGCTCTCCCTAGTAAGAACCTTCCCTGACGACAAAAAATAAAAAGTTAAAGTCTACATTACCAAAAACCGTTTCTAAAAGGATTTCACTGCACAGGTGGATGAATGTTAAAAAAGGAGGTGTGTTCCCTTGAAATCAATACCGCAGTTTCAGCAAATCACTTGTAAGAAGAAAATATACAGAGTTCCAACACTCCCTAAGGCAATATCTCCAAGCATGCACCTACAGACCTTGAAATTACTTAATATGGTATACAAGAATTGAAACTGGATAATAGTGTGGTGAAATCAGTTGCTTTTCTCATTTTTCTCTCTGTCCTTACCTGAACTATCTCTGCCCCACTGAGTTCAATCCCGGTTTTGAACAGAATGTTCTCCTCTCAGCTTTCTTTCTCAAATCTACAGTAGGCTAACTGGGACCTAAGCATACTTACTAGTTTGGTGCATGTTTTGATTGAATGAAAAGCGTTTTTGTCCTGTCTGGCACAGCAGCTATAAAGACTTCGTAAATAAAATTTTTAAGAAAAAGTGAATAGAATCCCTCTTCTTAAGAACTCTGTTAGTAGAAAGGCTATGAAATTTTTTGAACGCAGCGTTGGTCAGAGAGAGGCATTATGAAGGAAAAAAACTAAAACTAAAACGGAAGGATTCAAACAGGAAAGTTCATAGCCCCTTCAGGATTGCTAAGTTACAGGTGACGTTAGGCAGGCTACCCAATCAACTTGCCCGCAGGCTGCTAGGAGCTGTTCAGCTCGGCGTTGTTCTGAAATTCCATTTCGGGCAGCACCTTTACCCAGGCACGGGGGTTTCACCTGCAGTTCTTTCAACTAAGACCGCCCATGATGTCATTCCTAGTTTTCACAGGTAGGTGCACCTGATTTTTTTGTTGTTATTGTTCTTCATTTTAATCCCACATCCTTGAGAAGTAGACCCTTTTCTATTACCTGCAGCTCCATTTAGGCATCGAACATCTCAAATATTTCTTGTCCATCAACGCTCACCTTTATTCGTTCTGTCAAAGAATATTGCAGATCTTGAGGAACTATTCCGTTTCCAACCCCTTAGGGCTCTGCACATCTCGTTTTTTTTATTTTCAACTTTCGAGCTAAGTTCCTCATTTCAAAAAGGCTAACTACTATAGGCATTTTTATTTTTCATAAAATAATGTGACATTTGAGGCATCTCATTATGTATTTAGATACCTTTAACAAATGAGAATTGAGCTTGTGTTCAAGAAACTAGAAGATTCTGCCTTTATTATTTGATCCTGCCATTATTTGTTCATGGATAACTCACAGTTTTGCATTACTAGCTATTTGTGACTTGTCAAATGAAAGCAGTGAAATATAGATTGTTTTCCATTTCAGGTGAACCTTGTTCTTGTAAAACATAAACATGATTTCCTATGATAATTTCAAATGGACCTGTGCATTCTTCTAGCTGTTATGATAGCTTAAGAGTGAAAAGTTCCTTATCTGAATCACTCTCAATCACCAATACCAAAAAACACAATTGTATAAAAACTCTAGTTCTATTCAATTTATTCCACATAGCCCTACCTGGGGCGATTTTGAGAAAATAATTTCAACTCGAAGTCCTTGAATTAGTTTTACAGAAGTTATTATGCTCTTAAGACTCTCTGGCAGTAAATATTCAAAAACATTGTTTAAATCACTGGTGAAGTATTATGAATTGACAATACTCCTCAAATCCAGCACACTCCAGGGAAAATGACAAACCAAATATTTTCCTCAATCAATGACCCCCAGTTGAAAGTCGCCACTGAATTCTGCTAAGTGATCCTTATAACATCATGCAAATCAATCCAGAAGTAAATTGCCACATCAAAGGTCCTATCGTTTTCGACAGAATATTTGGCCAATATGACACTAAGCTCCTCAATCTCACCAAAGACTTAGAGAACAAAAACCTTATCCAATGTCTGAATTCTTGAGAAAATTCATCAACAATTCCTATGAGTTACACTTCACATCAAATGGCAACAATGAGGTTCTGAAATGCAGATGGTCTACCAGCATTGAGGTCATGGTAATCACAATTCAATAATTATGTCCTGCGCTTGAGAATATAGCCAAGCAATTGTTATATGGTGAGTTAAAATATGGTGGTAGCTAGCTGGGATGGCAGAAAGAGAAATCTGACATTAAATTCATTTATTCATTCATTCAATTGTATTTACTGAGCACTTACTGTGCACAGAGCTTTGTATTAAGTGCTTGGGAAAGTATAATACAGGAATAAAGAGAGACAATCCCTGCCCAAAATGAGCTCACAGTCTAGAGGTGGGGAGAGAGACTTCAATGCAAGCAAACAAATAAAATTACAGATGTATACATAAATGTTGTGGAGTGGGAAATGGGGGAAGAGAAGGGAGAAAATCAGGGTGATGGTGAAGGGAATGGGAGATGAGAAAAAGTGGGGCTTAGTCTGGGAAGGCCACTTGGTGGAGATGTGCCTTCAGTAAGGCTTTGAAGGTGGGGAGAGTAATTGTTCGGCTAATTTGAGGAGGGAGGGTGTTCCAGGCCAGAGACAGGATGTGGGTCAGGGGTTGGTGGCCAAACAGGTGAGATTGAGACAGTGAAAAGGTAAGCACCAGGGGAGCAAAGTGTGTGGGCTGAGTTGTAGAAAGAGAGAAGTGTGGTGAGGTAGGAGGGGGCAAGGTGATGGAATGCTTTAAAGCCAATGGTGAAGAGTTTTTGTTTGATATAGAGGTGGATAGGCAACCACCAGAGATTTTTGAGGAGTCGTGTGACAAGTCCTGAACATTTCTGTAGAAAGATCATCCGGGCAGTGGAGTGAAGTATGGACTGGAGTGGGGAGAGGCAGGAGTTTAGGAGGTCAGAAAGGGGGCTTATGCAGTAATCTAGGAGGGATAGGATGAGTGATTGTACTTACATGGTAGCAGTTTGGAGAGGAAAGGGAAAGATCAGGTGACATAACAGTAGACATTTATAAAACAGCATGCTGACAAGTTAGAGTAGGGTGCCATTACTTCAAAAACATCATGAAATTAACATAACATCATTTTCATGACATCATGAAAAAAAATCTGTTCTTAACAGAATTAAAAACAACATCAGGTTCTGTAACAACATAACAACAGAGGCACTTACATGTGCTGGTCTCTTCACCAGTGCCCATACATATGTGTCTGCATAAACACATAAATAGAAGTTCCTTATTTTCAGTATGCATCATTTCTGGTTTGAGCTGGTATTTAATTAAGTTTTCCCAGGGAACTTTCAAGAAAACATTATAGGTTGTCCTGCTGTATGTCTAGCTCTGCATCTAGTTGACTAGTCTCTACACCTATTACCATGTATATACATATATACAATGACTTATACACATATGGAATTGAAGAAGCTTATTCAAAATATTCTAAAGTATTGTTCAAATTAGTAAATATTATTCAGAAGTGTAGGTTTTTACTCTAGTTGGTTATTGATACTTCACCCATGAAAAGACATCTTGGAAATGATGTACCCTATCAGATCAAATACAGAAAGCTATGAATCATAGTCATGCTCATGACAAATTTGATATTCATATTTCTTCTAGTTTATTATGAATGAAAAATGCAACAAAAGAATCAGAAATTAGATAATGAAGGGTTATATTTTGTTTTCTCTTCCTCTTTTCATTTTTAATTTACAAAACCATTAGCCTAACATTATTTCCTTCTATTTTATTGCTATCCCCATGGGCTATAACATGTCTTTCTTTTGAAGATATGGAAGAAAGCAGAAAATGATTATTCCCTGTGGATGAATTAACATATTTTTCTAAACAGAGTTCAGCTCTCTTTTCCCATCTCCTCTTGCTTTCCTCTTCTAACCCTTAATCTTCTCAGTTTAATCTACTTTAAGTACTTTAGGATATTTTAATTTGACTGTAGTTTTTCCCCAAAACATTGGTAGCATATTTTCCTTAGCTTTTTAAAAGTACGTGTGCCTCAGAGAATTCTGTTTGGACATAGAACTATGAAATCTCCTCCAATATAATCTTAAAGGTGAAGTCTTTGCACTTCTTCATGCTTCAGTTGTCTCACCTGTAAAGTGGGGATTATGTCCTAATTCCTCTAAATGCCCCCTGAGGGACCGGGACTTTGTCCAGCCAGATTAATTTGTATCTACCCCAGTACATGGCAGATAATAAGCACTTAACAAGTACCTAATTTAGTATTCCCTCAAGACTGTAATCTCACTATGGGAAGGGAACAAGTCTACCAACTCTGTTGTACTCTCCTAAGTGTTTAGTAGAGTGCAGAGGCACATAGTAAGAGTTCAATAAATATGATTCGCTGATTATACTGTGATATACTGTGATGAGCTATTTTCACCATTCCTGTGTTGCAGTCTCTCGTTCTGTTTTGTTCTTTTGTTTTGTTTTGTTTTTAGTGGTATTTGTTAAGCACTTACTATGTGCTAGGCAACTTTACTGAGCACTGAAATAGATACAAGCTAATCAGGTTGGACACATTCCCTCCGTCATAGGTGGCTCACATTATTAATCTCCATTTTACAGATGAGGTAACAATCACAGAGAAGTTGAGTGACTTACCCAAGGTAACACAGCAGACAGGTCACAGAGCAGGAATTAGAACCCAGGTCCTTTTGACTCCCAGGCCCGTGCTCTATCCAGTATGCCTAGCACCTTTTATTTTATTGCTCAAAAGTGAGTGATGGGAGTAGGTAAAGATCATTTTATCACTGAGATAATATTACTTTAAAGTATTTATTGTTTGGCATACTTTGAGACTAGGAAGTACTAAGTAGTCAAATGCTCCAGATAACCAAGAATCAGGATTTCCTGGGGTTGGGTGGGGAAGGGAGGGAGCAGTGTGGCCTACTAGAAAGAACCCAGGTCTGGGAGTCAAGAAAAGCCTGAGTCCTAATCCCAACTCTGCCACTTGTCTGCTGTGTTACCTTGGAGCAGGTCACTTAACTTCTCATCCTCAGTTACTTCATCTGTAAATTGGGACTGTGAGCCACTTGTGGGACATGGACTGTGTCCATTTGATTAGCTTGTACCTATCCCAGGACTTAGTACAGAGTCTGGCACATAGAAAGGGGGTTTTCTGGGAAATCATGCAGAGGGTTCAAATATAGACCACTCATATATCTCAGAGAAGTGTGCCAGGGAGCAAGAAGGATGTCAGTTAATCACATTATCATTAAAGCAAGCCCCACTAAAACTCAAGAAACGTTGTATAATCATCCAGTCTCTGGGAAGCCCTTAAGCCCTAGGAAAATATTTGACTCAATATCATGGTGAAGTTGACCTGAGTCAGGTATTAGAGCAGGACTGTTGAATGATGATATTAAGAGATAATATCACTACTGAAGCAAGAAGTTAAAGGGAAAATACTGTTTGCCAATAACATTTGTAGAAGGGGAAATTGGAGAATATAATCAGATGTGTACAGTTGGGACCCCATAGATTGACAGTGTGCTGAAGGTATTTCTAATCAGATTAGGAGAGATTTCATTCAAATGTCTGGCAAACCAAATATCCCCTGGAAAGGATTCAAATGCTGTAACTACCGTCTCAACAAGGAATCAGTCAACCAAGTTGGTCATGAATAGAGACTCTCCAGAGGGCTACATAAGAGAGCTTTCTGCTTGGCAATGTGCTGGATAATAAAAATGTATTAAAGTCTTGGAAAACAAGAGGACCTCATGAATCTATTTTGATATTGGAGAATGTAGGAAACTTGAATGCTTAATGAACTAAAGCTTGTATGGTAACAGAGAGGCACAATCTGAAGGGAGACAGACCTCTAGTTCAAAGATCCTGAATCATTTGTCCTGATAGAATGTCTCTTCTAGTGACTGGGGAACCTCGAGTTTATGATCAGTAGAATTCCAAACACTTTCTCCTATCACGGAAAGGATCTATAGAGAATATTGAGACTACAAATTGGAATCAGTGGAAAGAACATGGGACTAGGAGTCAGGAGACCTGGATTCTAATACTAAAACTCTCCACTGACCTATTGTGTGACTGTGAGCAAGTTACCTACCTTCAGGATATCTGTTTTTCCTGCCTCTTACCAAGTGATCTCCATGTGGAACAGAGACTGTGTATATCTGATTAGGTTTTCTGTGTCCTAGCCTAGTCCAGAGCTTTACTTAGAGTAGGCACTTAGTAAATACTATAGGAAACAAACTACGGAAAGTATTTGTTTCCCACCATCAAAAACAAATAAGTCTACTCCGGAAACCTTTAATTCTTCTCCAGGAGCAAACTTCCATATTAGGTCCAGAGAACCCAACTCCTCCTCCCAGGAAATGACAGTTTTCTTCAAGGGGCAGAGGGAACCCACTTCAACTGGTCCAGTGGATTTTTTTTAAGCACTCACTACCACCTCCACATCAAGCAGAAACTTCTTTAAAGCACTTTTCTCCCTCCTACCTCAACTCATTATTCTCCTACTATAACCCATCCCACTTATTTCAATCCTCTAATACTAAACTTCTCACTGTACTTCAATCCCATCTATCTCGCCGCTGACATCTCACCCACATACTGCTTCTGACTTGGAAGGCCTTTCCTCTTCATATCTTCCAGACAATTACTCTACCCAACTTCAAAGCCTTATTGAAGGCACATCTCCTCCAGGAGGCCTTCCCTGACTAATTTATCTTTCCCTTCTATGGATGCCTGCATCACCTGACTTGTCCCCATTATAATAATAATAATAATAATAATAATAATGGCATTTGTTAAGTGCTTACTATGTGCCAAGCACTGTTTTAAGCACTAGGGGGGGATACAAGGTAATCAGGTTGTCCCACATGGGGCTCACAGTCTTAATCCCCATTTTACAGATGAGGGAACTGAGGCACAGAGAAGCTAAGTGACTTGTCCAAAGTCACATAGCTGAAAAGTGGCAGTCAGAATTAGAACCCACGACCTCTGACTCCCAAGCCCGGGATCTTTCCCCTGAGCCATGCTGCTTCCCAGCACCCCTCCCAGCCCCACAGCACTTATGTACCTATCTGTAATTTTATTTATTGATTTTAAAGTCTTTTTCCCCCTCTAGACTGTACACTCATTGTGGCAGGGAAAATATCTTTTTATATTGGTATAATAAACTCTCCCAAGTGTTTCGTAAATCACTCTGCACAAAGTGCTCAAAAAATATTACTGACTGATTGACTTTGTGCCAGGCTTCTCCCTTACATGATCTTGCTATGGCTAGACAATTGCATAGGTTTCCTCACTGGTCTCCCAGCCTCTCCCTACTCTAACTAGTGAATCAGTTTCCTGAAGAATTACTAAGGCAACATTTCTCCTTTTTTCATGATAGTCGTTAAGGGCTTACGCTATACTAAGTGCTGGGGTAGATACAAGCTAATCAGTTTGGACACTGCCCATGTTCCACATGGGGCTTACCATTTTAATCCCCATTTTACCAGTAAGATAACTAAGGCACAGAGAAGTTAAAAGACTTGCCCAAGGTCATACAACAGATAAGTGGCAGAGATGGCATTAGAACCTAGATCCTTCTCCCAGGCCCAGGCATTATCCAATTGACCAGACAGTTACTCCTCTCCTCAAAAACCCTCCACTCTCTCCCAGTCTGCTATCCACATAACAAATAAAACCTTCTCACAGTCAGTCGCAGGGTTCTCCAACTCCTGCTCCACCTTACCTCTGTTCTAATTCTCCCATTATTCCTCAGCTCACTTTCTTTGTCCCCCACAAGCCAACATTCTAGCTGTACCATGCTCTAAACTCTCCCACGTCTATCCCCTCTCTCACACTGTTCCCTCCACACAAAGAGACCAAAGCCGTTACTACATTCAAATTTCTCCTAAAATCCCACCTTCCCCAACACACTTTCCCCAATTTAATTTCCCAGTATCCCTTTTCATATCGCTTCAGCAAATTCTAGCAAATTCTACTTACAAAGTCCCCACAGCACTTGTGTATGTTGTTATATTCTCCCAAGTGCTTAGTACAGTGCTTTGCACACAGTAAGCACTTAATAAATCTGATTGAATGAATGAACTCATGTGTATGCATATACTGAGGAAATAAATGAAACAGTTGTTTTATTGATTTATTTTCACAGTTGTAAATATATTTAATGTTTCCCCTACTGTAGTGTGAGTTCCTTGTAGGTAAGGGGCATCTCACTTCTTTAGACTGCAATCTTGTCGTGGACAAGGAACGTGTCTACCAAATATGTTATAGTAAACTCTCCCAGATGCTTAGTACGGTGCTCTGCACACAGTAAGCACTCAATAAATACGACTGAGTCTTCATTCTGTACTTCTCAACCTCGTAGTACAGTGCACCACACAAAATAGGTGCTACAATTACTATTACTGTATATTCTACTTACAAAGCACCTGTCTTGAATTTCTGCTGAACTTTGACCAAATTTTCATTTTTCCTAAAGTTTCTCTGTTATTCTTCAGAATTAATATGCCAGAAAGGTGGCTGTCTATTTCTACTGATGAAGCACTCTTTCCTATTTGTAGTGCTTATGCTAGGTTTCAAATGTGAATCTGCTTCCTTGACCACTGATTGTCTACATTTGAGAAAGCAATGTGTAACTTCTATGGATGGATGTGAAGGTGTCTGGACAGTAATTGAAGATGTCTGCAATGTTTCAGGTAAAGTAATTGTGGCCAAAAATATTGTTTATTTCTACAGAGTCAACCTTTTTTGACAAAGTGTGATTTTACTTCACTGTGCCACAACAAAATTAGTTTAGGTATAGTCAGAGTTTTATATGAAGATTGATTTGCAATATCTGTATAGAGAAAACGATTAGCATTACAAACAACTCAAATCATTTTAATATAAT
The DNA here is from genome assembly GCF_015852505.1 of Tachyglossus aculeatus. Taxonomy (NCBI): domain Eukaryota; kingdom Metazoa; phylum Chordata; class Mammalia; order Monotremata; family Tachyglossidae; genus Tachyglossus; species Tachyglossus aculeatus. Next base: position 134,191,067 of record NC_052066.1, on the reverse strand, counting down.
ACTGGATAAAAATAATCTAATCATGTTTAAAGAACTAACATTAAGTTAAGGAAATGCTGAAATGATCGATTTTCAAAGAATGGTAATAGCATTACAGGGCTTAGTCTTACTTATCTCTGTTCAAATTTTGAGCCACTTCTGAATTATGAATTCATTGTAATAAAAAATTCTACATGCTGCAAAAACAGGGAAATATTTCTTATGATATTAGTGTATTTTTAGGAATAGGATTGGTGCTTTTTAATTAGAGAAATTTTTACATGTCGCTGTTGCAAAAATATTGCCATTACATACCTACTTGTGTTTTAAGGCAAATAATTCCCTTTTACATTTAGCTCTTTGAACTTGATTATGGTTTCCAGAGGACACCCAGAGTCCATTAGAGGATACCTGTTAGCACAGCAGCATCCCCCTAATATTACAATAACTTTCTTACAAAAACCTGACTTTTAAAGAGATGAAGATGGCATACATAACCCAGGGTCTCTTGTTCCTTTACATTATAATCCCACGTCCTGCCCTTAAACACACAGGCATAGGTCTAATCAGGTTCCAAAGTAGTGAGGCACAGGGAACACTGCATGCTACCGTTGATGGCAGAGAGGAGGGTGCATTAAGTTATCACTGCCAAATGCTTGTCATAATGTTTTATTATTGAATATAGGTCACAACTGCACTGTGAAAGATTCACTGAACTGCAACCTGAGCATTCAGTTGCTGGCTGATCGTTATCCTACATTTAAGGACTGCCTCTGTGCTGAGGATATTTCCTGTAGTGCCACAAATTTACTTGGATGGAAATGTATCAACACAGGTAAAGTTCAATCAAGTACATAAAATGAATGAGAGAATTATAATTTCTTAGCCAATGGGGATAAAATTGACCCAGCTTGATTATCAGTTTCACATTTTTCAGCAGATTAAAATGCTTTCCTGTGACCTCTGGACATTTGATATCCCCAACCCCATAACACATATACAAATCTTTAAATTATATATTATATATTATAAATTATTTATTGACATTAATGTCTGTCTCCCCCATTAGACTAAGCTCATTAAGGTTAGGGAACATGTCTGCTAATTCTGTTGCATTGTTCTCTTCCAAGTGGTTAGTACAGTGCTCTGCACATAGTGAGCACTCAGAATATACCATTGACTAATTAACTAGTACATATTTTTTTTTAATGTGGAAATGGGTTAGGCTTTTACCGTAAGTAGACATCAGTACAATGTTGTGGTTCGACCTTTTCTATTGGAGAAAGGCCTAAAGGAAAATGTTTATGTGAATCTCTTAAAATGAGAAGGAAAGAAAACTGGGAAGAGGAGGAGGGAGAAGAAAAAGAAAGTAGGAGGACAAAGAGGAAGAGTGGGTATGTTTTCGCAGTAATTCTTACTGTTCATAATAAGGTTCAGATTTAGTGTTACTGCAACGAACTATGACACTGCACTACATTTGGGAGATAGTTAAACCACCTCTTGAAGAATGCCCAGTGCTAACTCAGCCAGATCATCAGTGGGAGTATTAGTGCATCCTAGGCAGAGGGCATGTATACACAAAAGACAGAATCACCAGATGGACAAAACTGATTTTTCTGAATAAGAAATCTGAGAAAGCTTTGGGCTAATCAACCAACTTTCTTATAGGGTATATGTTTGACTGTTTTGTTATCACTGACTGGAGGCTCCAGGTAATATCATACATCACAATAACAAAAACAACCCAAACCCACATTTCTGTAAGAACTGTGATCTCCAAGAGTTCAAAGGAGAAGGAATACAGTTAGAATAACTGGCACAAGTTTACAAGATGTTGAAGTTGCTTATCTCTGTATTTACCTTATTTATGTAAGCACATTAGTGTAAAAAGGCTCTATTTTCATATGAAAGCAACAGAGAATGACTTGCCAGATATGCGTTGGTCTTTTCATCCACCCAGATATGTCAACATTGAAAATGGATGCACACAGTAAGTGCTCAACAAATAATGTTGATTGATTGATTGATTGAAACAAAGGAAAGAGAAAGGATAGGGGGAAGGAGTCTGCAAAAGGAAGTCTTCAGCAACAGGTGGGAGGGTGGATATCAACCTCCAAAAGTCCATGGACCCTTTCACTGACAAGAATCCTGGGAGAAACCAGAACCTGGACTCATGCCACACAACTACAGAATTCTCACCTACATCAGCCCAGGATGGAAGTTTCTGCTCCTTTTATTAGTCAGAGGGAAGGTAATTCCCCTTGTCCTTGATACCCCCAAACTCTCAGACAATTTTTCAACTGGCCCTTGCCCCTAATCCTTTTCTGATTCCTGCCTCCAGATCCAATTTCCCCATGAGTTAGCTCCAAAATGCTGCTGAGCCAGAAAGGAGGGCAGTGGAGGTTTTGTTCCAGCTATTGTACATGTGGAGGTTGAGCAGTTTCCTTCCTCATCCTGCTTGATTGCCCTGTCATTTGGCACTTCTGCTGTTGTGAACTGAAGACATGGAGGTGGGAATGGGATATAGGAAGGTTAGAGCAGCTGGAACTTACTCTATCTGCCATGCACTGACCCTTGTAAGGGGCATCTTGTCTCTCCTTTATTCCCTTTATGATTCAGAGTGGCCCATCTACTTCCTGCCCAGCTTCCTCCATAGCTTTTTGCTTTTAATGATGTCACTCTTATATTGCCAAGTCTGCAGGTGTACATCTATGCTTTAGGGTCACATTTGGTGTCAAGATGAGTTATAGGTTCCTGACCATGGATGTGCGCATGTGCATACATTTTTACTCACATGTATCTGTCTATGGAAAAGTAGATATAAATCTATCTGTGTGTGTGTGTCTGTATACATACATACATGGAGAGAGAGAGAGAGCAAGAGAGAAAAGGGATAGAAATAAGACGTTTCATTTAACTGCATTTTCTACCCTTTGGGATTATAAAATCCTCAATGTAGATATTTTCGTAAGTCTACTTAGCTACCATTTTGCCATACAAATATGTTAGAACTTATTAATTGAGAAAATGAACATAGAGACAAGGGAACAATGAAATCTCTGGCAGCAAACTGGTATTAGCTTGTGTTACTGCCAAAATGATTCATTAAGAAGTTATCTATTTTTATAATCAGATGGCAAGTCCAAATGTAGCTCACTGTCCAAGGGAAACCAGTATCAATAAACCCATTTGGTGAGAATGAGACAGAAGGAGGATCATGCCTCTCAAAAACCCAAATGCACAGACTGACTAGCCCCCTAAATAACAAGAAAATGAGATAGGATTCATTTCTTCCTGGAGGGTCCATTGGACTGGACTTTCACAAATTTTAGGGAGTTTAATCAGGTATGGACATATCAAAATTTAGTGGATAGATTCTCGGTGTCAGAAGAAACTGGATTCTACCACTTGTCTGCTCTATAACCTCGGCCATCACTTAACATCTCTGCACCTCAGTTTCCTTATCAATAAATTGGGGATTAAAACTGTGAGCCTCATGTGGGGCATAGGCTGTGTCCAACCTGACTAACTTGTATCTACCCTAGCTCTTAGTACAGTGCTTGGAACATAGTAAGTGATTAATGTACACCATAAAAAAAGATGTACAGAAGATAATTTTATAATGATTCTTCAGGGAACAGTACTAAGCAGATGAAAAGGATGATTTGATAGAAGTAATTTCTCTAAAGTCACACCTATTTTTATTTTTATAGAGTCAGCAGGCTCTACAGCTTTAGGTATTCAATCAAATGTCATGCAATGGACAAGATCAAAAGACACAGTGCCTAGAGGTCAGCTAGCCAATGACTGTGGAACTGCCATACAGATCTGTCAAGAGTCTGAATACTGTTCTATACTTTATGCAAATTTTAATGAACACTGTGGGGCAGCAGACCACCAGTGCAGGACACCAGGTAGAAAAAGGCAGTGCTTGGCTATATGGGAAGATCTGAAGGAAACAGTATTAGGAGATTGCAAGTGCCAAGCCCTCTCAGAAGACAGCTGTAAGAATGTTCAAAAGAGTCTGTTCAATAATACCTGCTTACAGGACCCTCAAATGAGCCATGTTTCTGCCTCTAGAGAAGACTATGATGATGACAACACTGAGAATGAAAATCCAGGTAACTCATGAGGAGCAAGCTTTGTCGTGGGCAGGGAATTTGTCTACAAAATCTGTAATATTTTACTCTCCCAAGTGGTTAGTACAGTGCTCTGCAAACAATAAGTGCTCAACAAATATGATTACTTCAGCTGAAAGTGAATTCAATGGGACTACAATGAATTAAAAGAGGAAGATAAAGCATGGAAGCTGTATGGCGTGGTGCAAAGAGCATGGTCATGGGAGTCATAGGACCTATGTTCTAATACTAGGTCTGCCAAATGCTTGTCAGGTGACCTTGTACAAGTCATTTAACTTCTCTGTGCCTCAGTTATCCCCTGAAATTAGTCTGCAAGCCCCATGCCAGACAGGGACTGTGTTCAACCTAATTAACTTGTATCTATCCCAGCAGTTTAAACAGTGTTTGACACCTAGTAAGTGCTTAACAAATACATTGTTTTGTTCCTATTCTTGTGATTCTTTTCAGTTTTCTTCACTTCTATTAAGAAACCAAATATTTTTCATAATGCATTACTATGTGTCTAACATTTGCCCTACAGAGTAGGGCATATAATAATGCATTATGAAAAATATTTGGTTTGTTCTTAAGAGAAGTGAAGAAACTGAAAAGAATCTCAAGAAAAGGAACAAAAATTGATTAAAGGGAGAGAGAGTAGTACTTACGAGGAAAGGGTGAAGTAGGATTACTTAGCCTTGGAAAGAGAAACCTAAAGGCTGGCAACTTTATTCAGACATGTGAAGGGCTATTATATGGACACTGACCATTGTTTTTCCATCTTTCCTGAAGTCAGAGCAGGACATTTAAATTGTAGAAAGAGTTGGGTGAACATAAGGAAAAGCCTTTAGATTCTCTTGAATATAATGATGACTAAACACTGAAGTAGGCTGGCTAAACTGGAGTTGAGAAAGGAGGATTCCACAATGAGACTTTGTAGAATAGCCCTCTCTGAAGGTCTGTAAATGCAGACTAGCAACCATCTGTCCTGAGTGGTATAAAGATTGGATCAAATGGTTCGTTAGGCTTCTTCTAGCTCTGAAATGCTGAAGCAAGAGAACAAACAGAAAATTGAGGCATATGGCAGTTAGTCTTTTTAAAACCAAATCATAATGATTTTCATTATCACTCTCCCTTGAATGGCAACAATAGCACAAAAAAGACAACCAGTGTCAATCCACTGAATGTATAGATGTAGCAATTTCATGTGAGTTGGTATGATTTTAGGTAGATTACATGTCTTGTCTACCTATTCTATTGTACTTAAACCCAAAGTAAGCATTCAATAAATACAAATGACTTTATGCATTATCAATCTAATTATCTGACTCCAAATATACCCATGATATCTGGAGAGAATATGGAGATAACGTCCCATAGCTGGGTTCTGGACTTTGTTACAATTCTCTCATTGAATGTCTTCCTCTATTGTCTTTAAGGCACAAGATTAATAGACACATAGTGACAGTTCTTTGATCATTTTAAAGATTACAGTCTGTATTTCCTCTTTGAAATATGAAGGAGGTAGTACCTCCTGTAGCAGGGTCTTTAAATAGCAAGGGTACCAATATGAATTTTGGATAAGCAATTTAGACCTTAAAGCTACACTTTAAAAAATAGAGCAGCACTTACATTATGATTCTATTTTTCTTTTAGTTAATAACCAAGATGTCAAATCACAATGGAATTCAACTACTCTTCTCCAGCATGGTAAAATGGATCTTAATTATTAAAAGCCAAATACATAACTGCAAATCATTTCAGATTATGATTAATTCAATGGTTAACATGTTGACAAGCAAATTTGAAATAGTCTTAAATATAAGCCATCCATAAGAAATTATAAACAATTTTTGTTCTGTCTAGCCATAGCCTAAGACATTAGCAGGTGACCAAGGTATAGCTATCATTTCCCAGGACATCCAGATTCCTTCCTCTAATGCACCATAAGAACCAGCTGTTCTTATTCTTTGTTGTTTTACTATATACAGATGTGCTGAATATTGCAGATGGTCTATTTTCATTGAAGTCCAAGATTAGACTATTTCTGTCATTTCACTGGTACCCACAGGCTGATACGAATTTGGACCCCCTTTGTTTTCCCTTTAAACTTCCTTTCAGACTGGAGTCCTCTTGCAGCTGCTTTTAATTTAAGCCCAGCTTGTCGCTCCTGCAGGTGAAAATGTAAAGTGCCAGTGACAAAAGTTATTCTCTGCTGACAAATGGTGTTCCCCACTGGAGGCCTTAGACAAATAAAGACTTGGTCAGGGCTTGTTTGTCTCTATTTACCAATCTCTGTTGGAGCTATTTTACTGTTGGATATTTCCAGCCCACTTCTTTCTGCCTCTGTGCATTTTCTCTCTCCATGTAGATGGGCACTTTACTCAGGACAAAGATTCTTGAGGTCCATTATTCAGGTTTATGTAAGTTTTCCTTGTCTTAGTAGTTGCTGAACTGTACTTTCCAAGAGCTTAGTACAGTGATCTGCACACAGTAAGCACTCAATAAATATGATTGAATGAATGAATTGAAAGGAAGCATCCTTTGAAAATAACTTTTTCTTCACTGATAATCGTGATCTTTTAAGTATTTCCTATTTGCCAAGCAAGGGATAGATAGAAGCAGACATAGTCCCTATGCATCCAGACCAGAGCCTAGGGCTCCTTGTCCCAGAATCTTTCCACTAGGCTTTTTTGCTTCTCAAAACTTCTCACCTGTTTTTCTGATTCTGGGTCCTATTTATTTTAGGATTCAAGGGGACCCAATCCTGTTTGGAAGTAACAGCGACTTGTGTTGGAGACACAGAGTGCAATAAACAATTGGCCAGATTCCTGAAAGACTGTTCCACTCATGGAAGTCTGTGCAATATGAAACAGTGCCAAGCAGCCATACGGTTCTTCTATCAAAATATGCCTTTTAACATTGCCCAGATGTTGGCTTTTTGCGATTGCGCTCAATCTGATATTCCTTGTCAGCAATCCAAGGAAGCTCTTCACAGCAAGCCATGTGCTGTTAACGTAGTTCCAACCCCATCATGCCTAAATGTAATTCACAGCTGCCGGGATGATGAATTGTGCAGGTGAGTAAAGACTCTCCCAACTTCCTTTTGTATTCTTAATGGTCTTTCACTTGCTGATGGGCAGGCCTCATATTTGATCCAGTAGGCCTTATGACAGCTCCAATCAGAAACTGTATCAACATGCTCCAACTGTCTTTAGTGTGACACCCTTAGTCCCACTGCATGGTGAATTGGATGCATTTTGTAAGTCAGAGGGCATAGTTTTGGAAGAGTAAAATTCTATGGGTCACCTTTATGAAGAGAATCACAATCGGGTATTGCTCTTGCCACAGTATATTATTCAATTCTCCCAGAATTCAAATAATTACTGGTACCAGTTCAGAGGATCTGCCTTTGTGTGGTGATGCAAAGGGTGTGCAGTTTCCTAGGATTTCTTCAGTGGTCCAGACACCTTCCACAGAGGGAAACCAGGAGGCTAATAAACTCATTAAAGGCCTCAAAATATGTTTTCATGAGCAAAGGTGGGGGGATGTGGATTAAGGAAGGATTTTTTGATCTGTTGTTGTGTTTATCCTGTGCATACCTGTCCACTGAGTCAAGTTCTCCTTAGTGATTTAGGGAGACATAGGCTATCAGGATACCGGACACCATCCCCTCTAGACCAAGAGCTCACTGTGTGCAGGGAATGTGTCTGGTATATTGTCTCACTGTACTCTCCCAATGCACACCATAGATGCTCAATAAATTGATTAGACAGTGAATAAATGGCAGTGCCTGGGGTTGAGAGTTTGTACCCTGTGTGTTTGCCCCCCATTCTCATTTCCCTTTCATTCATTATTGAGCACTTACTATGTGCAGAGCACTGTACTATGTGCTTGGAAAGTACAATTCAGGATATATACAGAGACAGTCCCTACTCAACAATGGGCTCACAGTCTAAAAGGGGGAGACAGACAACAAAACAGAACAAGTAGACAAGTGTCATACCATCAAAATTAACAGAATTATAGATATAGATTAGAGAAGCAGGATGGCTCAGTGGAAAGAGTACGGGCTTTGGAGTCAGAGGTCATGGGTTCAGATTCTGGCTTCGTTAATTGTCAGCTGTGTGACGTCGGGCAAGTCACTTCACTTCTCTGTGCCTCAGTTCCCTCATCTGTAAAATGGGGATTAAGACTGTGAGCCCCACGTGGGGCAACCTGATCACCTTGTATCTCCCCAGTGCTTAGAACAGTGCTTTGCACATAGTAAGTGCTTAACAAATACCATTATTATTATTATATATGCATATCATTAATAAAATAGAGTAATAAATATGTTCAAATATACACAAGTGCTGTGGGAGGGGAAGGGGTAGGGCAGGTGGGAGGGGAGAAGGAGCAGAGGATAAGTGGGGGTTCAGTATGAGAAGGCCTCCTGGAAAAGGTGAGCTCTCAGTAGGGCTTTGAAGGGAGGAAGAGAGCTAGTTTGGCAGATGTGTGGAAGGAGGCATTCCAGGCCAGAGGTAGGATGTGGGCCAGAGGTTGGTGGTAGGACAGGCAAGAACGAGGCACAGTGAGGAGGTTAGTGGCAGAGGAGCGGAGTGTGAAGGCTGTGCTGTAGAAGGATAGAAGGGAGGTGAGGTAGGTAGGGGCAAGGTGATGGAAAGCTTTGAAGCCAAAAGTGAAGAGCTTTTGCTTCATACGAAGGTTGATAAGCAACCACTGGAGATTTTTGAGGAGATGAGTGACATGCCCACAGTGTTTCTGTACAAAGATAATCCGGGCAGCAGAGTGAAGTATAGACTGAAGTGGGGAGAGACAGGAGAATGGGAGATCAGAAAGGAAGCTGATGCAGTAATCCAGTCAGGATAGTATGAGAGATTGAACCAGCAAGGTAGTGGTTTGGATGGTGAGGAAAGGGCAGATCTTTGCAATGTTGTGGAGGTGAGACCAGCAGGTTTTAATGATGGACTGGTTGTGTGGGATGAATGAGAAAGCAGAGTCAAAGATGATATCAAGGTTGTGGGCTTGTGAGACAGGAAGGATGGTAGTGCCATCCAATGTGATGGGAAAGTCGGGGAGAGGATGTGGTTTGGGAGGGAAGATAAGGAGGATAGTCTTGGACATGCTGAGTTTTAGATGATGGGCAGACATCCAGGTGGAGTTGTCCTGAGGGCAGGAGGAGATACGAGTCTGGAGGGAGGGAGAGAGAACAGGGGAGATGTAGATTTGGGTGCCATCAGTGTAGAGATGATGGTTTAAGCTGTGAGAGCAAATGAATTCACCAAGGGAGTGAGTATAGATGGAGAACAGAAGGGGACCAAGAACTGACCCTTGAGAGACTGCTACAGTAAGGGGATGGGAGGGGGAGGAGGAGTCCGTGAAGGAGACTGAGAATGAACGGCCAGAGAGATAAGAGGAGAACCAGGAGAGGACAGAGTCTGTGAAGCCAAGGTTGAATTCTGTGTTGAGGAGAAGAGGATGATTCACAGTGTCAAAGGCAGCTGAGAGGTCGAGGAGGATTAAGATAGAGTAGGAGCTATTGGATATGGCAAGAAGGAGGTCATTGGTGACCTTTGAGGGGGCAGTTTCAATGGCGTATAGGGGAAGGAAGCCAGATTGGAGGAAGTCTAGGAGAGATTTGGAGTTGAGGAATTCGAGGCAGTAAGTGTAGACTACTCATTCTAGGAATTTGGAAAGGAAGGAAAGGAGAGAGACAGGGAGATAACTAGAAGGGGCAGAGGGGTCAAGAGAGGTTTTTTTAGGATGGGGGAGACGTGAGCATGTTTGAAAGCAGAGGGGAAGGAATCAGTGGAGACTGAGCAGTTGAAGATGGAAGTTAAGAAGAGGAGGAGGGAAGGGGTGAGAGTTTTTATAATATGAGAGGAAATGGGGTCCAAAGCACAGGTGGATGGAGTGGGACTTTAGAGGAGGGAGGAGATCTCATCTGAAGATACTGCTGGGAAGGATGGGAAAGTAGAGGAGAGGGCTGAGAGCTGAGTGGATGGAGAAGGGGGAGAGGTGACTCTGGGGAGCTCAGACCTGATGGTGTTAATTTTCCTAATGAAGTAGGTGGCCAGAACATTGCGGGTGAGGGGTGGAGGAGGGGGAGGAACAAGGGGCCTGAGGAAGGAGATAAATGTCTGGAACACCTGGTGAGAGTGAATGGGTGTGAATAAGGGAAGAAAAATAGTTTTTCCTGGCAGAGGAGAGGGCAGAGTAAAGGCAGGAAAGGATAAACAAAGTGAACAAGGCTGGCTTGATGTTTAGACTTTCGTCAGCAGCGCTCAGCAGCTTGGTTTTCTGAACTGTGAACTCTCATGGCGAGGGTCCGAATCTGAATTATTCTCCTCATTCAATTCACATATTTCTGCTATATAGTTTGACCAGAACATTGGTAATTAGGGAACATTTGGATTCGGCACACCACTGTATATGAAGAAATGGATGCATGTGGTGTCAAACATCCCAAATCAACTGGGAAGGTTTTACTTAATAGAGTTTTGCAGAAACAAAATAATTGCAATTATTGTTATTAATAAGAAGAATAATATGAATATTAATTCAAAGGGGATGTTGATTAACTTGTAGCTAGTGCTTAGTATAGTACTTGGTTCTTAGTAAGTGCTAAATACTGCAACTATTACTATTATCATTACTATTATTATTATTATTCAGTATTGAATATTCAGTATTGAATGAATTGAATGAATGAATATTGGGCTCTTCAGACAGGTTTCAAAAGTTTCATTGATCATTAGCAAGTTATATGAAAGATTTAAATCAAATATTTTCCATGAGGGAGGCCAGTGGGGTCAGTCGAGCACACCTATGTACCTGTCATGGCCAACCATCTCCTAGTTCTTTGTAATGTGCTCCATACATTAAAAGTCACATGAGTACTTCCTTAAAGAATTGAACTTGCTTGATTCGACAGATGCAATTGGGCAACATGGTGCAAAAACAGGGTTAGCACCAGATGAATGCTGCATCCTTATGATTGTTGCTTCCTTAATAATGATCAGGTGAGCGTCAAAGGTCTCTCAGTCTACTGAAAAATTCACAGGGTTGGACCAACACAGGGGCTTCAGGGGCTGCAAGCCATGGCCCCGGGGCTAGGGAAGAGGGGCTGGCCCTCAGGTGCAGGAGCTATATAAACTCTCTGTCCTGTCCTAATACAATTGCATTCAAATAAAGTTCACGTTTTCCAACCCCTGCCAGGTATTGGCTTTTTTGCTACAATAGCATCCCTCACATCACCATCCCACAGATATCACTTGTAGCCCCACATCTCAGCCTCAGCACCAGCTGTGGGAATGGAGACAAGGAAAGATTGGGGCAGGATGGAGGAAGTTATCACTGTAGCAGAGGCTTTTAGTGCCACTGGGTATGGCACTGTCTCTCCCTCACACCCACTTTTCCCTAGCTGGCTGGGGTTACAGGGCTCTCCCTACCACTCCCTTTTTCTCTCTCTCTTCCCCATCACTTTTTCTCTCTCTCCCCCCTCTCTCATTTCCTTGAAGGCCTCTGTGGAGGAGTAACTAATTAAGGTTCTGGGAGTTTAAAGAACAGAACTTCCTACCTTACATTTGCTGCAAAGTCCTAGCACTTCCCTATCGTTGAGTTATCTTTGAAGTGCTGATTGATCAAATAAAGCTATTCTCAAGTCAGAATGACAGAGACAGCACACCCAGTTGATACTGATGTGGTGACTCAGCCTCTTCATCTGAGTTGTAATCAAACGCAGCTGAAGTCACTAGTGCTGAGACTTTTAATGAATCAGTAGTATTTATTGAGCACTTGTGTACAAAGCACTGTGCTAAGTAATGTAATTAGACCCCGAACCTCAAAAATCTTAAAATTGATGGAAAAAGCAGATACTTGAATAAATTTCAGATAGGGGAAACTATAGAAACATGTACATAAGTGCCACAGAGTTGTGGGAGTGCTTAAGTGAAGGGTAAATAGAGTTGTGGGAGAGCTTAAGTGGAAGATAAGTACTGAAGTGGAAATTGAAAGAGAATATAGGAAGGGGAGATGAGTAATTAACTGAGGAAGGTTTCCTGTGAAGTCAAGATTTCAGAATGAATTTAAAAAAGGGGAAACCAGTGGCTAATGGAATTTGAAATGGAGGGAGTTCTTGGAGAGAGAAAGGCCTAAACAAAAGGTTGAGAGTGGGAAAGAGGTGAATGGGGAAAAGTGAGTAGGTTGTCTTGATTGACAGAGGAAAGAAGATTGTGAGCTGCAGTGTAGTGGAGAAAGAAAATGGATAAGTAGGAGAGGGGATTGATTGAATGCTTTACAGTCAGTGGTCAAGAGTTTTTGTCTAATATGGAGAGGAACGAGTATCATTGGAGGTTTCAGGGTAGTGGAGAAATGTATGAGTGGAGAATGATGTTATAGAAAAATGATCTGGGCAGCAGATGGAGTGGAGAGGGGAGAGAGTGGAAGCAGGGAGATCAGCGAGGAGGGTGATGTAGCTGTCAGAGGTAAATTAAAGTGCCTGGACTGTTATCGAGGCAGTTCATATTGAGAGGAAGGACTAGCTGCTCCACCTCCCCTCCCCATCACCCTGACTCACTCCCTTTGCTCTACCCCACTTCCTGCCTCACAGCATTTGTGTATAGATTTATACATACATTCTACCTATTTGTTATTAATGATGTGTACATATCTACAATTCTATTTATTTATAATGATGCTACTGATACCTATTTACTTGTTTTGATGTCTGCCTCCCCCCCTTCTAGACTGTGAGCCCATTGTGGGCAGGGAATGTCTCTGTTGCTGAATTGTACTTTCCAAGTGCTTCGTACAGTGCTCTGCACAGTAAGTGATCAATAAATACAATTGAATGAATGAATGAAAGTGTTATGGAGGAATAAAACAATAAGATTTAGTGAAAGACTGAATATGAAGGAGTGTTCAGAAGATATAATGCCAAGATTATAGGCTTGAGAGGAGGAGAAGGTTTTGGTGCTGTTAATTTTGATGAGATTGCTAGGAGGAGGAGAACATTTGGGAGCAAAGAGGGGGAATTTAATTTTGATTGGAAAAATCATTGGGGGTGAAACAGAGGAGAAATATCTGTACTGGAAATTTCACAAGGATGTTTAAGGACTGGAAATATTAGTGAAGGTAACAGGCATGGAAGTCAATGAGGGAAGAGAAGGAGCATTGTGAAGTGAAAGAGAAGGTAGAGCTATACAAAGTAAGGTCAAAGTTAATGAAAAAAATCAGCCTGGGACATGCATTTCTGTTAACAGTACCCTGTGGTCTGAGTGCAGGACAGTAGGAAACATACTGTGGAGATGATCCAGAGATTCTGGTTGGTGCTTGTTGTGGGAATGGGATGTGTCTGTCATAGTGTAGTCTCCCAAGTGTTTAATACAGTGCTCTGTACACAGAAAGTGCTCAATAAATATGATTGATTGACAGAGGGACAGAAGGGCAAAGGAGTTGAATTTGCCAGAGAGGAGGGCATGAATTTCTGCATTGAGAGGGGAGCTTTCATAGAAAGTACAAATGGGGCATGGTCAATTAATCAATAGTATTTGAGTGTTTACTGTGTGCAGAGCACTATACTGAGCACTTGGGCAAGTACACCACAATATAATTGGAAGATACAACCCCTGCCCACAAGTAGCTTAAATTCTAGAAGGAAAGAAAGACATTGAAATAAACTAGAGACATATACAGATGATGGCCTTGAACAAATGGAAGGAGCCTAAAGAAAGGTGGGCTAAGTTGGTAATCTCTCTTGACTGTATGCTCATTGTGGGCAGGGAACCTGTCTCTCAACTTTTTCTTACACTGTATTCTCCAAAATGCTTAGTGCAGTGATCTGCATATAGTAAGGACACAAAAAATGCCACTGATTGATTGAGAGGAGAGAACAGTTTTGTGGGGAGGGTAAATGTAGGAAGAGAATACAAGTGAGGAGGAAGATGGTGGTAATTCAGAATTGGTTAGTTAAGCAATGATTCAATGACTATGATAGGATCCAATGCGAGTCTAAGGTGAATGAGCGAAGTGGAATAGAGAAAGAGTTCAGAGGTAAGGAATTAGAAGAAATAAGATGCAAGGGTGATCATTAAAAACATCCACATGGATACCTAAGTTCCTAAAAATCAGTACAGGGGAGTAGGATGGAAGGAAGTTGAGAAAAACATGAAAATTACTAAGAAAATTGGATGAGAAGTGGGGTGATGGTGGTAATCATTAACAGTGTGACATATTGATAAGATCACAGACCTGAGAAACAGAAGACCTGGATTCTAATCCTTGCTCTGTCATCTGCCTGCCTTGTGACCTTGGGCAAGTCACTAAGGTTATCTGGGCCTCAGTTTCCTCATCTGGAAAATGGGAATTCAATACCTGTTCTCTCCGCTATATAGACTGAATCCAGTGTGGTATAGGGTATATATTTGATCTGGTTATCTTAAATCTACCCCAGCTTCTAGTACAGTACTTGGCATATAGTAAGTACTCAACAAATACTATCATTATTATTATAGTATTTATTGAGCACTTACTACATTCAAAACACTGTTTTAAGCCCTAGGAAAGACTACACGGTTGAGAATTATACAGGATCACTGATCCTCAAGGGGCTAGCAATCTGGTAGAGTAATAGAAGTGGGTGGTAAAACAGAAGATGTGGACTTAAAAGGAAGAGAAGGTGTGGGATGGTGGGGTTAGGAGGACGGGAAAGCAGCACTGGATGAAAAGAAAGAGACCTAGTCCTCCTTTATCCTAGTCCTTCCTTATCTGAATTCTTTCATTTCTGTCTCTCCCTGTAGACTAAAAGGTCCTTGTAGGCGGGGATCATCTCTACCAACTGTGTTATATTGTACACTCCCTAGTGCTTAGTGCAATGTTCTGCATACTACAGGCATTTGGTAATTATAGATTGATTAATCATTTCCATTATCTCTATTCATAAAAATCGATTCAAGTTATCATAACATTTTGAATCACATGTTCTTTGAGATTTCCAAAATATTTCTGCTATCCCCCCAGATAACACCAACCAGGAAAGAATCCAACAGAAAATTCCAATGAACAGCTGCTATAATTTCTTCTACTTTGGGACTCTAATTGCATAAACTAAATTTTTCCTGTGGGAGCCATTGGCATTTCAATTCCAAATTCATTACAAAGTGCCATGCACATGTGCTCTTGTGATTTCTTTAAAAGCCCACATAAAGTCCTGGCTCTTGTCCCATTTCCATCTTTTACACTCCTTTTAGTTCTTAGAATCTTAGTGCTGGACAAGTTATTGAGAGGTCATTTTGTCCATGTTCCTGTCTTAAAGCATGTAAATACTTATACTATTCAGGAAAGATGGTTGTCCTTTTTTTAAAAAAAGTCTATTATTTTACAGTCTATTCAAGACATTTAATATTCAATGAATTTTTTCCATTATTTTTTCCTGACCTCTAGAAAAATGTAGTGCTAAAAGTGCTAATTTTGAGATGCAACAGTGTACATTTGTATTACATAAGCTTTGGGGTTAGTGAGGTGCTAGTCATAATATTTTTAATTACAGAAATTACTTTAAAACCTTGAGAAAGTCCTACCTGATCTAATACCATATGTTCCAGTATCTCCTTTAAATTATTTTGGATGATAAGGGATTAGGTGGCATTGGTGTGTGACCAGACTGTGAGAAAATTAATGCCAAGTCTTGGAATTTTTTTCCTCACATTTCAGTGACCTTGCTTTAAACTCAACTGTCTGATAGTCCTTTATTCCCAACCACTCCAGCTAAAAAGATTCTTCAAGGCCATTTCATTTAATTTCATTAAAGATATGTGATAAAAGCTTTAATTAGACCCAATGGGATAGGAATGGAAGACAAAAAGAGAAGTTTGGTTTTGAAACAGAAGCTCTTAGTAAGTATCATAAATTAAAACAAAACAAAACAGGTATAAGAGTTCACTGGACTCCCAAGTGCCTAAGTGGTTGGCAACTAAATTAAGACAACTAACAGAAGTGATGCATAGTGTCTTTCACAGTCACTGTGCTTGAAAGCACCTGAATTCACACATTTCTATAAAACAGACCACCAAACCACATTTTTGACAGGACAGAATAGAGGTGAGTGGATAAGCAATATACATGCAGAATTTGGCCAACTAAATTTCCAAACTGAGCCAGAATGAACAAGATATAAAGCAATAAATTTGTGCTTGGCTAGATTTCAGCCCAAACAATGACCTAAAGACCTCCTGAGGTGAAATTTTACGCTGGATTACAATCAGACACAACAAAGCGAAATGCAGCATTCTCAGTGGGACTGTACTAAGTTAAATTGAATATGAACAATTTAAACTAGTCAAGAAAGATCTAAAAGGATGATTCAGGGAAATATTTGAGCCCTATTTAAGTTCCTTGAGGGCAAGGATCCTGTCTACCAACTGCATTGTTTTCTCTCAAGTGCTTAGTATACTGCTCTACACAAAGTAAAAACCCTATAAATACAGTTGACTGATTCACTTCAGGTAACCAGGTGTTCCAGTTAAATGGGCAGCCACACATCAAGTAAAAACTCAATAAATAATATTGATTGATTCACTTAAAATAAGCAGTTGTTCCAATTAAGTGATCAATTCACACATTTGGAGCTTTAACCTTACCACTGAAAGATATTAAAAACCTGCATCCAGGATGGGTGGCGGTATAGAATCCTTCAGCTGTGGAGGTGATGATAGAGGTTGGGCAGAAAAGAGGATGAAGAATGGAAGAGGAGGTTTCCTAGCCTTCTTCTCCTTTGTCTTCCTTAATAGTGAGATCCACTACTGCTTACACCACCATTAATGTGGTGGCTTAATCATGCCTGCTGGACTGTTGTTGGATTTTTCAAGCATTTAAAGAAACAGATCTTCCTATCCCTTACATGCTTCCGAACAGCCCATTCATTCATTCATATGGAGAAGCAATGTGGCTCAATGGAAGGAGCACAGGCTTGGGAGTCAGAGGTCATGGGTTCAAATCCCAGCTTGGCCAATTGTCAGCGTATGACCTTGGGCAAGTCACTTAACTTCTCTGTGCCTCAGTTCCCTCATCTGTAAAATGGGGATTAAGACTGTGAGTCCCACGTTGGACAACCTGATCACCTTGTATTCTCCCCAGAGCTTAGAACAGTGCTTTGCATATAGTAAGTGCTTAACAAATGCCATTATTATTATTATTGTTCATACTGTATTGAGCACTTACTGTGTGCAGAGCACTGTAGTAAGAGCTTGAAAAATACAATTTGACAACAAATACAGACAATCCCTACCCAACAACGGGCTCATAGTCGAGCTCTGGTGCAAGTAGGAAACTGTCACCAATAACTCCGGTGATAATAATAACAATAATAATAATGATAATAATAATAGTATTTGAAGCACTTACTTTGTGCCAAGAACCTTACTAAGAATTGTGGTAGTTATAAGATAATCAAATTGGTTACAGACTCTGTCCCACATGGTGCTCACAAGTGCAAGGAGGATGGACTACAGACACTGAATCCCCATTTTACAGTTGAAGAAACTGAGACTGAGAGAAGTGACTAGCTCAAGGTCACACTGTAGTCCAGTGGGAGAGGTGGAGTTAGAACCCAGGTCCTCTGACTCCCAGGCCTGGGCTCTTTCCAGTAGGCCATGTTGCTTCACACCAATTTCTTGCAGAACCCATGCTTGACTTCTTCTGCGACCTCTTGCTCACATCCTCCCTCCTGCCTGAAACCATCACCCCATTTGCTTCCATCAGGCCACTGCTCTCCCCATTTTCAAAGACCTGCTGAAATTACATCTCCACCAGGAGGCCTTGATTTATTTCTCCATCCCATTTCCCCACTGCGTCACTTTGGCACTTCTTTGTCCCCTAGACTCTTGGGTACTTACTTTCTTCTGTCCCCCAAGTAGAACTTAAGTATCTTTAAGCTCTGCTGCTTCCCCCTACTTATAATTTATTTTAATGTCTGTCTTCCCCACAAAATTGTAAGCTCCAAGATGGCAGGAAAAGGGTGTTTAATCTTGCATACTTCCAGCAAATATTCAGTAACTCTCTCTGCCTAGAGAAAGAGCTCAAGGAATATGAATGATTACATTCAATTGTTAGTTGTTTTCAGTCAGAAAGGGCCGGTTCTACTAAACCAGGTGGTAAGAGTTACATATGGTGATGGCAACAGCAATAGCAGTCAACAGAAGAGAACAGTCAGGCTTTACCCTTCCTGTTCTTGCTCTCCCTATTTCATTTATTCCTCTATTATTTACTCTTTTCCCCCTTCCCTGTTCTCTCCCTCTTACTCTGCCTCTTTCTTTCTCTACCTCCTTCTGTTCCCCTAACCTCATCCTGTTTGCCACTCTCTTTCTCCCTCATCCCACATTTTTTTGATACTCTTCCATATGGTCTCACTCACACCCTGGAAAATGTGTTTTCCCTATTATTGCTGAATGCAGGCATATGCATAAAGCACGAAAGACAAGCATTATTTTTAGCATGAGAAACAATAGTGTTTATGGAAGAAAACAGACACCAACATGAGCTGCTTATTGAATTAAGTAATACCCTAGCACTCTAGCATAAGAAATGGTTGCCTGCAGCCCACCTTCTGAACAAACTCTCTTGACTGTGAAATGACTAGTAGTATTTTAGTCAATCATCTTTTCAGAAAAATGGGTTATTATTGTATACTTTATAGTAGTGCTGGACTTTGCTTAGCTTCATGGCTAATTGTGAAATCTAGGGTGTTTCATAAAACATTTACTTTTTCTCCTCCAAAATGCCAAGGATATTTATGTCTACTTTGCCTCAAACTAAATTAATGTTTTCATATGAAACCTCTTACAAATTAATATATTTACATGAAAAAGCATTTATCTGAGATTCCATGAGTGAAATGAAAACTACCCCTTTCCCAAACAACAAACTCCAATCATTTGAAAGAAAAAAAGTGATGGAATGATTTAGTTCTCTTGACAGGGTTTTAAAAATTAATTTGTATTGGATCCACCAGATTTCAGTTGTGAGAACCTGGATTACGGACGACAGACCAGATTCATCTTCCTTTGGTCCATTGGAGAAGTAGAGCTTGTGTCACTCAAATACAGGACATCGTGTATCTCCTCTCAACTAAACCCTGAGAGAAATATGGTCAAGGCACTAAAATTCTAAATGTATGTAAGTGATCACAAATTTGGAGATGAGTACCAGCTAGCTCTACAGTATCTCATACTAACATTTAAGGAATTATTTATATCGTCTTAGCACTCACTGATATGTTTGTGCTAAATGGGCAGGGACTGTCTCTATATGTTGCCAATTTGTACTTCCAACATTTAAGGAATTATTTATATCTTCTTAGCACTCACTGATATGTTTGTGCTAAATGGGCAGGGACTGTCTATGTTGCCAATTTGTACTTCCCAAGCACTTAGTACAGTGCTCTGCACACAGTAAGCGCTCAATAAATATGATTGATGATGATATGCACATGTGTCACTTCATTATTCTGTACTTCCCAAACATTTAGTATGAGATGTTGCATTAAGTGGACACTCAAGAAATTGGATAAGTAGGAAGGAGAGTGCTGATTAAGTACATTAAAGCAAATGGTTAAAAGCTTCTGCTTAGGCGAGGGAAGAGAAAACCACATGACTCATTCCATAGTTATCTTTCCTGAGGGAAGGTAAAGACTTAGCCAAACCAGAGAGAAAGACTGGGGAAGAGGTAGGTGTGTGTGTGTAATGGGGGGGCGCGGGGGGGTTGTAGGGGGAGAGGCATGTAGTTGGAGGAATAAGATGTTCAGCCCTCTTGGAGGTAAGAGGTGAGGCAAGCTTTGTCTGGGTGAGCAGGATACATGATAAGCTCTTGTTGTAGATCCTGTACTGACACAGGATGAGATTGGAGAGGAAGCAGAATTGGGTTGGGATACCCTGGAGGTTCCTAGTCTGGTAGCTAGGATTCCAGAAGAGTCTCTCCTGAAGGGGAGAAAAAAATGACACCTTGTGACCAAACAACTCAGAGAGGGTGAGGCTGGACCCAAGGATGCTCCAAGAACAAAGGACCAAAAGACTGTGAGCCCTGGGATGCTTATAGAAAGTATTCATTCATTCATTCATTCAATTGTATTTATTGAGCGCTGTGTGCAGAGCACTGTACTAAATGCTTGAGAAGTACAAGTTGGCAACATATAGAGATGGTCCCTACCCAACAACGGGCTCACAGTCTAGAAGGGGGAGACAGACAACAAAACAAAACATATAGACAGGTGTCAAAGTAATCGGAACAAATAGAATTAAAGCTATATGCACATCAATAACAAAATACATAGAAAAGTAAATATGTACAAGTAAAATAGAGTAATAAATCTGTACAAATATATATACAAGTGCTGTGGGGAGGGGAATGAGGTGGGGGGGGGTTGAGGAGGAGGAGAGGAAAAAGTAAAGAGAGATCTCGGGAGGGAAAGTATTAGATCCAGGGAAAAGTGGATTTCTTTTCACTGTTATCTTAAGAAACTTGTTGAGATCTCAGGTCTTGGTGTCTGCTTTCTGTAAGGGCTAAGGGAGAAACTCCGGGAGCCAAAGACACATATGGGCTTGGAGAGCTTTGTCTTTGAGCTTCCTGAAGATAGCCCTGGGAGAGGGGTGGTAGACTGGTCTTGGAGGACCCTCATTCCTTCAGGGAGACACCATGTCTTCAGCTGTAGGGATATGGCAGCAATAGGGATGCAGAAAATTAGGGAGCACTAAGCAGGATGCCCCTACACCTGCATTTTTTGTATGATATTTGTTGTGTTTTCTATGTGCCAGGCACTATACCAAGAGCTGCGGTAGAGACAAGGTAGATACAAAGTACCTGTTCCACTAGGGTCTCACAGCCTTAATCCCCATTTTTCAGATGACGTAACTGAGGCACGGCTAATTTATGTGACCTGCCTGAAGTGACATAACAATCATAATAATAATTATGGTATTTGTTAAGCACTTAACTATGTGCCAGGCACTATACTAAGCGCTGGGCTGGATACAAGCAAATCAGGTTGAACACAGTCCCTGTCCCATGTGGGGCTCACAGTCTAAATCCCCATTTTACAGATGACATAACTGAGGCCCATAAGTGAAGTGACTTACCCAAGGTCACACAGCTGACAAGTGGCCAAGACAGGAATAGAACCCATGACCTTATGACTCCCAGGCCCCTGCTGCATCCACTACACCATGCTGCTGCTTAGCAGATTCAAGGTAGATACCAGGTAGTTGGGTTGTCTCTCATGGGGCTCAGTCTTAACCTCCATTTTCCAGATGAGGGAACCGAGGCCCAGAGGAGTGAAGTGACTTGCCCAAGGTCACACAGCAGACAAGTGGAGGAGCCTGGGTTAGATAGTACAGGTTCCCTGGAGCACGGGGACCCTGGCCTTCCGTGCCCCCACCTCTGCCCCCTTCCAACTCACATAAGAGACAAGTGGCAGAACCAGGACTAGGACCTAGGACACCTAGGCTCGTGTTCTATTCACTAGACCATGCTGCTTCTCATTAGAAGAACAGGTATGCAGAAGGGCTTTAGAAGCTAACAGAAGCTAACCAGGGTCTGGGCACTGGCAAAGTATCTCTAGAGGCTCTTCAGGTCAAGACTTAGGGCCTAAAACATCCAATAACATCACAGATGTTGAGAGGGATGCATAACCAGTTGAGGTTTATGAGATTGAGGAGATAGGATGGCTGAATGACATTTTAGGAAAAGTATCCAATAGCAGAGTGAAATATGGAATAAAGAAAGGAGAGACTGCGAGCAGGGACACTAGTGATGTAGTAATCAAACTGCATTATGGCAAGTGCCTGGAACAGGACAAGGGCTGCTGCCCAGATCATCTTTGTGTAGAAACGCTCGGGAATGTTATTTCCCTACCTCAAAAATCTCCAGTGGCTACCAGTCAACCTAGCGCATCAAGCAAAAACTGTTCACTCTCTGCTTCAAGGCTCGTCCATCACCTCGTGAGCCAGGCCCGCCCCCCCAAACCTCCCTTTTCTCCTTCTAGCAGCCCAGCCCTCACCCTCTGTTCCGCTGCCACTAGCCTCCTCACCATGCCTCGGTTCTCGGCCTGTCCCGCTGTCGACCCCCGACCCACGTCTTCCCCCTGGCCTGGAATGCCCTCCCTCCGCACATCCGCCAAGCTAGCTCTCTTTCTCCTTTTTAAAGCCCTATTGAGAGCTCACCTCCTCCAGGAGGCCTTCCAGACTGAGACCCCTTTTTCTTCTCGCCCCTCCCAATCCCCCCGCCCACTACCTCCTTCCCCCCTCCTCACAGCACCTTTATATATGTTTGTACAGATTTATTACTCTATTTTTTTACTTGAACATATTTACTATTCCATTTATTTTGTTAATGCTGTGCATATAGCTTTAATTCTATTTATTCTGATGACACCTGTCCACATGTTCTGTTGTCTGGTCTCCCCCTTCTAGACTGTGAGCCCATTGTTGGTAGGGACCCTTCTCTATATGTTGCCAACTTTGTACTTCCCAAGCGCTTAGTACAGTTCTCTGCACACATTAAGCACTCAATAAATACGATTGAATGAATGAATGAATGGTCAGTTGGAAGGAAAAGAAGGGGCGGGTTCCAGAAATTTTGCAGGGGAATAACCAACAGGATTGGAGGTAAAATGATAGTGGAGGTTGGAAGAGATGGAGTCAAGGAAAATGTTCAAAGTTGCAGACCTCAGATTTGGGAAGAATGGTGGAATTATGGAAATGGAAAAGGTAGGTGGTGGAAATTTTGGTGAGAAAATAAGGGATTTCACTTTTGGATATGTTGAGCCTGAGGTGTCAGCTGGGACATTCACATAGAGATGTCCTGGAGGTAGGGAGAAAAATGCATGCTATGGTAAACACCCTATCTTCCAATAAGCTGTATGGAAAAAATACCAAAAAAAAGTTCATATTTGTAACTTTTTATTTAAAATATGCGGGTAGGGTCATTCAAGCGTTCTCAATTGCTAAGCTGCAGGAGGGTCCCAGGAGCAATTCTGCTCAATCCTATTTTACAGATGAAGCTCAGAGGGTTAAGTGACTCTCCCAAAGTTCATCAAGTCAGACGAGAGCTAAGGACTGACCACAAACCTCACTCCGTCTTGGGTTTCTTTTTGCTGTTAACAAAACTGCCAGTTCTGTAAATCATCATTCATCCAAGTAAAACCACTGTATCGAAGGAAAATTCGTCAAGGGAAAACCAAGGACCTATGTTCTGTCTTTCCTCGACTTGGAATCTAACTGTGTAGATCCCTTCTCTTCTCCTCTACACTACTAATGTCCTATCTTCTCATAAGGTCTTCCAAATATGTGCATCCCCATATATTTTGCAAATATTGATATTTGATATGTCAAAAACGGAACTCACAAGTGCAAAATTAGAGTGAAGAAAATGACAGGGCAACCCTATTTAATAAAAAAGCTATTAATTTTATTCTTCCTTCTTTGTTTAGGGCAACGCTTTTGAATACAGTTCAGTCAAAATGCTGGCAGCGTATGGCTGACAATGCAGTGATGATGAGACTTGCATGTTACCTAAGGCAAAGAGGATATAACTTGCTCCAGTAAATGATAATGCAGAGAAGGCTTACATTGGCACCTTAGGGACTTACCTTCACGTCCAGTGTACCTGCAGCACCCTTTCCCTAACTGAAGTGTATTTATGCAATGATTTTCCAATCACATGCTCCACAGCAGTCATGTCTCAGTAAGTTGCATGATTAAAATTGGCCCCTTAAAACATCTATTTCCCATACTATTGAAGCATGCAAATTCACAGGATAAATCATGTAGCATGGGAACATTTGGCAGCCAGATATTTACATATTGTTACAGGCAATGCTATATACCATAGGTGCTTGTCAACATTTCTGCACTTTGTAATTATAACCTGTCATATATCATTTGCTCATGTATTTCTGTGGTGGCTCTTGAAGCCATCACTCTTAATTATTAAGTAGTGATCCATTAAAGAACAGACAGGGAGTTTGAATGTGTCCCAAGAACAGTTTTCCTTTTGTGGGTTCTTTCTACATCTACTTGCAAATTACAACACTAGTTTTGGGAGAAAATTCATTCATTTATTCATTCAATTCATTCAATCATATTTATGAGTGCTTACTGTGTGCAGAGCACTCTACTAGTGCTTGGAATGAGTATGGCATTTCCTGTATGTTTTATAAAAAAGAGGCAGTTTTGGAATAATGTTTTAAAGTGTGTCCTCTGATAAAACTAAAATTTCTTATATGCCAAAAAAAATTAGATTTTAGACTGAGAGTGACCAGTTTTGCTAGGGAAATATAGCAGTTTTTACCACTGATAACACTATTTTATTCTAAAATGAAATACTTGCAGCACAGAATTTACCAGAGGGATCTAAAGTTTAGTCCTGAAAAATGTCCAACTGATTAACAATTTTCAGTATAAAAATAGGGCAATGGGGACTCAATTAGCTTGCATCAATTCAGATTCCATTGTGCTATTGACAATTTACGTACCCCAATTGATAAAGCATGGCTTTCAATAAGTCTAAAAAACACTAGTAAACAATGCAATTATAAATGTGGGGAACATTAAATCCAGATGCAGCTAAATTTTTCAACTGCCAAAGTTCAAATATCAAGATTATGGTAATCTTTTAAGGGACATAAAATTCATGAGGTATATGTGGAATTCAATTTAAGGTATGGAAATATAGTGATGATTCCTTCACTTTTCTAGTGTGTTTTTATTCTCCAAATCCTCTCACAGGAACTTATGTTTTGCCCTCACAACAACCCTGTGAAGTCAGTAGGAAAAACAAGTATCATCACCCCTATTTTGCAAATGAGGAAACATACGAGAGAAGCCAAATGACTTGGGCCCACAGCCACCAACCCCAGGTCCTCTGCTGCTCCAAAATACTGCCTTGGGCCCCATTGACTACTTTATCCTACTCTATAGTATTTAGAGCAATCACAAACCAGCCTCTGTGGTTAGAGCTGAATATTTACATTGCAACAATTTGAAGGCCTAATCAGTAGGGGTTAGGGTTTTTGCATTTAGAAAAACAAATATGGGCATTCCTACCATAACAGTGTGTTTTAGGAAAGTCATGTGTGGGATGAACACAGTGGAAGAAAAAAAATATACCTAGAAAATATTATTTCAAACAGATGACAGAATCATTTGGCAAACCTCTTAGTTGCTCACATTTCAAAGGGAACGAATTACAACTATACAAAATCATATTTTTGTCCAATCAATTCATGGAAACATCCAGTTCTCTTATAGCCTGGAGTTTAAACACTTGCAGAACCTCACGTTCAGGAAATTCACGTTGTATCAGTAATAATATAATGATGGCATTTGTTAAGCACTTACTATGTGCAAAGCACTGTTCTAAGCACTGGGGGGGAGATACAAGGTGATCCAGAGTTGTCCACGTGGGCTCACAGTCTTCATCCCCATTTTAACAGCATAGGTAAACTGAGGCTCTGAGAAGTGAAGTGACTTGCCCAAGGTCACACAGCAGACATGTGGTGGATCCAGAATTCGAACCCATGACCTCTGACTCCAAAGCCCGGGCTCTTTCCACTGAGCCACGCTGCTTCCCTAAAGCATTGCCTGGCAGGCCCTAGTGAGCAGTAGCACCAAAGGATTTTAATCCTGCTGCAATGCAATGCATTTAGTGCTTTACAGAATAACTTGGACATTACAGAATAAAAAAAGCAATACATTTAGTGAGCAGTAGCACCAAAGGATTTTAATCCTGCTGCAATGCAATGCATTTAGTGCTTGGACATTACAGAATAAAAAGCAATACATTTCTGTCCATAAAGTGCTTACACTATAATGGAATATAAAAGCTTAAAATTATTTACCACCTGAATGGTCAATATAAATGAGAATATAACAAACGTATATTCATATATGTGTATACACACATTCATATATATTTTTATTTACATGATAACTAAGGAGGGTTTATATATGTTCAAAAGTTATAAGGTTGGCTAAAGAAATGATTGTGCTCGGAGTGTTAAGAAATTAATCAAGGGAAGTGAATAGAAGTTCTGTAGAGGAATGGGATTCAAAAACATGTAGTGTTCATCTTAAGTTCAAAGTAGCATCCAAGCACACAATTTATAGAGCTTTAAGATAATGATATTAATAGCAGTAATAATGGTATTCATGAATTGGGCTTACTTGTGTCAAGTACTATGCTAAGTGCAGGGGTAGTTGAATACAATCAGATCAGATACAGTGCCTGTTCCACATGGGGCTCACCGTCTTAGTGGGAGGGGGAGTAACAGTCACTGAATTCCCATTTTACAGAGGAGAAAAGCTAAAGCACAGAGAAGTTTAAGTGGACTTGCCCAAGTTCACACAGCAGATAAGTGGCAGAGTCCGCATTAGAACTCAGGTCCTTCTGACTTCCAGACCTACACTTTATCCATGGTCCTTCCAACTGTATTAGAAGAAATATCCCTAATTTTGCCATTGCCCTTGATGTAAAATGGAGTTGTGAAAACCCATTTCCGACAAAGTGATTCATTCTTTGCCTACAGTGTTCATCTCTCCTGTACTATTGGTGAGAGTAGAAAATAAGCAAAGCATACTTTCCCTGCACCTGAGGATCTCACAGTCTAATAATGGGGGAGATAGACAGACCCATTTTTGTTTATAGATAGAACCAGAGAAAGGAGAAGTATATAATACTAGTACAAATATGTCAGGATGAAATATCTGATTGTTAAGCTATAATAGTAATAAGTGGCAGTTGTTAAGCACTTACTATGTGCAAAGCACTGTTCTAAGTGCTGGGGAGGATACAAGGGATCAGGTTTGTCCCATGTAGGGCTCACAGTCTAAAACCCCCATTTTACAAATGAGGGGAACTGAGGCACAGAGAAGTTAAGTGACTTGCCTTAAAGTCACACGCTGACTAGCGGCGGAGCTGAATTTGAACCCATGACCTCTGACTCCCAAGCCCGTTCTCTTTCCACTGAGCCAATGCAGGCTATATACATAAGTCCTGGAGGTTGGATAAATAAGCAATAAGAATGATGCTGGTTTAATGCAATATGGGAAACTGACTTTAAAAGAGCTGCAAAACTAGTTCCCAGGGAGTAACTAATACTCTGGTAAGTGTAACAGGATAGAGACCTGGCCAATGCAGACTGCTTGAAAGAGCAACAAAGGGTTCCCAAGTTCAGCACCATTTTAAATGTAGACGTTCGAGATGGATGAGACCTGGACTTTCATTCCCCTTTCCTTTTTTCATTTTTAGGGACAGGCCACTTTCAAGAAATTTATATAAAAGTAATTTATTACTACATTCAATAATGTTTCATTATCAGCTAGCAAGACACACACCTGCATTATCAAGAAAAAGTGTATTCTGTGCTTGCAACTACCAGCCAAGGCACATACACAGCTTGTACTGCTTCATAGATAAGCAGCATGGCTTAGTGGCAAGAGCGCAGACATGGAGAGTCAGAGGACATGGAATTCAAATTCTGACTCTGCCACTTGTCTGCTGTATGACCCTGGGCAAGCCATTTACTTCTCCGGGACTCAGCTATCTCATCTGTAAAATGGGGATAAGACCTGTGAGTCCCCACATGGGACAATCTGATTATTTTATATCTACCCAGGGCTTAGAACAGTGCTTGGCATATACTAAGCTCTTAAATAACATTCAACCATGTTTATTGAGTGTATACTGAGAGCAGGAGCACTGTACTAAACTCTTGGGAGAATATAGTACAGCAATGCTTGGATACCTTACTGCATGGGTATAATGCTTCCCTCCCCCACTAACCCTGACCTTTACACCAAATAATGTAACCAGCTAAGGGTATTAACAGTGTTTTCTATTGCCTTATCCCGTGCATTTGGCTGACTTTCCAGATGACTACAAGGAAATCCTTTCCCATCTCTTCCCTTGAGGGATGAGATTAAACAATCTACAGCTGAATGAGTCTTGTAGGAAACTGTCTATATTTTGGGTCAGTGCTTTACAAGGCATCAAAGAGAATCCCAGCATTCATCCAAAGATTTGAAACTATGGACCATGGATAACCCCTTTTCATTTTCTCAGCTGAGGGGAATAATAACAATAATTAATAATTGCGGTATTTGTTAAGCACTTACTTGTGCCAACCACTGTTCTAAGCTCTGGTTGGTAGATACAAGGTAATCAGTTTGGACACAGTCCCTGACGCCCTTGTAGGGCTCTCAGTCTAAATTCCCATTTCACAAATGAGGTAACAAGCACAGAAGTTAAGTGACTTTCCCAAGGTCACTCAGCATACAGGAGGCAGAGCTAGGATTAGATCCCAACGTCCTCTTGACTCCTAAGTCTGGGCTCTTTTCACTAGGCCATGCTGAAGAATGTGGAGGGAAACAAAGAGGGAGAGAAAAAAGAGAAAGGAAGGAGGAAGAATAGGGACTCACTGTTGCCTCTCATTCTTCACAACTGGCATTTTAGTTTCTGCTTGATGTTGTGTCTGGGCAGGGTATAGCTTGGGGAGAGAAGGATCAGAGGACAGAATTCTGGGGCTGCTCAGGCAATCCTGCTGAAAAGCAGACAAGTTTTCATATGCCTACTCCAAACTCACACAGGGAAGGGGGAGTCCCCACTGTTCACCTGGGGTTGGACAGATATGACCACCATCTCTCTCTCTAGCCCTAACCTCTCTTCTCTTCACAATCTTGCCATCTCCACCCCTCTAGGACATCTATGGCATGAATACCCGGCTGACAAAGGGCAAAATGTACAATCTATGTATCTCTAGCACAAATGAAGAATAATTAGATCAAAAATAAGTCCAGCAGTTGGCTTAGCTAGCTACCAGCTCACCTAAGACCATAGATCCCAGAAAATTATACAGTCCATTATTCTTGTCTTGTGCCTTCGATAGTGTGGTTTCTGTGTGAGTCTTGCTCTAGTTCTGAGTTTAATTTCCCCTTATCCTTTGATTTATTAAATTGACATTTACTTTTTGAGATGTGAAGAGGGCACTGCTCCATGTGCTCGTGAAAAGTGTATCAATGCCTGACAAATGACTAGAAGTACAGCAGGAGAAGAGAAGAAAGAAACTATCCACCTCAACAGGAAATGATAAATGTCTCATGGAAAAAATATACTACAAAAGCAATTTCAGAGCTCACTGCAGTTACCTTAGTCCTAGTAACATAGCACAGATTTGTCCTTATAGTCACCCTGTCCCTATTCTCTAGCTCCAAACTAGACTCTGACATCTGAATGGAAATCTGTCTACCTCCAATAGACAAAAAGCCATACACAAAAGCCTTGTCCATCTTGATCCTGTTTTTCCTTCCTTTATCCTACCTACCATTCTAATCTTCCAAAAAGAATTGCCCAAGGACATCTTTGGCTCTGAATGATCCTGATTTCCTGATGCAAGGAGAGTATGGGGGTGGGGGTGGGGGGGGAGAACAGCTAGTTCTTTGTTTTCCAGGCAACTATAGTAAATATTTTTTGCATTGCTGATTTAGAGTTCTGAAAATGGGGCTTGAAAACACACTTACCAGGTTTCCTTAGCAAATTCACTTTGAGGCCAAGCTGCGAATCTCTGGAGGGAGAAACAGGCACACAGACACTCTATTTGACTCTCTCATAGGGTCCTGTTAGTGAGAAGCTGCATGGCTCAGTGGAAAGAGCACGTGGCTTTGGAGTCCAGAGGTCATGCGGGTTTAAATCTCTGCTCCCTAGTTGTCAGCTGTGTGACTTTGGGCAAGTCACTTAACTTCTCTAGACCTCAGTTACCTCATCTGTAAAATGGGGATGAAGACTGTGAGCCTCCTGTGGGACAACCTGATCACTTTGTAGCCTCCCAAGGGCTTAAAACAGTGCTTTGCACATAGTAAGCACTAAATAAATGCCATTAGTTATTATTATTATTATAAGGTCCACTCAGTGCTGGCAATGCCCCAAACAGTAAGAACCGTCATAACCACATTTCTGACACAGTTACAGCTAGTTTATTCCACTTATCGGGGACCCATGTGGGGCTAGAGTACAGGTATGGATACCTAGTACATAGAATCTAACTATTCTGTGCCTAGGTGCCAACCTTTTCATTTGAGCACAAGGGCAAAAAGGGGAGCAGGGGGGAGAAGGGAGTGGGAAAAGACAGTTGCAAAGAGCAATTAGACCAAAAAGCCATGATTTTGGAATTTTTTTAGTTCTGACTGGAAACTCTAAGGTTTGTGAGCAGCCTAGGATAAAACAAGTCCGGCAGGCTAGCTCAAATCAATCAATCAATCATATTTATTGAGCACTTACTGTGTGCAGAGCACTGTACTAAGCTCTTGGGAAGTACAAGTTGGGCAACATAGAGAGACGGTCCCTACCCAACAGTGGGACTCACAGTCTAGAAGGTGTTGGGATAATTGTTTCATCACCCCCGTGAAGTAGGTAACCTGACCTCGGTTAGCAGCTAAAGATCTAATCTCTAGTCCTTTCAGTTGCTCAATACAAATTGCACCTTTCAGGCTGGTCTAGGAGTCAGAAGACCTGGGGTTCTATCCTGGCCTCTATCACTTTCCGACTGTATGACCTTGGGCAACTCTCTTAACATCTCTTGGCCTCAGTTTCCTCACTGTACAATGGGGATTAATGTCCTATAGTCCCTCCCACTTAGTCCATATCTACCTTGTTAGTGCTTAGGAGAGTGTTTGGCACAAAGAGCTTAATACAGTAATAATAAAAATGCACTTTATAGAGATAATACATTATAAAAAGATAGCTGAATAAGATTATCATTAGAATTTTTCATTGGATATTTTTAAGATTACTCTTCTGCTTTTCTCAAGCCTCAAAATGACCATTTGGGAGATATTGAATAAGTTCCTGAAGATATCCTCTGACTCTTCTTCAAATTTTCCACATCTCATTTAAGAAAGCCAATCCCCAACTGGAAACAATGCATGAATAAAAGCCTGATCAACACAGAATAGTTAGAAGATTGCCTCATGCTTTTTGTGTGCAATATTCCCCTGGGTATACAGTCCCTACAATTACAATCACCCAATTACTGGTGCATGCTGGGGAATAACATAAGACTGGGGGGGTATCGAAAACAGCAAATCCATCTGGTTTAGTGAAATCCTTTATTGAGAATTAAATATCAGTACTTTCTTCAAGCAAGACTTTTAAAATTTGTAGGCTTCAGAGTTAAGGAACCAGTTAAAAGGTCAAATTGAAATTTCCTCAACTTCAAAAAGGAGTTTCAATACCTGCTCTCCCTCTTACTTAAACTGTTAGCCCATAATAATTATGGTATTTGTTAAGCACTGTACTAAGCCCTTGGGTGGATATAAAAAAATTGGGTTGCACACTATCCCTTGTCCCATGTTCATTCATTCAGACCTTATTTATTGAGCTCTTAATGTGTGCAGAGCACTGTACTAAGGCACTTGTGAGGCTCACAGTCCTCAATCCCCATTTTACAGATGAGGGTAACTGAGGTACAGAGAAGCTAAGTGACTTGGCCAAGGTCTCACAGCAGACAAGTGGCAGAGCTGGAATTAGAAACCATTAATTCAAGGAACTCCTAGGCCCAACATTCTATCCACAACACCATGCTGCTTCCCATGTGGGTCAGGGGCTGTATTAGCACTTACAACCATCGTGGACACATAAGTTCTTAACAAATACCCGTTAAAAAAAATGTTCAAGAGTAGTTAATTTGGGCCACTCTGTGTTTTAGAAGTCCTGCATGGGTACAAGTTGTCTAAAGAAACTTTTACTAGTACGTAAATCTAGATATTGCTTCCTTTCTCCATGTTAATCTAGAGCTAGAGAATAGCATCCTAAACTATATACTGTGACTCACAACAAGTTCATCTAATTTAACTGTTTGAGATTATCAGATGCATACTTGACCCCATCTATGTAATTTTTGTAAACATTAAAACAAAAGATAGGGGAACTACATGGGCATACAAGAATTAAATATACAGCAATAAAAGTAGGAGAAAAAAGCAAAAAGGTAAGCAATGGAGAAGGAAGGGGGGATAGTAAACAGGACTACTGAGGAAATGCATCCATTACTTCTACTGCACATTCCAGGTGCTGCATAAAATAAACTCCCAATGAATTGGACATCCACCCCACATGCTGTGCTGTCATAATCACATTTCTGCTTCTCTTCTGCCCCCCAGATATGCAGCTCTGCACTGCTTACTATTATAAAATATAAGGGTTAATATTTTATTTCAATCAGTCAATTGTATTTATTGAGCACTTACTAGGTGCAGAGCACTGTACTGAGCACTTGGAAGAGTACAACATAAAGAGCAGCATGTTCCTAGAGTCTAGAGGGGGACACAGACATTAATTATGAATAAATAATTTATAACATTTAATTAAAGATCTGTACATAAGTGCTGTGGCTTGGGTTGGGGAGAATATCATGTGTCCAAAGTCACAGATTGAGGGTACACAGACAACACAGAGGAGGACAGAGCCAGTGAAAAGAGGGCTTAATTAGGGAAGGCTTCTTGGGAAATTATGCAAAGGGTCTATCAATTCGGTTATGTGTACTCTCCCAAGACCTTAGTACAGTGCTCTGCACACAGTAAATGCTCAATAAATATGACAATTATTATCAGTACCATGGAGCCATCCCCTTTCCATTGGGTTGGAGGCAATTTTAGCAGTGGAGTCAATTCTATAGGTAAATATGATATTTGAAAAACTATATCCCTTCTATCAGTGCCTTACTCCAATCCCATTCATCTCCTAAAAGTCACATACCCCTACCCTTCTTCCTCTGTGCCATCTTTAATGACTCACTTTCTAATGCTCCTTTCCTTTCAAACATGCTCAGTTCTCACAACTTAAAAAAAAGTCTTAACTTCATACCACTGCACCAGCCAACTGTTGCCCCACCTCCCTGTTCCTATTGTCTGTAAACTCTTCAAAGGGGCCTCATGCCCCTCATACCCACTACCTTCACTTTCTCCTCCTCCAACTCCTTGTTGACCAAATACATCTGCTATGAGTGTCCCCTCAAGGTTCTGTTTTCATTGTCTTCTCACTTCATACTCACTCCTAACTACCTTGATGCAGATAACTACCAATTCTGCTGACCCTGGCTTCTCACCTCCTCTGTTAACTCACAACTTCTAACTTCAGTATGCAGTTGGATCGGGCATTTTAACTCCTATTACACATCAGTTTATTCACTTAATTCCTCCCAAACTCACCTTCTCATATGCCTCATTGTCATTTTCCCCTGCCTCCTACTCCTTGTTTAACTCCTGCCCCAAAAGTCCTTTCCTCCACAGATCCATAGCATCCCATGCCAACATCCAATTTTTTCCAGGGAATCTTCTGCCAATTAATGTTTACTCCTCCCAAGGTGAGCCCGCCGTTGGGTAGGGGACCGTCTCTATAGGTTGCCAACTTGTACTTCTCAAGTGCTTGGTACAGTGCTCCTGCATACAGTAAAGCAATCAATAAATACGATATGAATGAATGAATGGAAAGGTATATCTTCCCAACTACCACCTCTGCACTTGTGGACCACCTCAACATGTATGTCTATAGCACTATGGTATACATTTTTTAGGCAGCTATTTATTCACTGGCCCATCTCTCCATTCTCTTTTCCTTCCTATTTATAAATTTCATGTATCTGACTCACCCATTAGACCATAAGCTTCTTCAAGGTTTACCATTTTTACCTCTATTACAGTCATCTCGAGTACTTTGTACAGTGTCCTGCACATAGTAGGCACTCAGTAAACACTCAATTAATATTGGAAGTAGTGTGGTAAATTGAAACGTTACCTCAAAGAACCTATGAAATGAATACAATTCAGCAAATTCTAATATTTGTGGATTGATAATTCATTCATATAATTGTATTTATTGAATGCTCACTGTGTTTAGAGCACTGTACTATCATCATCAATCGTATTTATTGAGCACTTACTATGTGCAGAGCACTGTACTAAGCGCTTGGGAAGTACAAATTGGCAACTATGCACTTGGAAGGTACCATTCAGCAACAAATAGAGACAATTCCTGCCTGACAATGAGCTCACAGTCTAGAAGGAGGGAATAATGGTGGTATTTGTTACGCCCTTACTACATGCCCTTACTACATGCCAAGCACTGTTCTAAGCACTGGGGTAGACACAAGGTTATCAGGTGTCCCACATAGGGTTCACATTCTTAATCCACATTTTACAGATGAGGTAACTGAGGCAGAGAGAAGTTAAGTGGCTTGACCAAGGTAATATAGCAGACAAGTGGTAGAACTGAAGGTTAGAGGCCCATGACCTCTGACTCACAAGCCCGGGCTCTTTCTACTGATTATCCAAATTGCAGATCATTAAGGAGCTTTGCTCTCTGTCTGAACCATTTCTAATGCCATAGGATGAATATTTCCTGTCTTAAGTAGGTGGGCAGGTTTGAAAATAGGTCTAAACTAATGGCTCAATTGAAGATTTTTGAGGTTCATTGGGAAATTCCCAGATCCTCACAACAATTTGGGCTCTATTTTGACCTATAATATCCAAAATGCCATCCCTAAGGATATGAAAAACAATTATTATTATTATCATGTTGTTATTACATTATTATATTTGTTAAGTGCTTACTAGGTGTCAAGCAATATTCTAAGCACTGGAGTAGATACAAATTAATGTTGGACATGCCCAGCATGGGGACTCATAGTCTAGCTAGGAGGGATGCATTGGATCTCCATTTTACTGATGAGAAAACTGAGGCATAGAGAAATTAAATGATTTGCCCATGCCACACACGCAGACTAATTGCAGAGTTGGGATTACATTCCCAGATCCTCTGACTACCAGGCCTGTGCTCTTCCACTGGATCATAATGCAAGGTCCCACTGTTGTAATAATAATAATAAGGGTATTTGTTAAGTGCTTACTATGTGGCTGAGGCACTGTTCTAAGTGCTGGGGTAGATACAAGGTAAATCAGTTGTCCCATGTGGGGCTCACAGTCTTTAATCCCCATTTTATAGATGAGGTAACTGAGGCAGCAGAGGAGTTAAGTGACTTGCCCCAATAGGACACACAGCTGACAAATGGCAGAGCCAGATTAGAAACCCATGCCCTCTGACTCTCAAGCCCCGTGCTTCTTTCCATTAAGACATACTGTTTCTCCAGTATCCTGATGGAGGGGACAGCTTGTTCATGCTGGAAGTAGTGGGAGCCAAGGGGATCTCGGATAAGGCAGAACAGCTACCAACCCCTCCCCATCTCTCAGGTCCTCCCACTACTTTTTCCAGTCTAGAGAAAACCCACCTTCTGGGACCCTCACTAGTGATGCGCACCATTTCCTCTATGAGCACTGTAGGAATGGAATGGAGTGGGGACAAGTCTCTGGGGTCATCCTCAAGGGAGTGGTGAGGGGTGATATGGGGAAATAGAGTCCAATCCGTTTCTCCTCATAGTCCACCCACCCCCCACCAGGTCCCCCCAGACCAGCTATGGATTGACTTTGTCTCTGCTCTTCCTGACTTCCAGTTGCATTACGCAGTGGAGAATAATATTGTTATATTTGTTAGGTGCTGACTATGCTGAGCACTAGCATAGATACAAAGATAATCAGGGTCCACAGGGAGCTCACATGTTTAAGTAGGAGGGAGGAGGGGTATGGAACCTCTATTTTGCAGATGGAGGGGAACTAAGGTTCAGAAAGTTAGGTGACTTGTCCAAGGTCACTCAGCAGGTACTTAGAGGACCCAGAATTACAAATCCAGCCTTCTGAATCCCAGGTCTGTGTTCTTGTCCACTAGGCTGTGCTGCTTCTCTGAGAACTGGCCATAGTTTGTATCTTTATTGATTTCTCAATCGGTAGAATACAGGAATACAGAGAAATACTAACTGTATCATCCTTTTTATTTATTAAAGGACTAGAGGAGTTGAACAATAATAATAATAATAATTAATAATAATAACAATGTACTTGTTAAGTGATTAACTCTGTGCCAAGCAAATGGTATGTAAGTGCAGGAGTGGATACAAATGTATCAGGTTGGACACACAATGTAACTCAAACTCTTAATCTCCATTTTACCAGATGAGGAAACTGAGGGCACAGATAAGTTTAAGTTACCTGCCCAAGGTCACACTGCGACATGTGGCAGAGCAGGATTAGAACCCAGGTCCTTCTGAATCCCAGGTCCATGGCTCTATCCAATATTAACTCGTTTCTAGAGAGAAAGTGACATATTGGTACTGAGTTAATTATATAATTTCATGTATTTACATTCATTCATTCATCGTATTTATTGAGCGCTTACTGTGTGCAGAGCACTGTACTAAGCACTTGATCACTGTACTAGTAACCTGGCAGCTATTGTCCATTTATATGCAAGAAACCAAAGAGGGTAATGAATTGTGAAGGATCACTTTCCATAAGAAGGATATCTACTTCTGTTTCAGCTTAGATGAGTTTTTTCCCTAGAAGCTTCCCATTAAAGTTTTGATTTAAAATAAATCCCCTCACCCAGCCAAAACCATCGAAATTCTTCTTTGCTTTCTACACCAAACCTTAAGTCTAGTACTCTCCAAATTCAGTCCAGGTGCACAAAATCGTTCATGATTTCCTATGAAACATTCAACAGATCACATTAATCTGCATTCACACGTAATAATCATGATGAATATATACGGTATTTGTTATTATAAGAATCATGGTCTCTGTTAGTGTTTACTATGTGCCAGGCACTGTACTAAGTGCTGTGATGAATACGAGTCCCTGTCCCAGCTGGGGCTCACAGTCTCAATTCCCATGTTACAAATGAGGTAAACTGAGGCCCAGAGAAATGAAACTGCCCAAGGTCATACAGCAGACAAGTGATGGATCAGGGATTAGAACCCATTATCTTCTGACTCCCAGGCCTGTGGCTTTATCCACTCCAAGTAAATGACTCTCTAATATAAGGAATGAGTATATACTGTGGGGTTTTTTTAGTAGTATGTATCATGCACTGTTCTAAATTCTAGGGTAGATTCATTCAATCGTATTTATTGAGCGCTTACTGTGTGCAGAGCACTGTAGATACAAGGTTTCCAGTTGGATACAGTCCCCTGTCCCACCTAGAGCTCCCAGTCTAAGTAGGAAGGAGTAGGATTTAATCCCCATTTTTACAGTTGAGGAAAATCTGAAGCAAAAAAAAAGTTAAGTGAATTGCCCAAGGTCACAGAGCAAGAAATGAAGTTAATATGAGATTTTAAAAATATATACATATTATTTTTCTTGCAGCTGCAGGGAACCTGGTTCTATATAATCCTGGCCTGCAGATCTCTGGAAGAAGGAGATTTTTCTTAGTCCCCTTCTTAAATCCTCAAAGAGATGATTATTTAGATGCTTGTATTAATGCCCCTGGAAATATGGACCCAATGCACACTTAGCTAACCAGTCTTAAAACTATTTCACTCCAATTGACGAGTGATAATAATGGCATTTGTTTGATGAGTCCCTGGAAACAATGCAGTATACTCAGCTTTTGGGGGAAGTATGACAGAAGCACAAGATGAATTACCTGCCCACAAGGAGCTTACACTCTATTTGGGGCAAATGATGGGAGATCCAGAGGTGGTGAGAGATCTGCAACTGCAAATATCAATATGGAAAGGGGAGATAGTATTCTCATCCTCACTGGGGTGATTTCCCTATTCCTATGTTCTTACACTCATCTACATATCTTCATTGGATGTTTTGAGCATCTGCTAGGTGCAGACCCTTTACTAGGTCCCAGCACTGATAACAGAAGACAGTTTCTGATCTTCACAGCAGATTTTTAATAAAGATCTCTGACAATTGTTATTAGAGAGCAGTATCCTTCATTCAACATCCTCTGGGTGATGTAGAACTTCTCAGAGTGAATAGGGAGGAAACATTTTCTTTTTTTTTCTGAACATATTCTTATCAGAAAAGTCCCCTATTAAATTGCGGCCCTGAAGAGAAAATTCCCAAGAATAAACTCATCCCAAGGGATATAGTTCCATAAAATTTACTCTTTTACTTGGAAAAAAAATGTGGATAAGCCATAGCCCCCCTAATTGGTCTCACTCCCCTTACTTATTCCCCTCAGTTTTGTCCCTCTTTCTGTGACCAGTGGAGTACAGATTGCTGTTACCTAGAATATATCCCACAATGCGCATTTGGGCCTTCTGAATCTACATAATGGAGATTAAGATCTCCAACAACTCAAGCCTAGGAATGCAGTAAGATCTTCACTATTTAGGCTCGTGATCCCAGCCCACACCACAGCTTCCCCAGTAGCACAGATTTTCAATGCAGCCTCCATAAAGTGAGCTCAAATGAGTCACATCACTCAAGCTGGGTAGATCAAGATAAGTTATTTCATAATAAATTATATAATACATGATGAATATATACATACATATGCATACAAACACATACATTCATATTGTGATATAGCAGTGGACTTGTCGAGACCACTGCAGTGGATGAGAATAAAACCCATATGGACATCAATCAACATAGGGGTTTCTTTCCTCAAGCAAAATCTCTGTGAGGATCTGAAGACCAAGAGGCAGGCTTAAAAAATTGTGGCAGGCCCTGTGTGGGACAAACTCATAACTGTAGGAAGAAACTAGCTTGAGTGTGTCAACAGTGTAGAAAAAGATCTTCAGCTGAGCACTGGTATTTTTAATGAGATTCACAAATATGGAGGAGGGTATTATATTCAGTACAGTCATCTTTATGAAATTAAGGAAGCAGTGATGGTCTAGTCAAAAGGTGACAGGCCTGAGGAATCAAAATGATCTGGTTCTAATCCTAGATCCACCACTTCCTGCTGTGTGACCTTGGATAAGCCACTTCACTCATTCTATGAATATCTGTTTCTTCACCTGTGAAATGGGGTTTTAAATTCTTGTTTTTTCCTCCCCCTTACAACTGTGAGCCCTATGCCTGAAGGGACTGTGCCCTGATCTGACTATACTGTAACCCAATGCTTAGCAGTGTTTGGCACATTCTAAATGCTAACAAGTACCATTATTATGCCTTGTCTATTTTGGTCAGCCCAATTTCCAATTCTGCGGACCATTGGCCTATTTAAGAATTGCTCAGGGACTTTCCTTGATAAACTGAGATTTAAATGATCACTTTTTGAGAAGACATTTGAGGAAAAAATGGTGATTAAATTGGATTAAACTGCTCTTCAGTACTAGAAAGATCCTAAATGCATGGGTGCTGTCCCAAGATTTCTTTGCCATGTCCTCATCTGCCCGGGCCTGCTTATATTTGCAGCTTCCTTCTTCTGATTGGACTTGAATTTGCCTGCCTCCAGGACCCCAGGCTTCCTCACTGCCAGTCACTCCCAATGTTCTTGGGCCTACATGCTCCTCAGTCTGCCCACTCAGACCGGAGATACCTCCAGCTGCTTCCCAGCCCCAGATGTTTTCTCCTCCAGCCAGGGCGCCTTGTGATGAAGTCCCAGTCTACTCTGGTCTTTCTGCTCCTAAAGGCTGTCTTTGCACTCATTAGAACAACTGTGAAAGCCATACTGAAGTCACCAACATTACCCCTACAAGTCTCTAATTCTAATTGGTTCCCATTAGCCTCCTCCCTACTCCTCCTCCAAACTCGGTGCACCAAAACTATCCATGCCCCCTGCCCCAAGGCCCCCCTCCGTGCGCCAACATTTTTCCACCCTCCCTCCCTGAACAGAACAGCACCCTTTCCATGTCTTCTCCCTCCTTATATTCCAGTCTTGTCATTTCCGCCTCTAATTCTCTACAATGGTCATCCTTCAATTCACCTCTGTCCCTTGCAGTCTCACAGACTGCATCTTTGCCTGACACTTCTCCCACCACAACCCCAATGTGCTGTGTTCTGAAGAATTCCTACTTCACCATGGACAAGCACTCCTTCCTCCTCAACCTGCACCTGGACCCACTCACTCCTCCCCTAAATTATCATTAGAGAAGCATTATAATAATTATATATTATTATTATAATAATTATATTAGAGAAGCAGCATGGCTCAGTGGAAAGAGGCCCGGGCTTTGGAGTTAGAAAGTCATCGGTTCAAATCCCAGCTCCGCCAATTGTCAGCTGTGTGACTTCCGGCAAGTCACTCAACTTCTCCTAGGGCCTCAGTTACCTCATATGTAAAATGGGGATTAAGGCCGTGAGCCCCCCGTGGGACAAACCTTATCACCTTGTAACTTCTCCAGCACTCAGAACAGTGCTTTACACATAGTAAGCACTTAATAAATGCCATTATTGTTATTATCATCATCATTGAACTGTCTGTTTAACAGTGTCTTGCCCACTGCACTTTCGCCCTTTGGGACATCTCTTGCCTTCTCCCAGTCTCTTATCTTCATGGGGGTGCCGTAGATGGACTCTTTGACCCCAATATCACTTCACCTACACTGTGCCTTTTCCATCGCTCAATCTTTCATTGAGAACCTGAACCTCACATCGTCAATCTTATCTCTTCTCTGTAGCCTCTGTTCACTCGATATTTTTCTTCTCCCTGGTTTCTCTTCTCCATTTCAAATTGCCGCTTAAATGCTTTTTTTCTCATCCCTCCTCTCCTCTGTTGATGGGGAATTGAAACATTAATAGGTTGACGGTACTTGTTAAGCACTTACTATGTGCCAAGGACTCTTCTGAGCACTGGGGGTAGATACAAGTTAATCAGGTTGGACTACAGTCCTTGTCCCATATGGGGCTCACAGTCTTCATCCCCATTATATAGATGAGAACCTGAGTCCCGGAGAAGTAAAGTGACTTGCCCCAAGGACACGTAGCAGACATGTGGCAGAGCCAGGATTAGAACCCAGGTCCTTCTGAATCCAGGCCTGTGCTCTATCCTCTAA
The DNA here is from genome assembly GCF_015852505.1 of Tachyglossus aculeatus. Taxonomy (NCBI): domain Eukaryota; kingdom Metazoa; phylum Chordata; class Mammalia; order Monotremata; family Tachyglossidae; genus Tachyglossus; species Tachyglossus aculeatus. The sequence continues at coordinate 134,150,087 of NC_052066.1, read as the reverse complement.
GCCATGCTGCTTCTCTCCTTCATGCCTTTTAGCCCCAGATTACCCCAGTGAGGCACATCGAGTAATTCTAGTGACCTGGTTCTCCACATCAGCTTAGGGACATACCTCTTAATCATCAGAGTAGATGGGTACTCTCTAACCTTAGCAATTCTGCACTACCACTAACTGGTCCAGACTCTCAGTAGTCACACACTGGAAAGTTTCCAGTAATCTACCCAGTCTCGACTATGAGAGGGAGAGTCAAGCAGAGGCATATCCATTCCATTCCTAAGCTTGGGCAGTGACTAGCAAGTGGAAGACAATTTACTACAGGTCAGAAACTCCCCTGTGCTGGTCAGCAGTGGCATGCTAAAAGAGTCAAAGATGGAGACTCAGATTTACACGTGCAGAAGGAGGCAATGGTAATATGCTTCCATATTTTTTACCAGATAAAACCTCTATGGATACACTACCCAGAACCACTGCAGATGGAGGTGGGGCATTCCGGGATGAGATGTGTCCATGGCGTCGCTACAGGTTGGACACAACTTTACAGCATAAGACACAACAACAACTATCTGGTCACAGCCTTCTAAGCTGCCCCTCATCCAAACTCTCTCCTGAGTTCAAAGGCTGGTCTTCACTTCCAACAGTGGCCTCCAAGCTCTAGACTCACTCAGGTGGGTGTGACATCTTCTTGCATCCCTTCTTAGAAGTTAAAGTCTAAGCCTGAAACTATCCTATTCATTAAGCTTAACTCCCCTTTGTCCTCCAATGATGCTAGTCTCTTCCAGCTATTGCCCCATCTTCTGTTCCCATTCTTGTCCAAATAATAATGATGAAATGTTCCTCCCTGTAGTTTAGCATTTTGACACTGCTCCCCCAGGTCTTCTTCCTGAAGTGTCATTCAGAACAGTGTCACCTTTCCTAAAAATCTTCCAGTGGTTAGCTACTGTCTCCTGGACCAGGTGCTCTTCTACCATTATATTCAAGACTTTCCACCAGCTATCTTTCCCATATTTCCTATCTCTCACCTGCTCTTATACATCCAAGTCACACGACAGACAAGTGCAGATTGGGGAATGGGAGCACAGGTCCTTTTAACCTCCCAGGCCCCTGTCATGTACAGTAGGCTATACTGATTCACTTACCACATAATAATAATCAATCAATCAATTGTATGAGTGCTTACTGTGTGCAGAGCACTGTACTAAGCGCTTGGGATGGTCCAAGTTGCAACATATAGAGATGGTCCCTACCCAACAGTGGGCTCACAGTCTAGAAGTGTGTCTAGAAGAATAATGATAATGTTGGTATTTTGTTTAAGTGCTTAACTGTGTGCAAAGCATTGTTCTAAATGCTGGTGATTGATACAAGAAAATCAGGTTGTCCCATGTGGGGCTAGCAGTCTAAAGTCCCCATTTTAACAGATGATGTAACTAAGGCACAGAGAAGTTAGGGTGACTTGCCCAAAGTCACACAGTTGATAAGAGGGATAGAGCCAGGGATTAGAACCATGACCTCTTGATTCCCAAGCTGTGCCCTTTCCACTAAGGCCATGCTGCCATGCTGATTCTGCTTCTCTTCACATCCTGTCTGTACTGTCCAGAATACCCGTCCTCCTCACATCTGCCAAACTAGCTCTCTTCCTCCCTTCAAAGGCCCTAATGAGAGCTCACCCTCCCTCCAGGAGGCCCTTCCCAGACTGAAGCCCCCCCCTTTTTCCCTCTCTCCTCCTCATCTTACCCTCCCCCATACCCTCTCTCCCTCCCTCTGCCCTCCCCCCCTTCTCCCTCTCCACAGCAGATGTGTATAGTTTGTACATAGTCATTGCTTCTATTTATTTTATTAATGATTATTATAGCTATAATTCTATTTATTCTGATGGTATTGACACCTGTCTACCTGTTTTGTTTTGCTTGTATGATCTCCCCTTTCTAGACTGTGAGCCCATTGGGTGGGTAAGGGACCATCTCTATATGCTGCCAATTTGTACTTCCCAGTGCTTAGTACAGTGCTCTGTACACAGTAAGTGGCTGAATTAATTGACTGAAATGTACTACTGCACTCAGCCTTCATCCCTGCCTCCAATCTCTCCCCAGTGCCTAACTTTGTTTTTCTGGATCAGATCATTAAAAAAAGTCCAGATCTCTCCACTCAAAAGACCTCCAGTGGTTGTCCATCCACCCTCTGCATTGCAACAGAAGCTCCTTACCATTGTCTTTAAGGCTCCCCCACATCGCTGATCTCCTACTACACCCCCAATATGAACACATGCACTTCTGTAATGCCAGACTACTCTCAGGACCTGGATCTTGCCTATCATTCCAACAAACCCCATGCCCAAATCCTCCCTCTAGCCTAGAATTCCCTCTTCCTTCACAGCCAACAAACCAGCCCACCCTCCCCTCTTCGAACTCCTTTTTAAATCATATCTCTTCCAAGAGGACTCCCGTGGCTAAGCTCTTATTTTCCCTATCCACTATCCCCTTCCCGCATCATCTATGCAGTCAGATAATTACCCCCTTAAGCACATGATATTCACCACATCCTCAACCCCTCAGCACTTAAGTATATAACATCATATTCATTTCCCCATCTATAATTTATTTATATTGTCTGCCTCCCACCTGTAGACTTTAAGCACCTTTTGGGGGGTATGGGGAAGGCTATTGAGCTTTCCTAACTATATGAATTGTACTTTCCTAAAAGTCTAGTTCATTGTTCTGCACACAGTAAGCCCTCCAAGACCACTGATTGATTTAACTGATTCAAAGTGGGCTATTGGGATGAATGGAATGATAGTAGAATAGACCATATTTTTGATCCCTTTTTCTTTAACTAAGCACATGCTCTGCACAAAGAGGGAGACACTCAAGTACGATAATAAGAATTAATGAGTCACGGGGTACTTTTACAACAGTGCAAAACCCTCAGATTCAGAGAGGCTTGATGATGGACAGTTCTGGTTTCTACAGCTTAAGAGGGACACAAAAGACTTAAAGAAGAGCCTCAGAAATGAATAAGAAGTTGGAAATTCAGAAGTTGAGGGAGAATAAAAAGAATTGAATTTTTTAGCTAAAAGGAGAAGAGTCTGCAGGGTAATTATACTTGTTCTTCACGTATTTGAAAAGGATGGAGATGAATTGCTCCCTTTCTCTGCCAAGAACAAATTAGGAGACAGTGTGCTTTAGCTGCAGCATCAGAGATTTAGGATAGATAATTGGAAGAATTTCCTGGTGGAATACATTAAGCAGCTGAATGGCTTTCTGATGGACGATGTGGGATATCTTTCCCACAAAGTTCTCTGTAAATACAGTAAGATCTCATTTAGCTGGGAAATGTGGATCTGGTCTTGCTTGAAGAGGAAGGCAAGATTTCCTACCAAACCGTGATTCAAGGGAGAAGGAAACTCTATTTGTGTTCATGCTTTTTGGCAACACTACCTTTCACCCCAAAATCTTAAGGGCTCCCTCTGCTAATGGAATGTCCTTGTTTCTTTTTGTAGATTCTAAGCCATTTTTTAAAACAAAATAAATCCTAACCACTAAAAACACAGTTCCTTGGTTACTTTGTTTCTTCTACTAGGTTTAACTCAAAGAGGCACATCTTCTAAGTAAAGAGCTCCACATTAACTCAAACAGCATAGTGCAAGACTTTAATAATCATTTTGTAATAATTATGACATTTATTGAGCACTTATTATATATCAAATCATGGGGCTAAATGCTGGAGTAGGTACAAGACAATCAGATCAGATACAAACTTTCCACTTATGGCACACGTTAAAAATAATAGTGAGGCTTTTGCCAAACATAAATACAATGAGCTCTTCAGTCTTGCCAGCTTTGCTAAACAAATCATGTGTCTGGACCTGAAGTCAGCAGATGATTTAATTTGAGTACTGCAAGGGTTGAGGTAAACAGAGGCTTCCTATTTAGAGTCCGAGGGCTGAAGTAAATCCAGGCCCTCTCCTTCCCGCTGGAGATCTGACTGAAAAGAGGCATCATATCTAGGTACACACCTTCCAACCCACGCAGATCAAGAGATCTAATCAGACAACCAGAGGAATTATTTGTGGGTTACACCACGTGACATTTCATAACTCTAAACTCTCCAAAACCATAGACGTAGCCTCTAAAGATTTTGCCTATTCCAACAGTCCAGAAATGCTGGCTCCAGTTTCGTTGAAAGGTTTACAGGCGCACAAAGGATTTCAATAAAATCCAGCTGGTTTGGATTGTGTCTGCAAACCTGAAACGCGGCAAATTTGGCCTGGTTTCACATTTTTGGAAAGAAAGCTTCACACTGCCCTAATCAGGACACATTGAAGTGAACATTCAACCAAGACAATAGAAGAACAGCTGTCTCTCTTCTCTCATATTCCCAATACACATTCTCATAGGATCGTGTGTAGTGTTAAAGACTCTTACTTACACTGCCAAATCTGTCATGTTTCTCAGAGAGAGTGAGGCATAAATCTGCCCAAAATACTTTTGCAGATTACTGTTGCCAGTAAAGAGGAGGAAACTATTGCAATGGTCAGTGAAACACTTCAACAGATTTCAGTCGACTGAGAAAAAGTCGTGTTGAGTATTATGCAAATAACATCCCAATTTGAGAGGGAACAAGACTTAGTTAAGTGAAAGCATGATTTTGTTGAACATTCCCACACTGTACATTTACTCACCAGATATGGAAGTAATCCATGCTGTAATTGTTGCCAACTGGAAATAAAATGAAATTATATTACTTTATTTCTTGATATTCTAAATGCCCTGATTCGCATATGCATGTGAAGTCAGTTCAACCCCTTGATTATTAACATTACGTCTTTCTCACTGAAAAAAAAGTCATTTTAGTGATAGCTATACACAAAATAACCCATGTACCTCCAAAAACATTATCACTTACAAGGCTCCAAAATGAGCAGTATGATTTCAAGGTGTCGAGTCGCTTCCAACGAGTATCCACCGGCTTCTCATGTAATGCTCCACATAATGCCATCCTGACAATTGGAAAATTCTCATATTCCACGTCTGCCACCTAGCATATTTCCTTTGTGAACCAGCACACATTTCCTTTCAAAGGCTGTTGTGAGAAAGGCGACATGGCCTAGTGGAAAGAGCCCAGGAGGGGAGTAAGGGTACTGGGTTTTAATCCTGAACTCTACCACTTTGAGCAGTTACTTCTCGTAACTTCTCTGTGCCTCAGGTCCCTCATCTGCAAAATGGTGATTCAGTACCTGTTCACTCACCTACTTAGAGTGGGAGCCATATGCGGGGAGGGATCACTTCCAAACTGATTATCTTGTATCTGCTCCCAGCTCTTGGAATATAGTATTTAAAATACACTATTATTATTATTGTCATTATTAGGTGCTTGGAGGGTGGCAGGGGCAGTGCTGTAGAAAGCCCCTCATTCCACTTTCTCTTCCTAGTCTGGGATTTTGCTGACCTGCTATTGGACTGGCTATTTCTTCAGTACCTACTGGGTGTGTCACCAGAATCAGGACAAAAAATTGAAAAAGAATGTCAAAAGCTCAGACATTCATAGGAAGCAAAACAAAGGCTGTACAATTGCTTGGCAGACACTTTATAATGTGGCAAGAAGCTGATGACTGACATATGTGTGTCCCCATCCCTTCAACACATTTGAAAACCCAAGTGACTGAGGGGAGGTAGATTGGACGTTTACTGGTGTATGTTACGTTTGTACTTCAGCGTCTGGGCCTGGCACAACTCTGAGAGAAAATTATGCAGATCAAAGATAGCACACCTTCTGGGAAAAATTGTAATTTGGGCACACATTTGCTTTCCATATTGCCCCCTAGGCATATTTGAAGATGACACCCCCTAAACACATTTCCAGTCCCCCAATTTGAACCTAAGGTCGATTGTCTGTAAACAATTGTTGGTATATAGTGCTCATTAAGGCGAGCAGCCCAAGACTCACAATAGCACTTTGTTCTAAAGGGCATATGGATGCTATTACCCTTCAGCTGTACACCAAGCATATGTCCGACACCCCTAATAGGTCCCCTCCAACACTTCTGCTAAGCTGCTTCCACCTAGTAACTTTTGTCCTTCAAACACTGGCTCAACTTGCCACTTCAACACCCCTCCCTTATAAGTCACCAGGAAAGAAGTTAGGTGGTTGATACTGCTAGCTAGTTGATCAAGGAAAGCTAAGGTGGTCACAGTTTCTTGACTGTGTGGATTGGGTGCAATTTTACATCAGAGAGGTGAGTGGATTGGTGCATTTTTGCACTTGACAGTTTCTAGTCAGGTGGAATCTTTTAAGATGATTCAATAAATGAGCAGTTTTTATCAGTTCCTGATGGACTGTCTCATAGTTTAAATTTTGAAGTCATCAGCCTTGTGGAAAAGGGTGCACTCCAGGAGAAAAGAGGTGGGAATTTGTGACCCCGTTCCTCCTCCTCCAACATGGGTTGCTTGCTGGATGGGCTCCCACACCATCCTGAAGAAGGACCCTCAGCAGCCTCATGCCCTTGCCCCCACCATGAGGGTCAGTCCCAGAGAAAGAAATCGTTACAGTCAGGGGGGGGTTTTTCTGAGCTGGGCTTCCACCCCTCCTGAAGGGAGTGGAACCTGGCCTGCCTCTGCCCCCACATCCCTATTACAGGGATCAGCTCTAGAAGAAGGAATCCAGGGAAGAGAGATCTCATAGTCAGCCCAGATTCCTTCCTCCAGAGCTGATTCCCAAAGCTAGGGCAGAAGACAGAGGTCACCAAGGCCCTTTCCCCCAGAGCTGGCCCTTGTGATGGGTGCTGGGAAAGAGTGGCCCTATTTACTGGTTCAGGGGACAGAGAGACAGTGTGGCCTAATGGAAAGAGCAATGGGCCTGGAAGTCAGAAGGACATGGGATCTAATCCCAGCTTCACCACGTGACTGCTGTGTGACCTTGGGCAAGTCATTTAACTTCTCTGTGCCTTGGGTCCCTCATCTGTCGAAATGGGGTATTAAGCCGTTTGACCCTTATGTAGGACAGGAGACTGTGGCCCAACCTGATTATCTTGTACCTATCCCTGCGGCTTAGAACAGTGCCTGGCATATAGTAAGTGTTGTAAATGACACAATTATTACCCTTAGTATGTATGGTAGTGCAGTTTTCTCCCCCGGGGGGTGCATTTGGATTGTGGTGATTGGGAATTGACTGAGGGATGGCTGCCACACTGGCACCAAATTGTGTTGTGACTAAAAGGATGTCAATTATAGGGGCCCAGTGCTCCTTACTGGATTTAGTTTCAACCAGCCCCTTCTACTTTAGGAATACAAATTAAATGCCTCTCATGCAAATCACACCCCCATCCTATGATCTGTGGGACAACAGAACAGCTGTCAATGTCTGCTTGTGATTCTGACATTCACCACCCAAGTGACTCCTCAAATCCTGATAACATTGGCAACAGCTCCCTCTTTAATGTGTCTCCTTCAAATCCACTCTGGCTGCCCCTTAGAGAGAACTCCTTTCTTTTTAGCACTTCTCAATTTTCAATCTACTTCATCTCTTTCCCCCCAGACACCCTCTAATAAGCTCGTTTTCATTCCCTTTTATCCATCTTCTGTCCTATTTTCCATTGCCCTCCCCTGATAATTGCTTCATGAACCTTTGTGCTATGATAGGATAGTTTATATGTCCAGGAATACATTAGAAATGGTTAATGATAGCTAATGGAGTCAATTAAAGCTCCAACCCTGTTTCTAAAGAGGAAAGGTGTAATCTTAATAGACTGTCTCTAGAATACACTCATCATAGGAAATGAAAGGAGATGGACCTGTTTCCTGCTGGAAAATTGCAAACCATCAAATTACAAAAATGGGACAAATGGCACCATCAGCCACATGACCTCTAAACTCTTAAGTACTGGTTTCATAAGTAGCTGATTGCAAAACATATCTGACCCATTCATAATGTCAGAGACAAGGTTCCTGGAGGGTCCATTGGGAAAATGGCCTATATGAAAGAGAGAGAGAAAGAGAGAAGGGGGGGGGGGGGGGAGAGAGAGAGAGAGAAAGAGAAAGAAAGAGAAACACTCTGCAATGTACTAATTACAAATAACAGGGGAAAGAGCAGAATTGTCCCACATTTGTGACAGGGAAGAATAGGGAACGTCAGAAAAAGGAATACCATCATTGCAGAGAAGTGAAGTCAATAGCAGCATCATACAGACCTTGAGACTCTTGGAAATTGGGGTAGACAAAAGGAAAAACCCTCACTATAGACAAATAACCCCTTCCCCTTTTGTGCCCCAACTATGGTAGTTGAAGATTATCTTCTTTTGCCAGGCTATTCTCTGAAGAAGGGCCCTGTCTTTCAAATTGTAGCATGGAGAGAGGAGAAGGAGGAGAAAGATAGAGAGAGTGCACAACCAAAGCCTAATGTGAGGTACTAAACAAGTTGGAGTTTGTTCAAATCTATCACTTTTCTGTGGGTGCTCAATATTTGAAATGAAAAATGTGCAATCCATTGGAAATCATCAGTGAGGTGCTAGAACACCTGGGCCTCATTTTGCACCTCAGGGAATAAGGAAGATGGAGTGAATGAGTAGAGAGCTATAAGAATACATCAGGCATAGCTAAATCAGGTCATTCCTTCACTCTGGATGACCAATAAATCACAAGCAGTGAGAAAAAATGTAGGTGAAAAGGCAGGTAAAAAAATACATCACACTAATTTTTTTTAAAAGCCCATTTGGGGGATTAGAGTTGATTAGAAGTGATCCTACTATTATGTCCAGTGTCTCTTTATACGGAACCTCCGTATAGGGCAGGAATGAAAATACTAACTATTGTGGGGAACCTGAAATAAGCAGGGAAAGTAATGCAAGTTACTGAAAATGTTAAGTTATTTTGGAGGACGAGAGAGATTAAGATGTGAGTGTGTTAGCTTTGCTGTCTGCAATATAAAAATGGTACAACTACTGGTGAGATTTTATATTCATATATGTGCCTGACAGTGAATGACAACATTGTTCTTTCATGTTGTGTGAATTATAAACCTTCTCCCTTGATTCCTATAACTTTTTAGGATATTTGGTAAGTGCTTTACTGATGTGCCAGGCACTGTTCTAAGTGCTGGGTTAGGTACAAGCTAATCAAGTACGACACAGTCCATGTCTCCACATGGGACCCATGGCCTTAATCTCCATTTTACAGTTGAGATATCTGAGGCCTGAGAGAAGTTAATGGCTTGTTTCAGGTTCACAGCCTCACACTACAAGTGACAGGAGTCAGGATTAGAATCCAAGTTTTCTAACTCCAGACTCATTGCCTCATCTACAGGGCTCCATGCTGCTTCTCTTCTTGCAGTGCTCAGGTACTGGTTTCAATTCAAAATCCTAGTGATGTAGATTCTGTACCTTGTTGAGTAAAGACTACTCAAAGATACCACATTCATCTTTATACTTTCAAGATCTCCCAAATGTACTTACAATGCCTTGGGGAGGGACCACTGGTGTTTAGAAAAGAGATCCAAAATATACATATTTTTCTATAGATCATTCATTCTCATTCCAGGACTTTAGAAATTGGATGCTCACTTTTGAATTGAATGATTGTACACTCAATGTTATCTTTAGAGCCCTAGTGATAGCATATGCTGAACACCCCACTGGTTGAAGTACTCAGGAAGGACAAAAAAATGAAATTGCCTGCCCAGAATGAACTTACACTCTAATAACAATAATTGTGATATTTATTATTGTGCTGATGTATCCACTCTCCTAAAAACACCTCCCTTGACCTCACAGCTCCCCCATTATTCTCACTCACCAAACTCTTTGATAAGAGTTGTTTGCATCTGCTGCTTCCATTTCCTCTCCTCCATCTCTCACCTTGACCCACTCCAGTCTGGCTTCACCACTATGCACTCCACCAAAACTGCCCTCTGAAAAGGTTACCAATGATCACCTTCCTGCAAAATCCAATAGCCTCTACTCCATTCTAATCTTCTTCAACCTCTCAGCTGCCTTCAACACTGTCAACCATCCCCTGATAGCCAAAAACAATTATTTAACCTTGGCTTTCAACTGACACACCTCTCTGCTAGTTTTCATATCTCTCTGGCTGTTCATTATCAATCACTTTCACAGGATTCTCCCAACCCTTCCTGTGGGAGTCCCTCAAAACTCAGTTTTGCATTCCATTCTATTCTCCATCTACACCACCCTCCCTTGGGGAATCCATTAGATCCATGGCTTCAACCATCACCTTATGTGGATGATTCTCAAATCTACATCTCCAGCTCCTGACTTCTCTCCTCATCTCTTCAAGGCATCACTCTTCGGGTGTTCCACTGGCAACACAAATTTCAAAGTCCCAAACAGAACTCCTCATCTTCCCACCAAAACCCTGTCCTGCCCCTGTCTTTCTCACAGCTGTAGACACCAACACTATCCTTCCTGTCTCACAAGTCTATAACCTAGGTATTATCAATCATATATTGAGCATTTACTTTGGGCAGAGAATCATACCAAGTGCTTGGGAGTATAAAATATAACAGAGCTTGGTAGAAACGTTCCTTGCCAACAACAATCTCAATAGTCTATGGGAAGTGTAGGGGGGGGAAGACAAAAATTGCTATTGTTAAATTACAGATACATGTACATAATGCCTATGGGGCTGAGGGAGGAGGTGAACAAAAGGGTACGAATTCCTAGTGCAGAGTGATGCAGAAGGAGTGGGTGAAGAGGAAAATGAGTGGCTTAGTTGGGGAAGCCCTCTTAAAGGTGTGTTTTTAATAAGGCTTGGAAGGTGGGGGAAAGTGAACAACATTTAGATATTGGAGAGGGGAGGGAGCTCCAGGCCAAAGACATAATGTATACTAAGGGTTAGAGTAAAGTGTGTGGCTGGGGTTGTCAGGAGGAAATCAGCGAGTAAGGTAGAAGGGGCAAGGGTGATTGAGTGCTTTAAAGACTATGGTAAGGAGTTTCTCTTTGATGTGGAGTGTGGATGGACAACAACTGGAGGTTCTTGAAGAGTGAGGAGGCATGTATTGAACTGGGCAGCAGAGTGAGTATGGACTGAAGCAGGGAGAGAGGAGGCAGGGAGGTCAGCAAGGGAGACTGGTTCAGTAATCAAGGTGGGCTAGAATAAATGCTCAGATTAACATGGTATCCATTTGGATGGCAGGGGAAAGGGTGAGGATTTTGGGCAATGTTTGTGAACACTGAACTGACAGGAATGGTCACCAAGAATGAGTAGCCAGAGGGATAGGAGGGAGAATCAGGGAGAAGACAGTTTCAGGGAAACCAAGGTTGGAGAAAATGCTTCCAATGCATGCGGTATTTTAGATAGAGGTGGAAAGGCAGCTGAGGAGGTCACAAAGGACTAGGATGGAGTAGAGGTCATTTGATTTGGAAAGAATAATGTCATTGGTGATTTTGAGAGAGGGCAGTTTTTGGGGGATGGACGTGAAGGTGGCAGAAGCCAGGTATAAGGGGGTCAAGAAGAGAACTGGCTGGAGAGGAAGTGGAAGGCAGCAGGTGAAGACAACTCACTGAAGGAGAGTTATGAGAAAGAAATGATAGGAAGGAGATAGGTGTTAAGCAGGAGGGAGCCATGGGGTCAAGGGAGGGTTTACTTAGGATAGGGGAAACATGAGCATATTTGAAAACAGGGGAGAGGAAGCCACAGAGAGGGGGAATTTGGCTGAAGATGGTGGTCAGAAAAAGAAGGGAAGCAGCAAGGATTCCGGTAAGGGTAGAAGAGATGGGGGTTATCATTGACTCATTATATTCAACCCTCTGGCACCAAATCCTGTTGATTGTACTTTCATAGAATCACTAAAATCTACCATTTCCTCTCCACCAAACTGCTACTATACTGATCTAAGCACTATAGCCTATCCTGCCTAGTCTACTGCATCATCCTTCTTACTGACCTCCCTGCTTCTCCTGATCCCAGTCCCATACTTAACTCTCTTGCCTGCAACATTTTTCTTAAAAAATTCAGTCCATATTTCCCCAATCTCAAGAAACCCCAATGGTTGCCCATTTTGTCTCTTCAAATAGAGACTGCTTACCACTGGCCTTAAAACATTCAATCAGCTTACCCACTTCGTATCTTACCTCTCTGATTTTATATTATAACTATCCTACATACTTCACTCCTCTAATGATAACTTATAGTCACTGTATCTGGATCTCATCTATCTCGCCTCTGACAGCTCACCCACATCCTGCCATAACTTACAGTTGACCAGGCCCACCTCCTCCAAGAGGTCTTCCTCAACTAAGCCCTCATTTCCTCTTCTCTCTCTTCTTTCTGTGTTTGCCCTTTTCACTTGGATTTGCCCTCTTTATTCACCCCTCTCTCAGCCCCACAGAACTTTAGATAGACATAATTTCTTTATATAAATGCCTGGTCTCTCCTTCTAGACTGTAAGCTTCTTGTGAGCAGGGAACATGATTACCAGCTCCTCTTATATTCTCCCAAGTGCTTAATACAGTGCTCTGCACACATTAAGCACTCAGGAAATACAATTGACTGATGTGTCAAACATTGTGCCAAGGTTCTGGAATAGACACAAAATAATCAGGTTAGACACAGTACCCCTTCCACATGAGGAAATGTAGGCACAGAATTCAGGGACTTGCACAAAACTATATAAACAGTCAAGTGGAGGAGCTTAGATTAGAATGCAGGTCTTCTGACTTCCAGGTCTGTACTTCCACTAAAATATGCTGCTATATGGAGAGGCAGTCAAGAAAATATCTACAAATAGAGTATATTCAAAAGAAGTAATTTGGGACCAATATGTGGAAGGGGACGAAGATGGGAGTAGTGAAAAAAAGGTAATAAATAATAATTGTGGTATATGTTATATGCTCCCTTAATATGCCAAGAACTGTTTTTAGGTACTATGCAAGAAGCAGCAGCATGGCATAGTGGACAGAGTACAGGCTTGGGAGTCGGGAAGGTCGTGGGTTCTAATCCGGACTCCACCACTTGTCTGCTGTGTGGACCGTGGGCAAATCACTTTACTTGCTCCAGGCCTAAGTTTACTTCATCTGTAAAATTGGGGATTGAGAAATGTGAGCCCAACATGGGACAGAGGGGGTGGGGTGTGCACCCCTGATTTGCTTGTATTTCACCCCAGAGTTTAGAACAAATGCCTGGCACATATTAAGAGCTTAAAAAATACCCATATTCATTTATTATTCATTCATTGATTCAATTGTATTTATTGAGCACTTGCTGTGTGCAGAGCACTGTACTAAGTGCTTAGAATGTACAAATTGGCAACATATAGAGACGGGTCCCTACCCAGCAATGGTCCTCACAGTCTAGAAGGGGGGGAGACAGACAAAAAAAACCAAAACAGACAGGTGTCAATACCATCAGAATAAATAGAATTATCTGCTATAAACACAATCGTTAATTAAAATGAATAGAGTAATAAAATATGTACAAATATACACCAAGTGCTGCGGGAGGGGAAAGGGGGTAGGGCGGGGCGGGGGGGAGTTGGGGGAGGGGAGGATGAGGAGCAGTAGAAAAAGGGGGGGGTTCAGTCTTGGAAGGCTTCCTGGAGGAGGTTAGCTCTTTGAAGAGAGGGAAAGTGCTAGTTCAGGTGGATATGGGGAGGGAGGGGCATTCCAGGCCAGAGGTAGGACGTGGCCAGGTGTCGACGATGGGACAGGGCAAGAACGAAGCACAGTGAGGAGGTTAGTGGCAGAGGAGCACAGTGTTGTGGGCTGGGCTATAGAAGGAGAGAAGGGAGGTGAGGTAGGGATGGGATGAAGGTGATGGAGAGCTTTGAAGGAGTGAGAGGGTTTTTTTGCTTGATTTAAAAGTTGATAGGCAACCCACTGGAGATTTTTTTGAAGAGGGGAGTGACATGCCCAGAGCATTTCTGTACAAAGATAATCCGGGGCCAGCAGAGTGAAGTATAGACAATTATTATTTATTACGATTAGATCTGACCAGTCCCTATCCCATGGGGGACTCACAGTCTAGGAAAGAGGGATTAACAGGAATTTGATCCCCATTTTACATACGAGGAAATTGAGGCACCCGAAAAGTGAAATGACTCACCAAAGGTCATGCAGCAGGTAAGTACTGAATCTGGTATTAGAATACAGGTCTCCTAGTACCCAATCCTATGCCTTTTCCACTAAAGCCACGCTGCATCTCCAAAACAGGCATATTGTTACGAAGGTCAGCTTGAGAGGAGCATAGCACCCTTCCCTTCGTTCTGTTTCTTGTTAAATTAAGGGTAATACACTCACTGATTGTGCATGTGGCAATTAAAAATGAATACTTAATAATAGTATCTGCCTGGATTTGATTTGCCCATTACATATGTTTTGTGTTTATAGAAATCTTTGATTGTAATTGCTCTGGGACAGGAACTTAGTCTCATGTATTTTTGGCAAGTGCGCTACATTTTCAGGGCTCCAGGAACAAAAGGGAATCTCTGCACTGATCTCATAATATCGGGTTAATCTTCTAGCAGGATAACTGCTCTGACAAAGCACAATTCCATTATCCACCTGCAAAATAATTGGGCTGAGAGTGTTACTTTTGAATTAGTTGTTGTATTTGTCATATTGGGGATGATGAACATGTTGCAGAGCATATGTGAAAGATGAGCAGTCTTGTTTAGTTCAGGTGATGCATTTCAGCTGCTTTGGCAATTCACATTATATAACAGCCTCCCTCTCTGCATCCAAAACTTTAGCCATAAAAACAGTCAACTCTGCGAGTACAGGTTACCATACACATCTGATATTGCTGGTGTGGGATTATAATGGGATAGATTTTGCTCTGTGATGCCATGATCTTCCAAAGCTAACATCATTAATTTTTTGAATCTAGACATGTTTGAGGTAGTTGCAATAATTTGAGCTGCTTTCAGTGAGACATACAATCCTTTTCACTTTAAAATTAGAGCCTCTTAATAATAATGATAATGCTATTTGTGAAGCCCTTACTATGTACCAGCATGGCATAGTGGGAAAAAACACAGGCCTGGGAGTCAGAGGGACCTGGGTTTTATGATGGCGTTTATTAAGCACTTACTATGTGCGAAGCACAGCTCTAAGCGCGTGGGGGTAGATAAAAGGTAATCAAGTTGTCCCACGTGGGGCTCACAGACTTAATCCCCATTTTCCAGATGAGGGAACTGAGGGCACAGAGAAGTGAAGTGTACTTGCCAAAGTCACACAGCTGATACGTGCGGAGCTGGGATTTGAAACCCATGACCTCTGACTCCAAAGCCAGGGCTCTTTCCCACTGAGCCACGCTGCTTCTCTGTTCTAAATCCTAACTCTGCAAATTGCTCTGCAATTGCTTGCTGTCTGAACTTGGGAAAGTCACAACTTCTCTGTGCTTCAGTTTCCTTCAAATGTAAAATGGGGATTCAATACCTGTTCTCCCTCCTACTTAAGGACTGACCCTCCATGTGGGGGCAGAGACTGTATTTGACTCAAATTAACTTAATAATAATAATTGTGGTATTTAAGCACTTACCATGTGCCAGGCACTTTACTAAGCACTGGGGTGGATACAAGAAAATGAGTTGGACACAGTCCCTGTCCTGGCATGGGGCTCAATAAATCATAACCCTCATTTTATAGGATGAGGTAACTGTAGCACAGAGAAGTGAAGTGACTTGCCTAAAGCAACACAGCAGACAGGTTGCCTAGCCAAGGACTAGAACCCAGTGGCCTTCTGACTCCCAGCCACGTGCTCTATTCACTTCACACTATGCTGCGTCACCTACCCTCAGTTGTTTAAAAACAGTGTTTGATACATAGTAAGCTCTCAGCAAGTACCATAAAAACAAAACAAATACTAAGCTCTGGGGGTTACATATAATATTAGCCCATTGGATATAGGCTATGGCCCAGGGCTCACTCTCTAAGGAGAGGGGGGGAACCAAGATTAGAACCCAGGACTCCTGACTCCCACGTCCAAACTCTTTCCACTAGGCCATGCTTCTTCTCTACATTTTGGTTTTCATATTTTAACATATCCCATACATTCTATCAATCACTAATATTTTAATAGGTGGGCTTACTATGTGCAGAGCACTAAGTGCTTGGTAGAGTACAAAACAACAGAGTTCGTAGACACGTTCCCTCCCACAGTGAGTTTTACAGTCTAGAGAGGGAGACAGACATAAAGTACAGATACACATTGAGCTATCTTCCTACTGGACTCCGGTCTAAATTTGTCTATCTGAATTCATGAATTTCAAAATTTGAAGGACATTTTAGCAGTAACAAATATTGGACTCATCTTTCTGAGACTGTTATTTCTGCTCATCATTCAAGGTATGTTAGCAAGAAGGGCCCCAGGACATTTCAGAAGGAATCTGAGATAGGGAGTTTTGGCCCAGGATTCAAATGGGAGCTCTATATAAGCCTTGGCGAACGAGGCAGAGATAGGAATGTTTCCCAAGCTAATGTAATTGCCAACAACTAATAATTTGCTCAGAGAATTCACTCATAAAAAATTACAAGGGAAGATTCAGGCTGAAACCACAAATACAGAAGTAAATCATGAAATCCTACTTCTCTGGCAGGACTTACCACAAGAATTGATTACATGCACAAACAGAGGCTCAAGTACATGCCCTCATGGCCCAGACTGGGAATAAAATTCCAGGAGCAATTTTCTTCTCAACTAAGACAGAACACAGAGATTCAGGGTTTAGATCCATCCTTCCAAGATACCCTCGGGAGTTTACCTCTACTCAGGAGCTCTACTAAGGAATAACTGTCATTTATGTATGTAACTGTAGTTTATGTATACATCTGCAATTCATTTATTTATATTATATGCATTAATACAATATTAAATATAAAGTAATTATATATATTAACATAACATTATATATGATGCATAAACTGATTGATATATTAATATTACTCAACTAATGAAAATTGTATTATGTATTAATGTAATGTTAATATATATTATGTGTCTGTCCTCCCTCCCTACCCCTGCACTAGACTGAAAGGCTCATTGTGGGGCAGGAAATGTGTCTGTTTATTGTGTGTGCTGTACTTTCCCCAAGTGCTTAGTACAGTGCTCTGCACATAGTAAGCAACATAATAAATACGATTGAATGAATGAAGAACAGCGCCCTCCTGGCAGTGAAATATCTGCCGTCAACACCATTGCTTTCTGGTAAATGTGGTTTCTCCTTTCCTTCCCTACAATTCCTTTACCAACTTCCAACTAGACTCAAGAAAACTTTCAGTGTTGGTTTATTCCTCTCAGTATCAGAGGAGAAATACTAATTCAAGTAATCAATACTCTTACCCCTACATACCTACTTTCTTCTCTCACTGCATCCTAGTGCACAACCTTCATAACCCTCAAACAAATATAGTCTCCTAGCTGTGGCTCTCTCATCTCCCCTGCTACCGAACCTCTTCCTTATTAACTCTCCCTCCTAGAAACTCTCTTCCCCTTTATAGTCAAGAACTTTCCCTATCTTAAAAGCCCTTCTGAGATCACTTATACTCCTGGGAGGGTCTTTTCTGAATAAATGGTATCTCAAATATCTACTCTTTTTATCCCCCGTCCCTCTCACTGCCCTTTCAACCCTTCCAAACTACTTCAGTCAATTGTATTTACTGAGCACTGTATTCAGACCACTGTACTAAGAGCTTGAGAAGTATACTATAACAGAGTTGGTGGGACATATTCCCTGCAACAAGGATCCCACAGTGTAGAATGGGACAGACATTAAAATAAATTATGGATAATAATAATAATAATGGCATTTATTAAGCACTTACTATGTGCAAAGCACTGTTTCTAAGCACTGGGGGAGGTTACAAGGTGATCAGGTTGTCCCACGGGGGCTCACAGTCTTAATCCCCATTTTACAGATGAGGGTAACTGAGGCAACAGAGAAGTTAAGTGACTTGCCCAAAGTCACACAGCTGAAAATTTGGGTGGAGCCGGGATTTGAACCCATGAACTCTGACTCCAAAGCCCATGCTGTTTCCACTGACCCACGCTGCTTCTCCAGCGTGTACATATATGTTCACATATATGTGATTTGGGGTGAATAAAGGGTACAAATCCAAGTAAAATATCAACAAAGAAGGAAAAAGGATTAGAGGAAATGAGAGCTTAGTCAGGGAAAGCCTCATAGAAGAGATGTGATTTTAATTAGTT